>NC_136062.1:385774314-386374314 GCF_964261635.1 Lissotriton helveticus
CCGAAGACACTCCGACTGCGTAAGATCCTCGCCGGACACCACATATGGACAGTTCTCGTGCAGACCCTGCTGCAGTTCCTTCACCATCGACAAGGCTCCTGCAGCTGCGGAAGGGCCACCTGATGCTCACACTGCCGAAACTCTGACTAGCATCCTTCTCAACGTGCGCTCCCTGCACGGACACGCCATTGAAATCTGGGACCTAATTGACAACCTCTAACCAGATGTCGCCATCTTCACAGAAACCTGGACCAACGCCACCTCTAGCCCCGACATCGCATTGGCTATCCTGGACGGCTACAAGATCCAGAGACAGGACCACCCGCACTGCCCGGTAGGAGGACTCGCCATCACACAGAAGACCTCCCACCAACTCCACATCCAGTACGAGTGACCCCCACTCCAACACAGAACACCTCCACTACCAGATCCATACCAGCCCCAGGACCACGCTGCGCGGCACCCTCATCTACAGACCGCCAGGACCACCCACCCAGCTCGCAACCACCATCACCGAGCTTGTCGCACCCCACGCATCACCTCCACGGACTACATTCTACTCTGGGATCTGAAATTTCACCTCGACAACAGCAACACCACTCTCCTCGACAACTTACCAACCTAGGACTGTAGCAGCTCATCAACATGTCCACCCATAGAGTGGGTCACACCCTCGACCCCATCTTCGCAGGAGGATCTAACATCTGTTTCAGCCACACCACCTAGCCCATCTGTACGGACCACCATTGCGTTCATTTCACCTTCAACACCAACACCACCACCGCATCCAAGCCCGCCCCAAGTCCACCACGACAGAACTGGAGCAAGGTGACAGAGGAGCAGCTCAACACCACCGACCTCCAAGTCCCCCCCAGCGCCATGGCGAACACCAACTCCACAGCCAGGGAATTTACACCTCTGGGTCTTCCGCTGTGCCGACAAGCTGGCACCCCTCCGCCACCCCGCCAAACAACGCCCTCTGAAGGCCACCTGGTTCATAACGGACCTACAAGAAGCCAAGTGCTCCTGCAGACGCCTAGAGAAAACCTGGTGAAACCAGAAAACCACGGAAGCACAGAACAACCACAAGAGCGCCCTGAAGGAATACCACCAGTGCATTAGAGACACCAAACGTACCTTCAAAAGAGAAAAAGTCCAGACCAAAGTGACTAACGCCAAGGAACTGTTCAACGTCATTCAACAGTTTGCAAAACCCACCTGCGAGGCCACGGACGTCACACCCTCCCAGGAACTCTGCGACAAGCTCAGCTCCTACTACCATATGAAGATCAAGTACCTCTACGAGAACTTCAGCGAATAAGCACCAGACAAAACTCCCCTACCTACCGCTGCCGATAAACCAACCATCACGTCCTGGGACACCTTCGACCGTCGAACACATCACCGTGACCATGTAGAAAACTCACTCAGGAGCCCCTACAGACCCCTGCCCGCCCCACATCTTCCACAGGGCTGCCGCTGCCATTGCACCCGTACTAGGACGGACAACCAACACCTACCTCAGAGCCAGCACCTGCCCTGATGACTGGAAACGAGCGGAGGTAAAACCCGTCCATAAGAAACCCACAGCCGACCCAATAGACCTGAAAAACTACCGGCCCATTTCTCTCCTCCCCTTCACAGCCAAAGTCACTGGGAGAATTGTGAATGCCCAGCTGACTGCCTTCATCGAAGAGAACTCCATCCTAGACACCTCCCTGTCTGGTTTCTGCAGCAACCACAGCATCGAGATCACCCTCCTCGTTGCCACTGATGACATCCGCATGATACTAGACCATGGATACACCACGGCCCTCAACCTTCCAGACCTCTCCGCAGCCTTTGACACCGTCTCGAATTGCACGCTTGCAGCCAGACTCCACAACGCTGAGATACAAGGAGCCGCCCTCAACTGGATCCAATCCTACCTCTCCGGCAGAACCCAGAGGATCAGACTCCCTCCCTTCCTCTCTAAACCCACTGACATCAATTGCTGAATACCCCAGGGATCATCGCTTAGGCTGACATTTTCAACATCTACAAGGCCCCCCTCGCCACTGTCGTCAGACAGCATGGGCTTAGTATCGTATCCTACGCCGACGACACCCAGCTCAACCTCTCACTCATGTAGAATCCCAAAGACACCAGACTCTTACAGGAATGAATGAAGAACGTGGCAGCCTGGATGAAGGACAGCTGCTTGTAGCTCGAATCAGAGAAGACCTAGGTGCTCATCCTCGGACCCTGCACCTTCGCCTGGGACAACACATGGTGGCCCTACACCCTCGGGAGCCTACCATCTCCGACAGACTACGCTCGGAACCTTGGAATCATCCTTGACTCCTCTCTCTCCATGAACCGCCAGATAAATGCCGTTGCCTTCACTAGTTTCCACTGCCTTCGCATCCTCCGTAAGACCTTCAAATGGAACCTCACCAAATGAAGAAAGACTGTCACCCACACACTCATAACCAGCAGACTGGACTTCGGCAACGCCCCCTACGCCGGAATCAACAGAGCTCTTCTACACAATCTACAAACCACCCAGTACACCGAAGCAAGACTCATCCTCAGGACACTGCATAATAGAGCACATGACCCAACACCTACCAGGCCTCCACTTGCTTCCCGTCGAGAAGAGGAACACTTTCAAACTCCTCACCCACGCCTACAAATCCCTCAACTACATCGGACCCAAATACCCCAACGACAGAGTATCCTTCCACGTACCCATGAGGAACCTTCGCTCTGCCGACCTCGACCTGGCAGAGATCCCCCGCTTCCGCAGAAACAGAACCGGTGGGAGAGCCTTCTCCTACATCGCGGCCAAGACCTGGAACGAGCTCCCTTTCAACATCAGACTCTCCCCGACCCTACACACGTACAGGAAGGACCTAAAGACCTGGCTCTTTGACTGATCCGGAACTGCTCCTCCACCCCCAGCGTCTTGAGACCCTCACGGGTGAGTAGCGCACTTTACAACCCTTGATTGATTGATTGATGCTATTTTCAACTGCTTAATCCTCGGGAACATTAAAAAACTCAGCCAAATCGGTTTTAATTTTACTTTGGTCTGGCCATCCTTTCAGTATATATACTCTGACTTTTAAGTTCAATGTCATTCTCCATTTCAACTAACCATTTATCCTCTTGAACAATAGGACACGAAATCCCAAACAAATTAATATCCTTGTATATGAACGCTCCTTCACAATCAACTTTGCCATCCCTCTCAGAACAATTTTTAGCTAACAGCAACCTTGACATGCAATCAGCATGTACATTTTTTTTCCATTAACATGCTTCAACTGAGAACGGAAAATCTGCAACCTATCAGATAAATGTGCCAACCTGGCAGACATTGTGCGATCTCCACCTGGTGCCATCATGTATACGAGCAGTTTATGATCTGTTTTTATGAAAAACTAAGTGCCCCATTAGAAAGTCCATACATTTTCGGCACCGCAAACACAAGGCAAAAGTTATTTTTCCATTACCGAATAATTTTATTCTGCATCACGCAAGACTCTGGATGCGTAGGCAACTATCCATTCTCTGCCATTGTCTTTCTGGAAAAGTACACCACCCAAACCACTATTTCTGGCATCAACCATCACATTGCTCTGTTTACCAGTAACAAAAGGTTTTAAACATGGAGCATTAATTACACATTCTTTCAACAGAGAAAAAGCATTACTCATTTCTTGAGTCCATTTGAAAACAGCATTTTTCTTCACTAGACACCTGAAAGGGTCCACTTTTGAAGCATACTTTGAGATACATTTTGCATAAAACTCAGATAAACCAAGAAATACCACTAATTGTTCTTTTATACTAGGAGTGGGTGCATTGATGATACTGTTAACATGGCTCTACCTGGGTTTGATCATTCTCCACTGATATTCTGCCCAAGATACTCGTCTTCCATTTTTTAAAATCTGCATTTGTTAGCATGAAGAGTGAGACCTTTTCATGTCAATGCAAAAAGAACTTTCTTGAGATTGTGATCTTGTTCCTCGTGGTTTTTGCCAAAAACTAAAATATAATCTAGGGATGCAACAACTCCAGATAAACCCTCCAATGTTTCCTTCATAAGTCTCTGGAAGACTGATGCTGCACTAGCAAGTCCAAAAGGCATTCTACAAAACCTAAATAATCATTCCGGAGTGATGAATATTGTAAAGTTTCTAGATTCATCGTCCAAAACAACCTGGTGGTATGCGCTAGCAAGGTCTAAACATGAAAAAACGTTGGCACCTGTCAACGTTGAAACCATATGATGTAAACTTGGTAGAGGATGTGCATCTACCCAAATGGCACTGTTTAAACTGCGCAAGTCTACATATAATCTCAATTCCCCAGAATGTTTTACCGAAATCACAATGGGAGAAACCCATGGTGAAAATTCTACAGGTACAATAATATTTTTGCTACATTAATCGTGCAGCTTGTCTTTGAGTTAATTCCTGTAAGAAATTGGTACATTTCTTACTTTATGGCGCAGAGGTATAGCGCCCTCCATGACTCTGTTTGAATGTTGATAAGTCCCCACCTTGTCACTAAACACTTTAGAAAATTATTCTTTTAATTCTTGTGTGACTTTGGTGGAATCATCTGTATTAGTAGTAGTTATTCCTATAGTAAATACTTGGGAATTAGCATTAGGATCTATTTTTATTCCCATTTCTTCCTGATGTGGCCAACCCAAAAGTGATTGTCCTATATTGGATACATAGACTTTACCATAAGTGGAACGGCCAGAAAAAACTAAATTAGCCCAATAGTAGCCAACTAACTCAATTTTGTGGCCATTATAGCCACCAGGACTGTATTCTGGATCATTTAATTCTACATTGGCCCAGTTATTGTTAACAACATCATGGGACAAAATAGTGTACCAAGCACATGAAGCCACTAATACATGAATGCTTACACCGTTAATGGTGACATGGCAAGAAGGAAACTAATTGCTGCTCTCAGTTAAATTCAATACAGTATTTACATCTTGTTCGTCATACTAATATGATGTATCACAATCATCAGAGAAATGTACAAAATTTACTCTCTAGGGAATTGATCTACATACTCTACTGAAATGTCCCTTTTTTCTACATTTAAGGCAAGAGCTTTTGATAGCTAGACAATTTTTGGAATTACCTAAGTTCCCACTGCTACCACAGCTATAGCATAAATAAGGACCTCTTTTATTATCTTGCCTTGGGTCTTTGAATTTGTCATTTCTTTCAGTGTTACCAAACATGGAAGAAACATTCATTTTGTTTTTATCAGGATCTTTGGAAACAACTTGTACCTTACATTTCTCTGTGCCTCTCATTTCTTGTACAATTTTTTCTGAGTGTTCAATTGATTTTGCAATATCAATAGCAGCCTTAAGAGACATGTAAGATGTAATCTATAACCTCTCATGAATTTTCTTGTTCAAAGTCACATGCAAAAGCAAGAGATCTTGACGATAAAACGTAATCGTCAATGGATTCATTTGCTAACTGTTTCTTTCCATGAAAATATTGGTTTTCTTACCATACCTTAAACGTAATTGTTTAGCTGCAGATTGATACACATTGATATTTCTACGATGATTAAAGTTAGCATATTTTGTCATTCTTTTAAGCATATACCACCTAAACAATGTTTCAAAAGCGCCAATTTCCTTTTAGGTTCACATTCTTCTCTTTCAAGTACTTCAACATAGGATAAAAATACAGAATCCCAAATATCCCAAACCATACATGGTTCACCAGGTAGTAATAGAAAACATGGTGGTGGTACAATACCTGACATACTGAAACATTTAAATGGAAAGAAATACAAAGACAATTGAAAAAAAAACAATTTAAAATAATAAAGGTAATCACTGTAGTTTCATGAAATATGAATAGTGTGTAGTGTACACATTGACTAGATGAAGTTTCCTTGAAGCCTAACTGTGCACAAATACTAGAAAATTCAAATAAATACTAAGATGTTACCACAACATGTATAATGATATGTTAACTAGCACAGGATTTACGAGTCCAGAGGAGTGATGAGTCATAGATGACGTTGAATTCCTGGGAGCACTCCCTCAGCAGAAACAGCAGGCAGTTAATAGCCTCACCAGCTTCCGAAAACAAAAGATATTTGACAAAGATCTCTCTCTAGTCAAGCAAGGTGCTGAAAGGGTTCATATAATCCTCAAACGCCCCGCACAAAACATCCAGTAAAAAGAAATTGATTTGCAAATCTCCCACTAACGTGCCGTGGAAAAGAGGTGTCATCGGCAGAAAACAACCAATAACGAAGTAATGCCCCGGTTACTTACCGATAATCTTCATTACTCCGAGTCCTTGTCTTCCTCGCCACAGTATTAACACATGAGCCTCCGGCTCCCACAGAAACTCCAAGCATAACTTTTCTCGCTCTATTCTCCCTCTCCCTCCTCCAAGATGGCCCCCAGTGGCTACAGCCAATCCCATAAAGGGATACAGAATACACCAAAATGACCTGAAGAACCAAGCCGCAGACATGAAGCCACCACCAGGGCCGGGAGGGAAGGGAAACTATACTGTGGCGAGGAAGACAAGGACTCGGAGTAATGAAGATTACCGGTCAGTAACCGGGGCATTACCTCCTCGTCCGTCTTCCTCGCCACAATATAAATACATGAGCCGATACCAAAGCAAATCAGCTACATGCAAGGAAAACAGTCCACAACACGAATGCAGTGAAACACAGTTTAATCACCAGAGGCAGATCAAACAAAAAGAAACACCTCAAGGAATACCAGCAGTCAGTACAGAAGAGGCAAAGGAAACAGAACCCCCACCCCCAACCTGAAGGCGGTAATGGGACATGAAGGTATGAGGGGACGACCAAGTGGCAGCCCTGCAAACATCCTCCATGGAGACCCCCTTGAAACAGCCCACGACACAGCAACAGACCTGGTGGACCGACCCTGAACAGGAAGAAAGGGAACCACAGAAACAGGACCATACGCCAACAGAAGGGCCTCCTTGATACAACGACTGACCGTGGAGAGGGAGGGCTTCAGGCCCTGACGGGACAAACCAAAATTGACAAACAAATTGTCCACGTTACAAAAGGAAGAAGTGCGTGACAAATAAATCAATACGGCACGACGAACATCCAAGAGGTGCAAAAGGCAATCCTCAGCCGAGGAAGGATCAGGGCAAAGAACCGGAAAAACCACCTCCGCAGACCGGTGAAAATAAGAATCCACCTTAGGCACAAACGTAGGATGAGGGCGCAAGACCACACGATCCGCCAAATTAACCAAAAACGGAGCAAACCGCAGTAAAGCCCCCAACTCCCTTATATGCCTGGCAGAAGCAATAGCCACAAGAAACACGACCTTGAGCGTTAAAAACTTTAAGTCCACTGATTCCAAAGGCTCGAAAGGAGCCACCTGCAAGGAACGCAACACCAAAGGAAGGTTCCAAGGAGGAGGACACAGGATAGGACGGGGACATTGGAAAGACAGAGACCTAAAAATCCGTGCCACCAAAGGAGAAACAGAAACCAAAGGGAGGACATGAAATGCCCGAATGGCGGCCGACTGAGCCCGGAGAGTGGAAATGGCCAAGCCCAACTCAAACCCATCATTAAAAAAATCCAGAATGCGAGGCGGGTCCAAAGAAGCCATCGACAGCCCGTGACCCACACACCAAGAAGCAAAATTATCCCAATGTTTAGCGTAGGACTTAGGTGTAGAAGGCCTCTGGGACTGACAAAGAACAACCCTCACGCATCAGCGAATCCCTCTCAAGAGCCTGGCCCGCAGACCAGGGACCTGAATACAGGCAGACGAAGAAGAGGGCCCAAGAGAGGGTAAGTCGCGAACGGCAAAGCCCATCCCGGGGACCCTGCCAATTCCAACAAAAGGGGATACCAAGGGCGACAGCACCACACCAGAATGACCAGAAGGACAAAGGACCCCTCTTGATCTTCTGCAAGACCGCCGGAATCAGGGGAACAGGAGGAAGAGCATACAACAGGCCCCTCGGCCAAAGGAACGACAGAGCGTCCACCCTCCAAGCATCCCGGCAAGGCATAATCGTGCAAAAGCAGCGGATTTTGGCATTGGTCTGGGAAGCAAAGGGGTCTACAATCGGAGACCCAAACATCCTCTGCAACTTCCTGAATATAAAGGGCGTCAGGGACAAAGACCCCATGGATGGAAACACACGGCTCAGACAATCCGCCACAGTGTTCTCCTGACCAGGCTGGTAAATCGCAGACAGGGATGCTAGGTTCACCTCCGCCCAACAACAAATCGACGGCTGAGGCAACTGAGGGAACAAACCCTGACCCCCCTTGATGGTTGACATAGGACATCACCATCTGATTGTCTGTCCTGACCTGCACATGGTGATCCCGAAGAAGATCCGAAAAGGCTAACAGACCCAAAAGGACGGCCTTCAGCTCCTTGTAGTTGGAAGAACAAGACAACACACACCGAGGCCAAACCCCTTGAGTCGTCGATTCCCTCAGAGTAGCACCCCACCCCAGCAGGCTGGCATCTGTAGTGAGAACCCGGGTGGGAACAACCAGAAACGGGCAGCCCCTGGACCAACCACCAATCCAGGACCACCCGAACATCCGCCGACACAGGGATCAAAATACTCATATCTAGGGAACAGGGGTCCAATGCAACAAAATGTTGGACACCAACGGATACATGTGTAGCCGAGCCCATGGTACGATCAACAAAGACGCAGACATCAGCCCCTGAACCAGCAACCACAGCCTCACAGGATGAGAAGGTCCCGACAACAGGGACCGCACAGCAGACATCAGGGACAGAATCGGAGCAGGGGGCAGGAACACCATCCCCAACTGAGTCCTGAACAGAGCCCCGAAGAAAGTCAATTCCTGTGCAGGAACCAGGGAGGACTTCGGAACATTCACTAGGAATCTGTGATGCTCCAGGACATGGCCCACTCTCCGGACATGCAACTACGCCTTCAAAAGAGAAGAAGCAGAAATTAAAATATCGTCCAGATAAGGAAAAACAGTAATGCCCTCCCCATGTAAATGGCCAATAAGAGGAGCCAGAACATTAGTAAAAATCCTGGGCGAAGAGCAGAGGCCAAAAGGCAATACCAGGAACTGATAGTGACGACCCAGGATGCAGAAACGGAGAAACCTCTGATAATCTGGATGAACAGGCACATGCAGATAAGCATCCTTCAAGTCTATGGAGGCCAGAAAATCCCCTTGAGAGATCAGAGGAAGGATCACCTGGAGGGAAATTATTTTGAATTTCTGATGAGGAACGAAAGTATTCACCCATTTCAAATCTATCACAGGTCTGAGATCCCCTCTGCGTTTTGTCACCAGGAAGAGGATGGAATAAACACCCAACCCCAATTGATCTTCAGGTATGGGAATCACGGCCTTCTTCATAACAAGGGACTCGACACCTTCCAAAAGAGCCACCTGCTTTAGAGCATCCCTGGGACATGGAGTGGACCTGAAATAGTCTGGGGAGCCTGGAAAATTCAAGACGTACACCTTCGGACACCACCCGAAGCACCCACTGATCCGACACAGTCTCGCGACAAGAGTCCAAGAAGAACGTGAGGCGACCCCCAACCGGACCCATACCAGGACCGATCTAGTCAGGATTTAGAAGTGGGAGTGGAGGAGGCAGAAACACCTGAGAACCGGGACTTGTCAAAGTAAAGAGCACCCCTGCCACGCCCCCTCCCATGAAAGGGCTGACCAGCACGGCCCCTCCGTGAAGGACCAAAAGCCCTCTGGGAACCAAAAGCCCGGAAGCGCCCAGAACGTTCAGGAGATAGAAGCTTATGGTCCTCCACCGTCTTCTTAACCATATCCTCCAATAGAGAGCCAAACAGCTTCACACCAGAGAACGGGATCTTCATCAGCAGACCCTTCTGCGCAGCATCAGCCTTCCACGATCGGAGCCACAACTGCCTTCTCGCAGCGATAGAAGACCCAGCAGCCGAAGCAGCCGCCTCCAACGAATCAAAAGAAACATCAGAAAGCAGCCAAACCTGTTGTTTCATCATCATCGCCAGAGTAGAAGAGACATCTTCCCCTTGGTCCAACAATTCAACCACAGACTGAAAATCCTTAAGCAAAGACTGGATGGCGTAGGAAGAATAGGCCGCAGCCAGGATGGAGAAATTAGCTGCCGCAAAAGTACGCTTCACCGCACCATCCACCTTACGATCTACAGGGTCAGCAGGAGAGGAATCCTAAGAAACAACTGCCTCCTGAGAGGACATACTGGCGATCAACGAATCCACCTTGACAGAGGAAGGTAACTTCACGGGAAAATCCAGTAGAGGATAGTGTTTACTCAAAAAATGCAGAAAAGAGCCCTTGTCCACATCCCTCCATTCCGTTTCCAGAACCTTCAACACTGAAGAATGAATGGGCAAAGACTCAGGCTCAGGACGCTGATACTGAGAGAACAAATCATCCTCGATAGGGGCCACAGAATCAGGTAAAACACCAAATTCTTGCGAATGTGTCCAATGACCAACTTAAGATCGCCACCCTGCACAAAGCGACCCTTGACGTCAACATCATCCTCGGCATCCGAGTCAAGAGCAGGTGCGTCATCACATCTCGCCCTTTTATCAGGAGGAACTGGCCCCTGACCCTGCAATGCAGCAGCCACAGCAGAGTAAATCATCTGTTGTAATAATTCCAATTCGTCACCCCTGAACCAGAAGCGTCTGCCAAGGAACCAGGAGCAGGAAAATCAGAAGAACCACGCTCCATGATACCTAAACACGAGTGAAAAAACACAGGCAATGGATATACCAACACGCCCGGTAAATAAGGGCCTGAGGTTGCTAAGCAACCACACAAACCACCCCCTGCACGCCCCCAAAGAGCATAAGAACGCAGGAAGAACCGCGCGCACACCGTAATAATGGCCGGAAACGGCCGCGTGTGCAAGGAACATCCGAGACCCGAAGACGCGTCTACCGCCGCCCCCGAATCTCCCAGATGCGGCAGAAGGTAAGCGCGAGTGAACGGGAGCCTCCGGCCCCCAGAGCAAGCGCACCCGGCCGCGCCACGTCCGCTCAGCAGGACGCGCGGCCGGGAAAGAGAGCCGACCCAGTCACGATTCGGCACAGCAGGACCCCAGGTGCCCCCACACATAGCGAGGTCTAAAGCGACCCAACCACAAACAAACGCCACCCAAGTCCGCTAGAGCAGGACACGGAGCGCCGAGGTAGACGAAGGGGGAAAAAAATATACTAAGAAAAAAGCATTCAAAGGCATCGAACAGAATCAAAAAACACACACAACAACACTATTTCCCCCCTACGTGATACCGAAGGCCATAAGGGGCTGCTCAAGCAAGACCCCATCCCCACTCAACTGTACACCAGGGAATACAGCACTTGGAGCAGTACAAAAAACAAAGAACAGGTCATTTTGGTGTATTCTGTATCCCTTTATGGGATTGGATGTAGCCACTGGGGGCCATCTTGGAGGAGGGAGAGGTAGACTAGAGCGAGAAAAGTTATGCTTGGAGTTTCTGTGGGAGCTGGAGGCTCATGTGTTTATACTGTGGCGAGGAAGACGGACGCGGAGGTAATGACAATTACTTCCTCTGACGTGCCACCAACCAAACCAATTCAATATTGTAGCAGGAAACTGACGAGACGTGAATCCGAGGAACATTCAAGAAATTCAAGAAATCCGTAGTTCGCCTAATCTTCGCTAGTGTTAAAAAGTAAGACATTCACTAACATGGAAAGTCCAGGGAAAACATCTTGCAACATATATACATGGCATCCCATTTTAAGCCACAACCACACACGAGTCCCAAGCTATTGTGTACTTTTTATAGAGCAAAAGAGACGTGCACCTCCGTGTGTCTCTCATATCATATGTAAACTATTCACACACACATGGCCGCACAAAGATACAAGGTGCCTTGTGCGCTCGCAAGTATGTAACACCATCCTCTTGTCTTTTCATCCCACTCTCTCTCTTGCTCCTTCATCTTACTTATTTACCTCTCAACCCACATCTTTCTCCTCCTTCCTCCTCTCTCTCTCACCTTCTCTCTCTCACCTAACCCATTGACCTCTCTGTCTTTTCTCTCACCTGTCTTTATCTGTCTCACCTTTCTCCCTTGCTCTCTACGTACCAATCCACCCATGTTGCCCCATCTCGCTTTCTGTCCTTAACATCTTTTGTTTCTTTAAATCTGTATCTATTTTTCTCCCGTCTGTGTTTTTACATATAGCTCTCCCCAGTCTCACACACTCATCTTTCTCTTTTGTTTCTCTGCCTGCCATCGTATCTACCTCTTGTTTCTGTGTCTGCTACCCTATCTTCCTCTTATCTCCATCTATCCACTGCCCCTGTCAAAGCACTGCAAATGCTTAGAAAATTTGAAATAAATATTTCATTCAAGACACCTCACGGGGTGAGACAAGAAACACAAAAGTGTATGCATGTAAATGTGCATGTGCATGCCTGCATGCATGTGTATCCGAGTGCACATATGCGTAGGTATGTATGAGTGCCTCTGTATGTGTGCTTATATATATCTGCATGCATGTGTGAGTTTGTAAATGCTCTATTACTTACCGGTAATCTTCATTACTCCTGGTCCCGTTGTCCTCGGCCCATTCAGAAACTTATGGAGATAACCATCTTCCAGACAGAAAATAAAAACAAGAGGAATGCTGGGATATCCCTACTGCCCCTCCCCCCGGGAGTATAAAGGTAGGATCTACCCAGCAGCCCTCCTGTACAAACAAGCCCAGACAGGAAGGCCGGCCGCCCGGGAGGGAGGGAGGGGCGTATGAATGGGCCGAGGACAACGGGACCAGGAGTAATGAAGATTACCGGTAAGTAATAGAGCATTACCCCCAGGTCCCTTATGTCCTCGGCCCATTCAGAAACTTATGGAGAAATACCAAAGCAGAAAAAGCCGGCCTTCCCAACCCAACAGAAGCCAACCCAGGAAACCACACCAAGGCAGCAACCGCAGAAGGAAAAAGGAAGAACCGGGGAAACCCCAGGCAGAGCCCCCGACAAGAGGGACCCCCACCAGACCAGCAGACACCCAACAAGAGCAAGGGCGCACAGCCAGACGACCAGACCGGCCACCACAGAGGCCAACCAGCCCACCGCAGGAACACCCGTCAGCCAACCAGCGAGAGGGTGAGCACAGACACCCAAGCCACCACAGGCAAGGGGACAACAGCAGAAGAGAGGCCAAACAAAGAGAAAGGCCAAGAGCCACCAGGCCAACAAGCCAGAAACGGGCAGAAGAAGACAACCCACGCAAGAACAGGCAGGAGACAAGCGGACCAGAGGAACCAAAGACCCAACAAAGAAGAACAGCGGAAGCCCACCAGAACCCAACCCGGAAGGCAAGACCGAGCCCAAGGCCAGGGAAAGAGAGAAAACCCAGACACCAGGGAACGAAGAGCAAACCCCAGGAAGCCAAGCCACCAGGTCCCGCAAGACGAGGACACAAGGCAAAGGGAACCAGCACCTCCAGGAAACCCGAGCAGGAACAACCAACAAGGGCAACCAACCAGGACAAAGAGACCCGGAAAAAGAGGAAAAGGGAACCGAAGAAACCCCAGGAACCCCAAAACAGAACTCCAGCCAAAGCGGAGGAAATGGGAGCAGGAACCAACAGCCCGAAGAAGGCAAATCTGAACACCAAAGCAGGAGTGCGACCGGACGGGCCTAGGACCCGGAGGACCCAAGACAACAGCAAGGGAACCACGAAGGACACAACAACCACAGCCAAGCCAAGCCAACCAGAGACAGGCCAGGCACAAAGACCCCAAACAGCCCAAGCAAAGGACCGGGGCAGAAACCCAGAGGCCAGAGAGACAGAGGCAAAACCACCCCAGAGGACCCCACAGAAACAACCGCAGCCAGGGAGGAAAGCACAAGCAAACCACACCCCACAGCCCGGCAAGACCCAAGGCAGGGCACGCACAGGGGACGAACCCCGCACGGCGAAAAGCCGCAACCAAGGATACAGACAGGAAGCCAAAGCCGAAGCCCAAGCAACCCGCAGAACCAACCCGAAACAAGGGAAGGACAAAGAGGGCAAGACCCCAACAGAGCACAGGCCCGAGAGCCAACAGCCCCGCCGATGCCCCAACGAACCCCAGAAGAGGCAAGAAGGGAAAACAAGAAGGCAACAGTGTGACGGCCAGAAACAAGAATCAGACCGGAACACACCACACCCACAAGCAACCGGAACCCCACGACACAGGGACCAGCCACCCCACAGGCAGACAGGACACCCGCAAAGAAGTGCCAAGCCACCCATGAAACGCCCAGAAGAGACACAACCAGGCAGCCCAGGACCGCAGAAAGAGCACAACCAGGCAACCCAGAGCAGGACGCACAAACAGAAGGCAGACCAGCCCAGAACAGGAGCCAACAGGGAGGAAGCCCAAGGCAACAGGCCACCACAGAAAGCCACGGCCGAAAGCCAAGCAGAAGCAAACGCAGGCCACAGCAACCAGCGCAGCGCGCCCCCCACACGGCCAAGCAACGGGGAGACGCGCAGAGCGGCCCGGAAGAAACGGGGAGGCGGCGCCCCCGCCCCAAAGGGCCGAGAAACCGGAACACCGGCCAGGAGGAAGCCATGCCGCCCAGCAAGCCCGGCAGGCCGGGAGGCAGACCCAGCAGACAACCTGCGAGACAAAAACCCACAGGCCCAGGAGAGGCAACAACAACGGCCACCCCGCACCACCACCAAAACCAGAAGAGGCAGGGAAGAAAACCAAAGGAAGAAGCCAACCGCACCCCGCAGCTCCAGGCGGCCAGGCAGAAACCAACCAGGCCAGACCAAGCAACCGAGCAGACATCGGAGCGTGGGAACAACACACCAACCCCGAGAATAGGAGGCATGACAGGACCCGGCAGCCGTCAGGAGGCCCCAGGCAGTCAACACAGCAGACATAGGAGGGGATGCCAGGAAACAGCAGAACCCAGCAAAGGGAAGGCCACAGCACCAGAAGGACCAAGCAGGCCCCCACCACGCACCACGCCCGACAACAGGCGCAGGCCGGGAGGAACAGAACAGCCGGACCCAAGGCAGCACAAGCCACCCAAGCAGAGGCAGAGGGGAGAGAGCACCCCAAAGAACCAACGGCACCAACGAGAGGAACCAGGCGCAGCCAAGGAAAAGGAGGAATAGGACCAGGAACCAGGAGCCCAAAAAAACGGACAACTACACAGAGGCCAGGAAGGGTAGAAACAGGACCCCCAGGCAGGGCAGAGGCCACAACAGCCAGCCCGCAGCGGAGGCAAGGCCACCAAGAAGAATAGCACGGCAGGCCCACCGGAACGAGGGGAGCCCACAGGAACCCCCCCCCCACCGCGCAGCGGCCCCAGAAGCATGAACAACGACCCACCACCAGACGGGGCAGAGAGCCGGAAGCAGAAGGCAACCCAATCAGGCCGCCTCAGTAGAAAAAGAAGCGACATCGACACCGGAGCACCAGAGGGCAAGGCGCAAGCAAGCAGGCAGGAAAACCCCAACCATACAGGGAACCCAAGAGCAAGCAAAGGCAGGAGCAGCGAAAAGAACCAGACACCACAGAGGCGACCGGGACCCCCGCCAGCCCGCGGCAGCCAAAAATGGAAAGGGCAAACACCCCCAGAGGCGCCAAGACCCAAAGCCGCACAAGGGACCGGAGGACCGACAGAGGGCAAAGCGCCAACCAATACAGCAAAAGAAAATGCCAGTCAAGGCAACCCAGGAGGCGGACGAGCAGCAGCACGGCAGCGAGGAGCCTACAACAAGGACAAAGGCACCCACACCCAGCCGCAGCGAAACAGCCAGGCAACAAAAACAAGGAACGCACCCCGCACAGTGACACACCCAGACCCCTGCACAACAAGCGTACAGCAAGGCCAAAGGAAACCGCACACCCAGAAGGGAAGAGGGCCACAGAGCCACCAGACCCAGCACAATACAGACGCCAAAGAACCGCCACACAAGCCATCACGGCAGGCAGCAGCTCACACACCCATCCAGACCCGGGCACAAGAAAGCACACCAGAAAACCGGGACCCAAACCCCCTCGCTGCAAACGCAAGCGTGGCGAGAGGACAGGAGGCCTGAACCAAGGGTGGCAGAACAAAAGGCGGCAGAGCCCAAGACAAGAGGGCAAGACCGACAGTGAGCCAGGGATAGAGCAGCCCTCACCACAGCGGCAGGCAGCACACCCCCCCAGACCCGGGCCCAACAGAACACGGGACTAGCAGTGCAGGAGCAAAAAAAAAAAACCCCGCCGCATACCCCCAACTAAGAACGCCCACGACGAGGTGAGCAGAGGGGGCGCAGGGCAGCAAGTATCGCAGCACCCACACAAAAGGAAGCTTCGGACATAAGGAAACCTCCGGGACCAGAGCCAGCAGCCAAGAGGGCAGACCAGAAAGCCCCTTGTCATGATGTTCCTTAATAAACTACACCATTCAACACAACTCGTGTAGTATTCAACGTTACACCCCTGCAAACATGAAATGAGCATCAGGACAACAAAGGACTAGGAGGTATCCAAACGCTGGTAACACAGTCAACACAAGCCGTAAAAGCAGACTGCAAAGCCACACTGCACGAACACACCGCAGGCAGAGAAGCATCAACTGAGCAGCCACCGGGTGGACAGGCAGAAAAGCAGCCCGAGATCGAGCAACACACTCCGAAGCAGGCCACAGCAGCAGCGGCAGCCTCGAGACATCCGGCATAGAACACAAACAGCACCACCGAAGTAGTGTATAGAGGCAGCAGGTGCCGGACCGGCAGCGTTGTACTGAGACACCCAGCCCAAGTGCGGAGATGGACAGAGAAACAGCACTACACACTCAGATAGGGTAAAAAACACCGCAAAGCGGGACTCACCCGGAGCGGGGGCCCGAGCAGCAACAGAAAGGCCCCCACACCAACAGCCGGATCCGGGAACGAAGAGCCAGCGCAGCGCGTCTCCCACCCGGCCAGGCACGGGGAGACGCGCACAGTGACCCGGAAGCAACCGGGAGGCGGCGCACCAGCCGCAAAGGGCCGGAAACCCGGAACAACGGCCGTGAAGAAGTCAATCCCCCCCAGCAAGCCCGGCAGGCCGGGGGGGAGACACATCAGGAAATCCAACCCCTGCCCGCGAAGCCAGGCAGCCGGGCAGGAGGAGCCAGAAGAGTCCGCACGCCACTCAAGCCCAGCAGGAGCCGGTGCAGCCCCTCATCACCAACAGCATCCAACAGCCATTCTGTCGAAGACAGAAAAAAAGAACAGGAGGGCTGCTGGGTAGATCCTACCTTTATACTCCCGGGGGGAGGGCCAGTAGGGATATCCCAGCATTCCTCTTGTTTTTATTTTCTGTCTGGAAGATGGTTATCTCCATAAGTTTCTGAATGGGCCGAGGACATAAGGGACCTGGGGGTAATGTATCTCCTCTCCGTAACGCTGTATATGTATGTGCATGCTTGCTTATGTGCTTTTCTCAGTGAGCATGTCTGTGCCTGTATGTTCCTGTGCCTGCAAGTGTGTGTGTGTGTGTGCATAAGTATGTCTGTATGCTTGTGTGGTTGCATCTATCTGTGTATGCGGTTGCAGCTGGCTATTTCCAAATGTGTGTATTTCTATGCATGCATTTGTGTATATGTGTTTCTATCTGTGCTTTTGTGTTCGTTTATGTCTATCTGCGCATCCATGTTTATTTTAAAAGGTTCTTTTTATTGTACATAAAAGCCTTTACTAAAAACAATATCTGTGACAATAACTACTGGATGGGAAAAGATTAACCACTAGTTTAGCACTTGAATTCTACAATCAGCAACTGTACTGTGCCAAATTAAACTTTAGAGGGAACATGCCAGTGCCCAACACCACGTGTCTTGCTTTTTTTTGTTTGCGCTACAGTGTGTTTGTTGTTGTAATCTAAGATTATGCATTAGGTTGTGGAATATGTATCATGTTTGTGAAATATAGTCCAGATTAAAATCTTGTGGCTTCAAGAGCATATAATTCCATAGTTACTTTTTTTTCACAGCCAGCATAATACTCTTGTCTGCCCCCCTCTCCTCCCCCATAACCTATCTCCCATTTTCTGGTTCTCCACACCGCATGGTGATATGAATAGAGATAGCGCTATGCAAATATCAACACTCAACAAACAAAATTAAAAAACATGGGGGCATATTATCAAGGGATTTATCTCCTCTTTTTTGGGTTTAAAAGCCAAGAAAGCGGAGATAAAATTATCTCCCGATCAGCAACAGGGTGCTAACACGCAAATTCGCATGTTAGCACCCTTTTTCTCTACGCTTCCCCTTGCATCTCTAATGAGATGCAAAGGGGGCGTTCCAGAGAAAAATAATAGGAGAAATGTTGTTAAGCGACATTTCTCCTATTATCAAGGATTTCGCTAAACCTGTTAGTGATAAAAAAAAGCAGCGCTAACCGCGGTTAGCACTGCTTTTTTTACACCTGGTATTTTCCTGACTTAGCCATGATATCCTATGGAAGGTGGATATCATGGCTGAATTTGTGAGCCCCTATCATCAAGCTAACGCAAAACTTCGAGAGATTATCGTTGGTTTTCCAGCGATAATCTCTCATTTGGCAGTTAGCGCGAGGATTTTTATCACTTCTGAGAAAAACCTTGCTAATAGCAAGTTATCTCTGCGATAATTTCCGTCGATGCTTAGCGTTAAAAAATTTGTTGCTAAGCCTCGTTAGCGATAAATATCGCTCATCGTTGGTAATATGTCCCATTGTTATTTCTAACACAAAGAGCTCTAACTTTCACAAATGCGAGACCTATTGCATTGCAGATGCTTGTTTTACGGAGCAAGATGAATGTATAGTATAGTAATTTCCTATAGGTATAAAATAAGTTATGACCGATCTGAGAGCTCGTTCTTTAGAATAATTCATCTCATGGCGAGGACTGACTCAGCCTCCGAATAGTAGTAAATGTAGAAAGGTGCTACTTCACAAGCACCTCTCCCTGAATGTAGAAGGTGGGTCATTTAGAGGCCGATGACGTGCCTGCTTAGAAATTGTTTTCCGATCGCGATCTTATTCAACATTTATGTTTCCCTTTAAGCAATGATGGATAGATGAATGCGAGGTTGGGGCTGCTCACCTGTGTATTGAAAAGAGCAGTGTTGTTAATGGTTCCAAGAAACACAAGTGCACAAGTCTCCAGCAAACGATAATTCCCACTAAGGGCACCACTCTTCTTGGAGGGAGTACGCATAAATTGTTATACTCTTGTCTCATTTGACGACCTCCATCGTGAAATTCCCTTTTCACATCTTGTGTTGCTTTGTTTCCTGTCTATTAGCTGCACAATTAACATACAAAATAAAATGTCCCTACATTCCCTGGTACAGAAACGGAAGGCTTGAAGTTGCTATTGGCAAGATAAAGATCGTGAGAGGGGGTGTGGTGGGGTACAGACCCTACCCCTCTGAAGCACCTAGAGGGATCCTAAAAATAGCACTGTGAAGTCATAAAGACAGCTCCTGAGACTGTGGGTCTCGACACTGATGGATTGCCATAGTGCCCTCAGCATCTTGGAAGGCCCAGGGAACTGTCATGCTCTCCCTGCTGTCACTAGCAGGCACGTGCTCAGGCTCGAAGAATGGAAGGATGAGCTTTAACTCATCAGGGACACTCTTTGAGTGTGGATTTGGCTCTAATTAGTCAGGTAGGTGGGGTCCAACTCCCAGAGGACATCATTCATGGCTGTACGTCAGAGCCACTGACTGCAGAGGCAGCTCTTTGCCTAATTTGTCCCTTTCTAGTGGAAACAGCCCCTTTCCTACTGCCACACACTGTTTCAGGCAACACCCACCTTGTACACCAGAGGAAACTACAGAGATGGGGCAGTCAAAGCCTTTGTTCCTGCTGCCCAACCATTTCACCTAAAAATACCTCATTATCTCGTTTCTGTACTATTCACAATTCGTCTTTATTTAGCAAATAATCATTCAAATGGTCCAGTTCATTGTTAATGATGTGAAAACCTTTCCGGCCATGAGTGCTCATGCATGTTTTCTGTGACAAAGCCCTTTTCTTTACTTTTCTTAGATTATTTTAGTCACACATTTATTGAAAAACAAATCATGAACTGTAACTGTAAATATATATTGCTGAAAATGAAAATTACATTTGTGACACTCTCAAAATATACCAATCTATATTCATTCAACCTGCATTGAACAGTCTTAAACACGTTTGATTAAATTGTGCTTATTTTATCATCTGTGGCCTTATATCTTCTTTATTATTGAAGATGACATACTAGTGCATACTTTAACGAAGATTGATCATGATAGATGCTCAGTACATGGGACACATAACGAATAATGCTCCCCATCTATTATTATTATTATATCCTTTCAGAGGCCGGCGCCTGACCTAACCGGAGTAGAATATACTCTTTGGCCAATGTACACTACCTGGAAGCAGTGTCATACCCAAGTACTGTCATTCGGCCTTTGAATGTAAACTAGCAGGTCCTGTTGTCTTCCCCTCCAGCTTCCGTGTGTTCCTAAAATACACCGCACTCTTACAAAATGGACACCAAATTAATTGAATACCTCATGAAAAAGTTTCTCATGCTGTGGAGTTGATTCTTACTAAAAGTTTCTAACATATTACTGATATGTGAATGAATTACGTGGACTGTCATATTTTAATGAAAACTTGCACATAATGCTGTAGAAAAACAACCTCGGAGGATATTTAACTAAACTCAAAAGATATTCTATCAACCAAGTCAACTTTTGTTACAGAATGAAGCCCAGAGGAGCTGTATTTACGGGAAACATCCATCATATTGCCACTTTTACGACGTACTACCATTACAAAGCAGGTTTACAACGCAAGTCATTACAACGACTTGCGCTGGAGGGCGCTGTAGGATAGGGAATAGTTTAATTTACTATCCAAAACCTTCCCTACTATCCACGGGGACTGGAGTTGGAATAGTAAATTAAACTATTCCACTATCCAGCGCCCCCCAACGCAAGTTGCTGTAACGACTTGCGTTGTAAAACCTGTGTTGTAAAGGCATGCGTAGTAAAAGCATGCGTTGTGATGACAAACATCCGTATTTACAGAATGAAAAGCTGAGTTTCGAACTAGACCACTAATTTGGAGCTCTGTATAAAAATAATTAGTGGTGGGTAAGATATTTTGGGGAAACGAGAATCTGTAAAAGCCAGAGATGTATGGTCTACATTCCTACTACTTAATTCCACTCCTGCCGACAGGTTTGGATAGGGTGAGCAGGCGTCCTAGATTTGTTTAGAAAATCAATTTTTCAACCAAGCCTCCATAAACTTCACCTAATTTACTAATGTCCTGGTTTTCAGAGATGGTCAACTGAACAAGAGGAGGACATTTTTAATGTCTTCCAATACAGGTTTAAATATCAGCCCTTTTCAGAAAACAATTTAATTAAACACAAATAATACATTGTGTAAACTTGGTACTTCATTGTCTGTGTTTACTACGTTGGACAGCACTATTAATTAAGTCATAATGTTTCCCTCAGTCTATGCATAATTATACTCCTACTTCCCTGTTAGTGGAAAGTCAAAGATTGTAGTTTCCAAATGTGGTATCACTAGGGTTGGGAGAAACACTTCTACTCTGAAAGCAGTGGGTTTCTGTGTGCCTCAAATATTTTTGGGGTTTGGGACACTGCCAGATGTTGGAAAGGACAAATCGGTCCGTTCCGGTACACCGATCGTGTAGCCCTGGTAATTATATTTGATGACATCAACGCAACTAAATAAGTTGAAAGATTTGTCTGAAAAGCAAACAAAACATTGATGGATCAATGTAGAGGTGAAACCTGCTTAGAAAGGGAGGTTGTGTTACCAAACTACTAACACATCTCTAAGCAGGGCTCATCTGGAATAAGGCTAAATATAGATTGAAGGTATATCAGAAGCAACCCACCAAAATGATGCACGGCTAAAACACCGTGGGGCAAACTTATGAAAGGTTTTGCATTACTCTGTGCCACGCAAGTAGACGCAGGGTGATGCAAAACCTAAAATGAGTTTTAACAAACCACACAAGGCCATCTATCATGGCCCTGGATGGCTTGATCCCCAGACAGCCGATTTGGACGCTGTCTTGGGGAATCCTCCCTCGCTACCGCCAGCTACAGCGAAGCGAGTAAGCTCTGCCCACTTTACCGGCCACGCCCCCTTCCATCCTGTCAAAAGGGCGCGCTGATCACTAGCGCGGCCCACTAATAAACTCCTGAGGCGGAAAGCCGGGAGCGCTGCTAATTTTGCCTGTTTTTAAAATTTTATTGTGTTAATCTGTGTGCTCATTTATCGGCATCTTACCTCGATCCTTGCCTGTCTTGAGAGCCCCAGACAGCCGATTTGGACGCTGTCTTGGGGAATCCTCCCTCGCTACCGCCAGCTACAGCGAAGCAAGTAAGCTCCGCCCACTTTACCGGCCACGCCCCCTTCCATCCAGTCAAAAGGGCGCGCTGATCACTAGCGCGGCCCACTAACAAACTCCTGAGGCGGAAAGCCGGGAGCGCTGCTAATTTTGCCTGTTTTTAAAATTTTATTGTGTTAATCTGTGTGCTCATTTATCGGCATCTTACCTCGATCCTTGCCTGTCTTGAGAGCCCCAGACAGCCGATTTGGACGCTGTCTTGGGGAATCCTCCCTCGCTACCGCCAGCTACAGCGAAGCGAGTAAGCTCCGCCCACTTTACCGGCCACGCCCCCTTCCATCCAGTCAAAAGGGCGCACTGATCACTAGCGCGGCCCACTAACAAACTCCTGAGGCGGAAAGCCGGGAGCGCTGCTAATTTTGCCTGTTTTTAAAATTTTATTGTGTTAATCTGTGTGCTCATTTATCGGCATCTTACCTCGATCCTTGCCTGTCTTGAGAGCCCCAGACAGCCGATTTGGACGCTGTCTTGGGGAATCCTCCCTCGCAACCGCCAGCTACAGCGAAGCGAGTAAGCTCCGCCCACTTTACCGGCCACGCCCCCTTCCATCCAGTCAAAAGGGCGCGCTGATCACTAGCGCGACCCACTAACAAACTCCTGAGGCGGAAAGCCGGAAGCTCTGCTAATTTTGCCTGTTTTTAAAATTTTATTGTGTTAATCTGTGTGCTCATTTATCGGCATCTTACCTCGATCCTTGCCTGTCTTGAGAGCCCCAGACAGCCGATTTGGACGCTGTCTTGGGGAATCCTCCCTCGCTACCGCCAGCTACAGCGAAGCGAGTAAGCTCCGCCCACTTTACCGGCCACGCCCCCTTCCTTTCCTCCTTCTCCCCTGATCACCATATAAAAGTATGTGCATGAGCCGGAGGCGCAGCGGACGGGCGCAGCGGGCGCGACGATGGCACGCCGAAGGCGCGCCTAAGGCAAGCCCGTCTGCGCCCGTCCGCGCCTGTCCGGGGTTAGGGGCGCGTCACTCTGCCCAACTTACCATCTACTCCCCCGTTCAACTACGCTGCCTCCAGGGACCATGGCCCTTACCAGCCTCCACCTGCTCTCTCATTTCGTCTCTTGGTCTGTCTCCGGCTGTTCCCCTTGACATCCCCCCTCCCCAAGTTGCCCCCCTTCATTCTTCTACAGACAATGTTTTCCCTGCCACCCCCAAAACCCTCTCGGCATTTTATCTTAACACCCGATCTGCAGTAGCTCATGCACACGAACTCTCGGTACTACTAGACCTTCATGCCCCAGATCTTCTTTTCTTAACGGAAACTTGGTTCTGTGATGACTCCCTCCCTGCTCTATTGGCCACTTTACCGGCCCCTTATTACGCCCTTCGCGCAGACCGCCTTACTGGCAGAGCCGGGGGCGGCGTGGCAGTCATCGCCCGTACCGACCTTCCCTTCCAAACTCTGTCTTTGCCAGATATCGCTACCACCGAGTATCTGGCTATCCGCACCATCTCCATCACGCCCCCCCCTCACCTGCATACTTACCTATCGTCCCCCTCAATCCCCTTTATTGTTTCTCCCGGATTTTTTGGAAGTCCTGGCCACGGTCGCCGTTAACAACTCCTCCATTTTACTTCTGGGGGATTTCAACTTCTGGCCCTCTGACCCAGCTGAATGTCCATCGTCAAAAGAATTTTCAGAGACCCTCCAATCGCTCAACTTTACTCCTCATATTCACTCCCCTACCCATATCAAGGGTCACATCTTTGACCAGATCTGGTCCTTGAATTGCCCCGTAGAGTCCCTTTCCATCTCGCCTTGCACGTGGTCTGACCACCACCTGATTTCATTTGCCCTTCCCATTTATCATCCGGTCAAGCCCCCTCTTCCCAAAAACATCTGGGTCCGCGCTTGGGGACGAGTTGATCCGGAAAATCTATCTTCCCTACTCACCACTTCCCTCCCTCCCTTACAAGGTCTACCCACCCTTTCCCAGGTCAAGGCCATTGAACAGTGGCTCTCCCTAGGCTGCGACTCTATTGCCCCTCTTAAACGAATTACCTCTAAGCGGGAGAAGGACGCCAACCTGTGGTTCAACGAAAATCTTAAGGCCACCAAACTTGCGGTACGTCGCGCGGAGCGGGCTTGGAGGAGAAATTATTGCCCCTCATTGCGATTGGATTTTGTTAATATCTTGACCCAATACAAAAAAGACATCTTGGAGGCTAAAACCGAAGGAAATTTTTTCGATTGTGCACAACCTGGCGTTTTCGGACAGAACAACCTTAAAGCCCGCCCCTTCCATAGAACTCTGTCACTCCCTCAATAACTATTTCATTCAGAAAATAGCCACCATTAAGGCCAATATCCCTCCTCCCTCCCCCACTTTTGTTGACCCTCAGTGCCCCCCTCCTAAGGGAGAACTCACTACCCTCCCCCCTCTAACCAGGGAATCTCTGACTTCCATAATACCTCTTGTCAAATCTGGTTCCCCATTAGATCCCTGACCTACTCATATTCTTCGTCACATTTTCATCACTTGTCCAGACCCCCCCCTTCACCTCCTTAATAGCTCTCTTTCTCAAGGCGTAGTGCCTAATCCATTCAAATCAGCAGTAATTGTACCCATCTTGAAAAAGCCGGGCGCGGACCCCTCAATCCCTGCAATTTTCGCCCCATCTCCCTCCTGCCTTTCCTGGCAAAGGTGCTCGAGCGCCATGTCACCTGCGCTCTGAGCTCTTTTGTGGAGAAGCATGGAGCTCTTGCCCCCCGCCAGGCTGGGTTCCGCCCTGCACACTCTACGGAGTCCGTAGTTCTCTCGGTCCTGGACAACCTCAGGGAGGGTATGGATACCAACCAGCCCCAGGCCTTGGTCCTCCTCGATCTCTCAGCCGCCTTTGACACGGTGGATCATACCATCTTGCTTTCCCGTGTCAGGGCGGCGGGGATCGGGGGCACCGCATTGGTCTGGTTATCCTCCTTCCTGAGTGCCCGCACCCAGGCTGTACGCCTGGGTGATTTTACTGCGGACGTTCGGAAAGTTCAGTGCGGGGTTCCCCAGGGCTCTTCTCTTTCCCCTCTTTTGTTTAATCTTTATATCGCCCCTCTTATCTTCTCTCTGCAACAAATGGAGGTCGCCGTATTTAACTATGCGGACGACCTCCAGCTTGTCTTTAATCTGTCTTCCTCCCTCTCTTCTGTTCTTAATTTCCAATCTGTTATGATCCATATCCGGGACTGGATGAACCACAATCATCTAAAACTCAACCCAGACAAGACTGAGCTGGTGTTGACAGGTGGCACATCCAGCCCCTGGTCGTCTTTATTCTGGCCCCCCTCTCTTGGCTCTCCACCTATCCCCTCTTCCTCAGTCAAAACACTAGGTATTAAACTCAATTCTCAACTCACTCTTCACTCCCAGGTTAGCTCTGTGGTTTCTTCTTCTTTTCTCTCACTGCGCACTATACGCAGAGTGTCCCGTTTTTCTTCCTTTGCTGCCCTCAAGCTGATCACCTTGGCCATGGTGGTCTCCCGCCTGGATTATGGCAACGCCCTATATGCAGGTATTCCTGCATATAGTTTACGGCGTCTGCAACAGATCCAAAACCAGGCGGCGCGCTTGGTATTCAAACTCCCGAAATTCCACCACACCACCCCCCTTTTAAAATCTCTACATTGGCTCCCTGTTCGTGCCCGTGTCCAGTTTAAGCTCGCCTCCATTGCCTTTCAAGCTCGACTGGGCACGGCACCGGCTTTCATCTCATCCGAGATCACCCCTTACGTTCCCACTAGGGAACTACGCTCATCTACCCAGTCTCTTCTTACAATCCCACGGTTCCGGAGAAAGAAATGGGGTGGCTCGAAATTTGCGACTCTCGCTCCACTCCTCTGGAACTCTCTGCCCCCTGAGCTCAGAGCCTTAACCCTGTATCCGCAATTCCGGAAGCAACTCAAGGCTCATCTGTTCACAAAGTCCTTCAATTAACCTTTTAGCAGGTTTTTTTTTTTGCTTAGCCAGTCCCGGTCCTTTGTTAGTTGTAGCGCCAAGAAACCGCTGGTGTATGTGCGCTTTAAAAATAATTTTAAATTCAAATTCAAATTCAAATTCTTGATCAGTCTAGAGTACGGCAAGGCAGTAGCTACCTTGTGTTACTCTATGCAGAAAGGTGTGCCATATGTGGAGCGTGGGTGCTCTCACACATCCACCCATGTATGCTGACCTATTACTAGATTTGCAAACACTGGTGTTAAACCTGAGAATGCATCAGAATTGTATGCCTCTCCACCAGAGGCGCAACGAGGAGAAATATATTTATTTATCCTCGCTGTTGTCTCCTTGTTAGCATCCTGCACTGTGGTGCACATGCAAAAAGAGGAAAATGCCTCTGAGGATTGTTTTTGTACAGAAAGGTGCCCCTTTCATCACAAAACAACCCTACCTACAACACAGACACCCTTACACCATGGTGGAAGGGTGCGTGTGTTGATGCTGGGTTGCAGATTGTGTGCCAGCGCAGGCAGAGAGCAGGAATGCATATATAATGTTAAAAACTGCACATTCCGACCTCTCCATTTCTTAAATATTCCCCCAAGTATTGTATCAAGGTCATGTGTGCACATGAACAGTCAAGATGTGCAGTCATTGTATAAAATAAATCACACACCAGTGCATTCACAATCACACTGCCTAGTAGAAATAATGCATGGGCTGTAGAGATCCATGCATTAGTAGCTCATCCAGTCCAGACTTTTTTCATTGTATTCTGGGACTTGTAGTCGCGTTTAACTCATTTTAAAACAAAACTACAATTCCCTAAATTCCCAAAAAAATTTGGGACTGAGTGTGTTACTCACTCTAAAAACTCTGCTGCTCCAGGTCTTAGTGCTGCCTGCAACACATTGTCTCTCTCAGACAAAGAGCAATAGTGCATGTGTTGTAGAATGTGTAATCCCTTTGCTGACACGCACTTCCCTTTTGTGTAGATGCAAGCTTGTGCACATAAACATGCTACAGCTCCTAGGTCTGTTTTATGATCTCAAGAAGAGCCAGTCACTCGTTGGCTGTGAAATAACACTCTCTAGCCCCTGTATGTGCTACTGACCAAGCAGCAGACTACAAGATCAGTGGTGGATAGCATGTACCGAGGTTGGAGGGGTGGGACATAACAACAAAAGAAATAAATAAAAAAAATAAACTTACCTTCCTTTCTTGCAGCGTGATCTCGGGTTTCTTCTGGAAGCTCCAGTCAATGAAACTGCACTACCCAATCCTAGAGCTGATCTCACCGCATGAGAGCAGTGCCAGGATTGGATAGAGTGGCCTCACTCAGCGCTCACAAGCGCACTGGAGGCCTGCACTCTCTCTAACCCAGCTTTCTAAGACAGCTAGGTTAGAGAAGTTAAAAATGCACATACCTGACTGGCCGTTGCAAGATGGCCGTCCAAATACACATGCACATTTAAAAGCACATAGCTCCCTTCTGCTGCCACTTGGCAGCACCGACCTGCCCCGTCCTGACACTTAGTTCAGAACGAGTTGCCGAAAACGAAAATGGTAATTAATAAACTTTATTATCATTTTATTTTTCAGCTCTGGGGCTTGTGGGGCAATGCTTCTCCGCTCAAATGGAGGCGCCACCCTTGTACAAGATAGGAAGCATGTAGTGGTGGTTGCTGCTCCAAGCAGTGGGGTAACAAAAGCCCCCACAGCCCCGGCCTCCGGGGTCCCCATCGGGCACTGGCAATTCAGTGGCCAGAGAGCTTCATACTAGGTCTGGCGCATGAGGCAGGCTGCATGTGTTTTGCAGGGGGCCCCTTCTAGTTTCGTTACACCTCTGGCTCCCAGCTGTGATGTGTGCAGCCCGATCACTAACTCAAATCGATAATTTAATAAACGCCAAGACCATCGGCCACGCAGGTGTGAGCAGCGCGAGCTAGGCGCTGAAAGTGAGAGGTGATTTGTGCAAGCTGGCAGCAGCTGGGTGACCTGTAAACTGCGAGACTTTCATTTTTTTAACAATTGTGTGATAAATTGCTGGGACTCATTTGGAGCTTCAGAATTATTTTTTAAACTCCGTGTTTGAAGTCGAGTGACAGATTTCTTACACACTGTATTTACACTCTGTCTACCCCTGCACTTACCTGGTCGGTCCCCGTTCCGTCACGGCTGTTGTGCCGCTTGAACGGACGGACGCGACTCCTCCCCCTCTGGACGTCTCATATCCGGGTTTTTCGCCCATAAAGGTAGATGAGAATGCGACCGCGCAGCGGACGGGCGCAGCGGACGCGCCGACGGCGCGCCAAAGGCGCGCCAAAGGCAAGCCCGTCTACGCCCGTCCACGCCCGAAATACGGCCTCGGCCAGTTATGCTGCCCGGTCGGGGAGTGACATTGGAAGGATCACTTGGACAGGTGAGGACCTGCTGTCTTTGAGGGCGACACTGCCATGTAAAGCCGCAAGGGCTGATTTATCTAAAGATACCCTATCTCAGGTATGTTTGCACTGTGGGGTGACTTTCGGCACACACAAACCTAAAGTCCCACTTGGCCCTTTGACCTGTAGTTTCAGAGCTGGCCTGCTCAACTGTAGATCGTTACCAAAACATGCGGAGGACATTTGGCTACTGTTGGGAAGTGCAGAGTGGGACGCCCTGTTTCTGACAGAAACATGGCTGATCATAATATGGCTGCCATCTCCCTAGCTGAGCCTCCAGGCTTTAAAATGTGTTTCTCTAATCGAGATGGAAACAGAAGGGGTGGAGGTGTGGCCCTCATTCTTAAGGACCAGTACAAACTTACATCTTCAGCACCGACCACGATTGCAGGGGTGGAAGGCTTGTGCTTCTGTCTCCAAATCTCTCCTCAACAATCCTTGGCGGGCTTTGTCATTTACCGACCCCCGGCTTGTTTAGAGGAGAATTTCACTGTGCTTATGGACATTCTTGTCCAACACTCCCTCCTCCACCCGCACTTTGTAGTGGTGGGGGACTTTAATGTGCATGCTGATAGAGCTGATTGCTCCCGGGCGGAACAGCTAATTTCCATTCTAAGTGCGGCCAACCTGGTACTCATGACCACTGGACCCACGCATAGAGCAGGTCACACGCTTGACCTAATATTCTCCAACATCGGGGATATGTCAATGGAGGCTCCACGGCCATTGCTGTGGACAGACCATGCTCTAGTTCCTTTTGCCATTTCAGCACTGGGGGAAAGGTTGGAGGGCGGAAAACGCTCTGTTTTGCAGAGACAGTGGAAAAATTTAAGACCAGAAATTATCGGTCCTGCCTTAGCCCGGAACCCCCCGCCCCTAACCGTCAACACAAATATTGATGCCAATGTTGTGAATAAATGGATTAGTGACATGGTGGAGGATGTTGCTCCAGTTAAACGAGCAATGTCACGGAGGGAATCTCCCTCGGCTCCCTGGTTCTCAGAGGAACTAAAGGTGGAAAAATCGGCCTGTAAAAGATTGGAACGGCTGTGGAGGGCAAATTATTGTGAATTGGCAAGTGCCCGCTACCGGGCAGCCTTTCCTGAACTTCACAAATCAATAAGAAAGGCTAAAAAACATTTTTTTGCCACCTCCATTCAGCAAGCAGATCATTCAAGTAAAGAAGTTTTTAAAATAGTACAGTCCTTTTTTAAACCTAGATGTATCGAAACAGAGGTTGTCCCTTCGGTAGCACTCTGCGATAGCATCTCGGAATTTTTTGATAATAAAATTAAGGAAGTTTACAATTCCTTCTCCCTGCCAAGATCCACGGAAAAAGAGGATATGGCCGAGGCTAGCTGCCCTCTGGTGTTCCTATGTCAATTCCAGACGATCTCGCTACCTGAGGCCCTGCAAGAAATAAAAAGGTGTAAATCCAGGTCTCCTGATGATCCCTGTCCACCTAAGCTCTGGAGTCTGATGGCAGAGTCAATTGCGCCCGTTCTCCAACATGTGTGGAATACATCAATTTCCTCGGGAGTGTTTCCGGATTGTTGGAAACATGCTACACTGCTTCCTCTGAAAAAGAAAGCGAATGGAGATCCGGAGGATCTTGGCAATCTGCGACCAATCTCACAATTGGCGGCTCCTGGCAAAATGTTGGAGACATTGATCCAACGACAACTAAATAGGTTTGTGGAGGACAATATAATTCTGCATGAAACCCAATCGGGCTTCAGGGCAGGTTTCAGTACTGAGACCGCCCTGATTGAGGTGGCCGAGTCAGTTAGATGGTTTCAGGGGCATCTGCTATGCTGGTGCTCCTGGATCTATAGGCCGCCTTTGACACGGTTGACCACGGAAGGCTTCTGCATCGATTGGCGGAGGTAGGACTACAACACCAGGCGCTCGGCTGGCTTCATTCTTATTTGTCTAATAGGTCCCAGAAGGTAGCATTGGGGACCTTTGTGTCCAAAGCTAGGCGCCTGGACTGTGGAGTACCACAAGGCTCGGCACTCAGCCCGCTGCTTTTTAACATTTACTTAGCCCCACTTTTTTCTTTAATTTCTAACTGGGGTGTCACGGCAATTTCGATGACACCCAGTTAGTTTTTCCCTACTCGGAGGCATCAGAGGCAGCATTTGCTAACTTCAAGGGATGTCTTCGTGACGTGGCTAACTGGATGAACACTAACAAGTTGAAGCTGAACGCCGAAAAAAACGAGGTGCTTTTCTTTGGGAAAGGCCCTCACCCCTCTGCTGAACTCTGGTGGCCTACAGAGATGGGCACGGCGCCCACCCCCAGTTCTAAGGCTAAAAACCTGGGAGTGCAGTGGGATGATAGCTTATCCTTTCTGCCTCACATTCAACAGGTGGTCAGAGGATGTTTAAGTAAATTGAGAAACTTACGGAAATTTCTCCGGCTTTTGCCAGAGGGATGCCGTAAAACGGTAATCCATGCTATGGTCACCTCAAGGCTGGATTATGCTAACGGTTTATACTTGGGCCTTCCGAAATATCTGTTTCAACAGCTACAAACCGTTCAAAATGCGGCTGCGAGACTGGTAAAGCGTATTCCATTCAAGCAACGTGTCTCTCCGCATTTGTATAGACTACACTGGCTTCCGGTAGCTAGTAGAATTAAATTTAAGGCCCTAACCCTGGCATTTAGAGCCTTACATGGAACCTGTCCCTACTACCTTAAGGCTCGTCTACCCAGATATGTACAGTCGAGACATCTCCGCTCCAACTCCTTGCTCCAACTCTGTGTCCCTCGAGTTAGGCGTGCCCGGATGGGGGGCAGGACCTTCTCAGCTAGCGTGACGAAGGTCTGGAACACTCTACCGCTGGTTATACAGTTGGCACCATCTGTAGCCACTTTCAGGAAGCTACTGAAAACGTGGCTCTTTGAGTAATGAGCGTCCTTCCCTCTGCCTCATCAGGCGTTTGCTTGCATTTGCTCACTTAGCGCCGGGACACCTCTACTGAGGTAACTGTACGCGCTTTATAAAACTCTGTATTATTATTATTATAATTATAATGAGGCATTGCATGCTGGGGAGAATGCTATTCCTTTGTAAATGGCACAGAGCCACCTTCTGCGCATGTGCATGGCAGTAGAAAGGAATCAAGAAACGTCCAAAAGGTTTGTGGTTAGGCTCAAGACACGAAAGTCAATATTCATACATACAGCAGTTTTTCCACCAAGTACTTTTATCACCACAATCTGAATTCTGGTGTTCGGGAAGAGAGATACCGGGCCAGAAGTATCAATGGTTATCACAGTTGCAGACTCCAATTCACAATTGCAACAGGAAAATAACCTTTGGGTATGTACACAATCCTAATAGCAATTAAGTAACATTATACCGAATCACATTTTGGGTTTACGAATATGCACCAATTTTCTCTTTTGAAGGTGTGTCTAGAGTGTCCCTAGCAGAAAGTGATTTCCAATGGGGTGAATTAATGTTTTGCAACCAAAATCCGGTTTCAAGCATTAACATTTTACAGACTACATAAAGATAGTGGTGAACCATTCACAAATGGTATTCGCAAGAAATCAGTGAGCGAATTGCGAGCACTTTTAGAAAATACAGTCTACCGACATCTGGCTCAAAGAGCAGTATCGGATTTACTGTGGACTTTACCACTCAATATGAGATGCAAAACTCAGGTACATATTCACAACTAGCTATTGCAGAATTAACGGCACTTTATTGCAGCCAAAGTCATGATAAATTTACCCACCATTCACAAGTTGGTGCTAAAACCCATAGCACCAGTTTTCCCGCTATAGCAGCCGCATAAAACACCGCCACAGAAGACCCTCGCAACTATCGCTTATGAGATGCAGAGTAGGCATTCCCATGCAAAAAGCTGCAAAAACACGACACCTCAACATTCACAGCCAGATTTGCGATAAGAACACAAAACACCTGATAAGGCGTGTTAGCAGCAGGAAATTAACACCTGCTATGACCTGGTGTAAAGTTGGATGGCAGACTGCACCACAAAGAGGAGCCCAGCCCAGGGCGTCATCGGAAGGGCAACAGATACTATGGAGCCACTCATCATGCAGCCCAGACACCCAAGAGGGCCACAACACCCACCCGGCACCCCCCCAGAACACCACAGAGGCACAGCAGACAAAGACCATGGCCCCCCAGGACCTCACAGGCCCAACATCTGACAATATCACTGTCCACTACAGGCTGAAAGGGACAACCATCCTACGCAGTCTGGTCATCATCGTCTAACAGGCCTATGGCACCAACACAGCGGACAACCAACATCCCACCCCACACCAAGCTGCTGGATATGCTGCACCTGTTGGCCCCTGACACACACCAACCAACACCCACCAGAGTCAGCGGAGTCTCACAGCCAGCCACATCCAAGTGCTCCACACTTGTCCTGAACATCAACATCACCCTGGCACCCCAGTCCCCATACGTCCAACACAATGAGTAGGAACCGCTGGAGACCAAGCAAGGACCATGCACCATAGCCGGATGCACGCAGTGTTGGGGGCAATCCACTGCACACATTTTCCACCTGTGCCCCCTGGTGACACAGCACACAATCAGCACAACAGGAAGCACACGTCACACATCAATGTGCAGGCAACTTCAGAACACCGTGGGACCTCTACCAATGTCACCTCCAAATACACAGCCGTGTGCATGATCTCTTCACCCTCCAACAGTCCACCAACAACCAGTAGTCCAAGGATGGCACCAAGAGATGCACAGCCCCTTGTCAAGTGCCAAATTAACACCCCACTCACCTCAACTCCACACCCATGCAATCCACAACCCTGGCAATGCACATGTCATAAAATCTCAACCAACATGCACAACAAAATGCCCACCCACCAGAGACGATAGAACAACTTACAATGGATACCTGGGAAAGCCATTAACATGACCAATCAATGGCATGGCACCTCACCCTAACAATCGCTGAATGTGGGGAGAGGTGGCAACCAGGCATGTGTGAAGGATGCAGTAGAACCATGATTGGGAAAGTACACAATCCCAAGAGTGGCGGCGATGTGCTGGACAGACCGCAGTATGCAGAACACACCCATATTCACAGCGAGATACACCTCTGGTGTATGGAGTGTAGTGGACAGTGGACGCAACTAGGTAACCCCAGCCAGTGGGGGTCCTGCGGAAATGTTGCCTGTTATGCCCCCCGTAAGCGTGAGCAGATTCGGATGGCCCGGCGTTTGCCAGGCCAGCATAGGGGTGTGAATAAAAGCAAGTAGCCCTGGTTGTGGTCCTTCCGGAACCCCCAACGTCTCTGAGTTGCCTGCGATCCTGTGCACTTGCAGTACCCCAGCCCACTGGTCCACAAACCCATCAGACCCGACCCTGCGAAGCCAGGCCACAGTGGTCACCAGCTGACACCGGCGTGTGTCAAGGAGGGCCCACAGCGTGCCTGTATAAGCTCCAAGCCCGTGGTCTGCGACCCTGCCAGCCTCTCAGATCATTGCTGGCCCCAGATGCTGGCCCACATTACTCCTTCCTCATTTATATATTCCAACGGCGTCCTCTATGTGCAACTGTGTCCTGGCTCCTGAATGGGAGTGACCCTAGGTCCGGGCCAGCGGCCACAGCACCAGACCCCCCGATCAGTGAGGCATAGTTCTATATGGTCAACTTGCGACATGTGGTGCCACTAACCCTGTTCAACGCCAGACGGCGACATATGCTGCCACAAACCCTGTTTAATGCCAGCCGGCAACACGTGCTGCCACAAGCCCTGTTCAACGCCAGCCAGCGACACGTGCTGCCACAAACCCTGTTCAACACGAGCAGTTGATACATGATGCCACAAACCCTGTTCAACGCCAGCCGTTGACACGTGGATGAGGGACCAGGACTACCCTGTGGACCAGTAGGTCTCACATCCAGCACCAAGTCGCGAATCACGAATGGCAGAGTCCACAACAGAGGGGAGTAAGAGGAAGAAGTGGCTCAGTCCGGACGATAGCTAAGTCACAGTCACGGAGGTAACCGTACATGTGGTGCCATTGTACCTGAACTATGCAGGCCAGTGAGGCCATCAACCTATGCCAACAACACTCGGTGAATGGGCCATGCTGACCGCTGCCTCCGGCCTATACTGCGATCCAGTAGGTCACAGAGTCATGATTTAGCAATGGGGGAGTTCATATCAGTGAACCGGCATCATCGCAGACTGCAACCCCTCTCGGCCCCGGTGCCACTAAGTCTGTTTCCCGACATTCAAGGACAATCTCTGCTCAGACTTTGGTGGCATCTGAGTTTATGGACTAGGGGGCAGTTTTCATCCTCATGTAGCTGATACCGAATTGGTGGTGGCGACGAGCTTGTCACATTCCACTCCTACCTTTCGGCGTCATGCCCTGGAGGACAGTGGACACCTTCCATTGTCCCCTGCAACACTCCACAACATACACCTCGGACACTGATGGGGACCCGCTCAGGTGGCATGGCCCAACTGACTACACTGCAAGTCACCGTCCCGTGGCTGGGTGTCTGTGCCGGCCGTAGTGCATCCAGGGCCACTAACTCTGTGCTGGTCTGGTCCAGGACCCCTTCTCCAGAGACTTTGGATGGCCCCTGAAGCGTAGGCCTTGAGGTCTGCAACACCATTTCTCTATGGCCTTGCGCTGTTAGCATCCTCTGGGCCCAAATGCATCCCACCAGGGCTTACACACCAAAGTGAGTCCACACTAGCCCGTACGTCGCATCACCGCAGGAGGCAAATGCCACCACCGCAAGCACCCCCACCAACAGATATCTGTCATAGTTGAAATTGTGGTCCTGACAGACTTACAGAGTTGCTCAGACCTGTTGTGGATGCCATCATCAGCCGGATACCCTGCTCAGCACTCCAGGTGCCAGTGACTCAGTGCACCGCAGGCCATTGTCCGTTGCTGATTGAGTTTTGTGCTGTATAGCGGTTGCGCAGCTAAGTCACCATAAACAGTGTGTGGACCCTGAGATGTTGATAGGGAAGATGATGCAGGTCTTACACACCCCACTGCATCTGCATCAGGAATAAATCGAAGGGACACAATCCGAGACTTTTTCTTCACATGAGCGCTCTCATCTCTGGAGTCCCAACCGCAGTGCACTGCAACTCACGGACACTTCTGTGTACATGTCGGGTGTCCTCTGGATTATCTCAGGCTGGTTGCCAGCACTGGACATTCTGGGCGGAATGGCTTATACTCATCCCATACACATCCAGCACAGGCGTTACTGTACATGTGGCCCTGTCAGTAAAGGGGCTGGATGCATGGGCCTGTAGCCAGTTCCACATGATATCTGCATTTGTCCCTGTGGTCTTGTTGAATGCATGAGGGCCCTGGGCCCTATGACAGTACATTGTGCTGTGTATATCGGAAGCAGACATTTCACCGCAGGCAGCAGGTTGGAGCTTGGACATGTAGCATTGTCGTCACCCACTCTTTTCATAAGGGGAGTGGCCAGGGCCATCGTACGCAGAGCCAACATGGGTGTGTGACTGCTATTTGAGCGCCCCTGGGCATGGTTCTGTACGTTGAATGTGCATCTACATCTGCATGCGTCTCTATGGCCGTGTGGGTCTCCTTAGTGGGTATGGGTGGTCCCTGAAGGGTGATAGACACCAACGTAAGTGTCCTGGTTTACATTCATTGGGTTTGGCCCCCACCCACACCTGTTGGGCCACCTCATTTTGGCATGCTGACACATGGCATTGGGGTGGGTGGGTCATTTGAAGTGTCATGAGCCAGCTGTGCTTGCGGGTGCTTCCTGTTGTGTGGTCTGTTTCAGGCTCGGTGTTCTCCTCTGAGTAGCTTGGCCGTCCGGGTCCTGGTAGGGGGTGGTGTGAGATATCCATGGGCTATTGTAGGGCGTCGGTGTCGACAGTGTGGTGGTCCTCTCCGGCATCACTGATGTGCTGTATTCTGTGCTCTGCTGAAGGTGTTGTGTGCGCCTCTGCGATGTGAAGGGGAGGTGCGTGTTGACTTTATGTTGACATATGTATTGGCGCATTGTGCTGGTTTGCATGCATTCTGTGTGGCAATGTACATTGTGACTGTTTGGGGGGTGCTGGATTCTTCTGCAGGGCAGTGTACATTTGGACTACATGACGGATGTAAGCTCGTAGGTGTAAACATTTCCGTTTCACAGTTTCGGCTCTGTCAGATGTAGTAGCCTTGTTTCTGTACATGTGCGGAGCCAGTTGTGTGCTCTGTTCTGCAGTGTCGGCTATGCGCGTTGATCGATGTTGTCGTCAATGCGGGTGTGCTGTTTGTGCTATGTGTGTGTGCGGCAGTGTGCCAAGGTGATCTGGGACATGGTCGGGGTGATTGTGGGTGTGCAATGTGCTACACCTCCTTGTCCATGTATGCCATAGTGTCATCACCCCGTTCCCCCCCAGGTCCCTGTTCGTTGCACTGCCAGTTGATGTTGTGTTAGGTCCTCTCGAGCTGTGTCCGTACTCCCTACTCCTTACACAGTCCCCACACTGATGACCGTGGCCTCGGTTTCCTTCAGCTCCTCCGGTGGCGTAGGCCTTCCACCTCCAGTCGCCGTTGCTGCATTTCTGCTGGCAGAGGGTTGGTGCCTGGTTTAGGTAGTCATGCGGGCGCCTATTGGCCTCCTGCATTGGCCTACTCTGCACTCAGACTGCAATCCAGGTGGTCTGCTAGTGGGTCAGTTGCAGGTAGTGTTCTGTCCTCTCCGTGATGCTGGTCTTGTTTTCCTGCGGTCTACACCCCGTCTTCCTCTCCCTCTTCTCCTTGGCCTTCCCCGACCTTATTGTTCCTTGCTGGTAGTCTGTGGGGGTTGTGGGGTTCGAGTTGGCCTTGCGCTGGGTCTTGGTACATCCATGTTGCTACGTGCTTTGGCTTGTTTCTGGTGTATTTTTTCTGTGGTTTTTATGGTGCATTGTCCCACCAGACGCATGGGATTTGCAGGCATGTGGTTGGTTTTTGCAACTTTTTGTAACACAGTTGGCCTAATTGCATGTGTTTTTGTGTTCGCGTATATCACATTTTTGCAGTGTGGCGTTGATTTTCAGGCTGACATTTGCTGCGTTATCTGTTCTCTATCGCATGCTACCGCCTCGCTGTAAATTCCACGTTGACACGGGGTTCTTCCACCGCAATAGGCTGCGATGTTGAAAGTTGCGTTACACTACTCTTGCTGTAGTTATTACATGTTCTTGTGAATATACCCCTCAGAGTAGTAGGTTTTTGTGAACACAACTCATTCCAGGTAAAGGTGGTGGAACATGTGCAGTTAAAATAAAGCACCACTCAGAATTCTTGACCTGTGCCAAAAGCAGGTATGGAAAAGAGAAAGTAAATAGGTCTAGTGCTACTATCTGCATTCAAAGAATAATGTTATATGCTTACAGCATCCTTTCTAATGCAAGGTGCAGAGAAGCTGTAATGTGACAGCATTTCATGTGGACTTAAGACTATGACACCAAAGCGATTGTTTTCTCAAATTCAAGTAAAAAGTGTATTTTATCGTGAATTATTTTCATTTGCCTCAGTAATGCCTGCACTTTCAAAGACAGCTTATGTGTTCAGTCAGTTTTACTACTTGGTTACTTATCTCCACCCAAGCGGTGCTAAAGGTACACAGTGCAGGTACACTAAAAAATACTCGAACACTGAATGAAGGGTCGATACACAAACGCCATACCCGGAACCCTTGAAAGTTAGTAGAAACATATTTTGTCCTAGTGCAAGTGTCCAGTATTCTCTATTACATTAAATCTAGACTTCTTTGTCCCGTCTTTGCATTTGAGTGAGTATCCTCGCTCGACAGCAGAACCACAAAGCTGCCCCCTTAAAAGGGTTTTCACTCCCTAGTGCTTACGACATAGTCTGGAATTTCAAGCACAAAGGGAGGCCCAATCCGAGTTCTAAGGACTCAAATAAGAAAGTTTATATTCAATATATAATGAAAACTACTGGTAAGTAATTGAAGCTTTACCATCTTATCTGTCTTCTTCTACCATCTTATCTGATTATCTTAGGTTCAGGAAGCAGTTGAAGACTTTTCTTTTTCTATGATCGGGGTAAATGATAAGGTGTCACAGGAAGCGCTGGGATGCCCTTGGGTAGCCATGCGCTATACAAGTGCGTATTCTTTCATTCATTCTTAATCGTTACATCGGCGTACTTACCCAGCTACATGTCTTCAAAACATATACTGGAAAAATTAAAACAAAAGCAATGAATGTCTGATCATGACAATGAGCATAAACATGTGAATTGTTAAGTGCATTCTATACCGCAATTCCTACATTAGTAGATGCTAAAAGGAGCTGATTCGCATGCTTCACAAACATTGTCAAATAAAGATACTCCTACAAACTCAGCCCACGACTCAGGAACCCCAACCCTCACCCAACCCGGTGTTGTGTATGGCCCCACCCGGCCCGACTGTGTAATTCTACGTGCTAAGAGTACCCGGTATGGCTGTCTGCCTTTTAACCCTTCCCTGAGGAAACACATTGTACTGAACCCGTTCTGTGATGCCGTCGGCCATTGGCCGACGGCAGCACTACCTCCCCAGTGCTGCTGTCAGCCAATGGCCGTCGTGGCCCTGCCCGTTTTGCGGAAGGGCCGCACTTCCGCAAAATCGCGGCCGCCGTTAAGGTGTTAAAAAAGTGAACTGTCTTAGGAAAAGTTGCAGTCCTGTATAGATAAACCTTCCATTCTCTGAGCACAGCCTGACAATGTAGAGCAGAATCTTCCTCAGAATCTGAATGGTGAGAAAGACTTGGAAGGACAGATGTACCCTGCCCGACAAACTGCATTGGAGTTGGTTGGACTGTCGTTCCAAGAACCTCGGTCTGTCTGCTTATTTAGAGCACCAGTGTGACATACTTCGTTTCCTGTTCGGGGCTGCCAGGAAAAGCCTGATGTTCTTTAACAGAAAAAACACAAAATGTCCCTCTCACCCTGGGAGAAAACTCCGAAGGTGTCACGGCCAGGCATTAGTGTCTGTTTTGCCAAGAAGTACTCCCACTTTGGGAGTTTGTTTTTGTAAAACAAACAAGTCTGCTATTCGGCTGCATGAAACATGTTGTGTCGTCTGTACATGAAACATTCACTGTTTCATAGGCTCCGTCTCGCCATGGAGAACTACACCACGGAGGAGCGGGTCTGTAAACATGGCCGGACAGTAGTCAGTCAGGGCAGAGGTAGTAATGACCTTTGCCCCTCTGGTGGGAGGTGAGCTGTCCCCTAACTCGAAATGATGAGCAGATTCTTTTGTAGAATGAAATCTAGATGCTACAATATGACAACAAGAAGGATTAGTACAATCATTCCTTTAAAAAAAACTGTAAATAATTGCAAATTTCGCACCCCCTTAAGCTGAACCTGAAATTGCAATCAGTTTTTTGCTGGTGCTGTCAGTCTCTTGAACAACGACATAAAAAGCATCTGTATTCTGAACCATCTTTCAGAGTTCAGAGGAAGAGAACGCTTGAACATGAGCCCCTGTTAAAGTCAAACCCTGAGAATGCGGGAGATGAGACGAATTTAGAAGAAATCCATGTTCCTGCAGAGTTCAACAAACCAGATCTGGAGGTGTTTAAGACTTTGAAAAAGTAGCTGCAATCCGCCAATCACCTAAACAAAGAAATACTTTGAACTTCTTATCATGCACCAAAGCAACAAAAGGAGTCATTACTTTTGTGACAACGCTAGGAAGTGTTGTAAACTCCAAAGGAAGAATCTGTAGTTGGTCATGCTGATGGATGTACGTTGTTACAACGCATGCTTTTACCACGCATCCTGTTACAACGCAAGCCTTTACAACGCATTGCTTTGGGGGGTGCTGGATAGTGAATAGTTTAATTTACTATTTCAACTCCAGTCCCCGTGGACACTAGGGAAGGTGTTGGATAGTAAATTAAAACTATTCCCTATACTAGAGCGCCCCCAGTGCAATGCGTTGTAATGGTTTTCGTTGTAAAACCTGCATTGTAAAGGCACTGCGTGGTAAAAGTTGTGTGGTAAAGGATGTTTCCCCATGCTGATTCTGTATCATACATTTCGTGAATATGAGGATCATGAGCAATCTGTGCATGGAAGTACAGTTCTTCATGGTCTAGAAAAATCAATATATCTCATTGATAGAATAATCCCCTGAATGCAAAGGATTAATCGGCCATGATCCTTCATTACCTTAGTAATTCAGAGGACAGGAATGTTTCATCCTACATATGGCATTTAGGGGAACGTGCAATGCATGCACTAAAGACTTCCCCATCGAAAAATATAACTCTATCTGTAAGTACAACGTGCAATAATATTCCTTTACTGAGACATTACCAGAGCTCTCATGATGCACCTCAATAATGACTTGCATTGTGCAACACTTCCCCTCCGCTGAGACATTCACAGAGGTCTCACAATAGCTCTGCATTTTCACTTCCTCCAAGCACTAAGACATTTGCTGAGTTCTCAAAATGCACATATATTTACAGCAAGCACTTCTGCCCAACTCCTGAGACATCAAATGTTCATAAAATACACCTGCATATTAATATGTACCTTGCACTAATGACTCAGTGCCGAGACAAACATAACCTGACCTGCACTAATATATTTATAGGTTTATTACATTGTGCTTATATAGTAACCAGTATATATAATATAATTTAACCTTTTCTCATTTCTGAAAGTAGGTAAGGTAAAGATAGGTTCTTGGTTTCTAACACATTCTATTATTCACTTTATTTTCTTTTCACTCTATCTTCCTCTAGATTACTTCCATTTACCATTTATTTTTCTGCAGCAGTTCCCCTCTGCACATCTACTTCTATCCAATTTGTCCTTCCTCAATGCTAGTATTAGGCTCCCCCCATTATGTTCTATTACACACTTGTGTGTGCAGGCACACACACAAACACACGCGCTATTTATCTCTTTATATATAAATTTTAATATTACTCTCTCTCTCAATCTCTCTATCGCTCTCGCTCTCTCTCAGATCATTTTTAGGTAACACTCAGATCAAACAGATCATAAATGAAGCATGCATATAAATATAGAAACAGAGAAAAAGTAAGAGAGTTTGAGAGATTCTAGACCTATGCACAGCCTCCCAACTAAGAAATGGCACACATAAAGTGCTAATGTCTGTTATGCTGGAATAGACAGATTTCACTTACCCTACTATATTTGCAAAAATAAAAAAAAAGAATTGGATAGGTCATCTCATCTACGTTTGTGGCATGCTACTTTATTGATGATCTATCCACACCGAGGTAGCTAGATACCACCTAAGTGGCTCTACCACTATTCAGGAATTCTTGATAAAAAGTTCAAGTCAATATCAAGGATCTAGATATTTTATCTAAAAATATCTCAGGGTAGACCCAAGACATTTCCGTATTATTTACTGGGCACCCTGGATATAATTAAATACAAGTTATATATAGATTTGTGAAGAAGTTGATGAATCATCAATCCATATTATTAGTTCAACATAATTTGGCAATTAGTATTGCTTAAAGGGTCACTAGCCTTCATCAGGGCTGTTATAATCCCTGTCTATTGATACATGCAATCCACGCATCACAGTGAGGTGTTTAAAGCATCATACCTAGCCAATCGTGTCATGGCACTACAGAACATAATTGGACCTCATAATCAATTCTGCTTCTTGTAAAGTACGCCACTGGCAACAATAATAACAATGTTCAAAAATGCATTCTTTGGGAAGTCCATAAATAAGCCAATAAAATGTTCTAGCCTGCTCATGAGTGTGAATTGATTTAAAACTAGCACAATTTGCACCAGGTCTCTTCCTCCATTATATGTCGCCAAGAGGGGAGGGGTTTGTGACAGGGTGCAGAAAAGAAAAAAGTGAGGCTGATTTAACCTTTTCAGAATCTGATTGCTCCCAGAGGATATAATAATGCTCTGATCATCGCCAGGAGTCTCATGAAAGGTTATTGCCAAGCAATGTGGTAGCATTTTTATTTTAATACAGTCTCCAAAACGTTTCCCATTTTTTTAGACTGGCTTAGCTTATCTTTTTACTCTAAGCACTGGGAAACTGACATTCAACCAACCCAATTAGCGAATTTAACATTGAAGTAAGGCCACACTATCAAGGTAAATAAAATGCATAAGTGTAACAAACATTAAAAATCACATGTGGGCAACAATGTTCTTTTATACTGCCTATTGTAGCTTGGCTGCCTGATGCTTAATACAGTGCAGAGCTCATGTCAAAAGTAACCATTATGACATTTAGAAAATAAATACTTTTGAAAATTTGCTTTATATAAGTTATAAGTGTGTCTTACAACCTACAAGTCAGTGTGCATAATGTATAAACGTGTGAGAATCAAGAATTATGAATAGCATGTGTGTATAGTTACTAGCTACAAACTGCGTTATTCACTAAATAAGCAACTATTGCTTTTCCACTAAGGAGGCCCTTTTACGATTGAAAGCCATTTTTTCACAAAACATGTTAGGAACATACTAGAAAGTTAATTGAAATACTGCATCTGTTCTCTTTGTCCTGTCCCCTTGATATAACTTTGTACAAAATTGAAGCCCAGAGATTTTAATTTTTGATTTGTGTTTTGTAGTATTACAGAAGTAATTTGGCTTTGGCAGACATTGTTAATTTGGGGGCTCATTTTTGTGGACTACTTTAAAAATAGCGGATGTGTTACAGTGATGATGTAATATTTCAGGAACTATGAGAACTATATACTACATTTTGGTGTCAAAACAAAGAATTTTGGGGTCAGGTAGTTTTATTGAGACAGAAAAAAACTCCCATAGCAACCCTTCTTAATGAAGTATTTTAGCCATCATATTGGTAATTTATTTCAATATTGTTTTTGTTTAAGGTTCTCCATTGATTCAAATTCATAAACGTGAGCATAGCATCTGGTAGCAGAGGTTCTTTACCTCCTGACAGAATGTTGCTGACTACAAAATCTGAGGAGTCCTTCAACAAAGAAAAATGTGTCATATGCCAAACTAATCCGAAAGAAAAGCTAACATCAACTGCGGCTGGACAATTGAGAGTTCAATATGCTGCAGAAATAAGGCAAGATGAAGTTCACAAAAGATTGAAACTGATGGGTGAAAACGATCAGATATTTTATCATTGTGACAAGGGCAACAAGTCATATACAATGAAAAAAAGCCATGGAAAAACATTGTCTGAAAATAGCAGAAAGCAGTGAATCGCAACAAAATCTTAGTCTTCTGAGAAGGACGATGACAGCCAAAACCAATGCCCATCCACTTGCAAGAAAGTCGGCTACCCTTTGTCCACCTCAGACAACAGCTGATTAGAAACCAGAGTATCTTCAATGTGTTATCTGTGGTTTAGACAGTACAAGGTCCAAAGGAATTGACAACAGAATAAAGTAGAGTATGTGATTCTCAGAGGGAATACGTGTTTCTAATCTGTTTCTTGGGAAAGCTTTTGTCACCTCTGAGGCCTGAGTTTGCACAAGAAGTGCCAGGCATTGCAAGGGGCAACCCCTAACTGATTTCCATGAAGGAGCCATATCAACAATTGGCATGCCAAGCATAGCCAGTAACATCTCCCTTGTCAGGGACTGGCTGAAATGTTGCGGAACCCTGGGGCTTTTTATGAGCGTCCTGCGTCACTTTTGCACCACGTAAAGTGGTACATGTGTGACGTAGGGCTCTTATAAAGATTTATGTAGCCTTGCAAAGCCACCCTGTGTGGCTCTGAGTGGCCTTGTGAATCATGAGTAAGACAACGCAGAGCAAATTGCTGCCTCACCTTACTCTGCACCCGGAAGGTGTTACATGGGCGTTGCGGTGGGTTTTACCATGCAACACCCATGGAACCATACACCTTCCGAGGTGGGATGTAATTAGGAGAAATATGTTTATTTCTTCTCCTTTTTTTCTCTTTCCATGTGTGCTGTATTCTGCAAAGCATACAAAGCATTCCTGCCAAAACAGCACCAGTGCAGGCTGAAAGGACAGCTATGCAACATATTGCTTAAATACGGTGCATTGCAACCCTTTCAATTTGGCGTAAGCAGTGCAGCAGGTGCCTGGCTGCTCGGCCCTAGGCCAAAATACTATAAATGAGGCCCCTAGTTTGTAGTACTCATTCACTGGCATGTATTCAACAATCCATTCAACCTTAATGGCTGGAGTGGCTGATTTTGAAACTGGGGAATCAGGTTCGAGTCTGGCGGGAGGCTCCTACGATTCTTTACAAATGACTTGATCTCCCTGACCCTAAAATAATTATTAATGTGTCTGTCTTTAATGCAACTGTTGCTCATGTGAAGCACTCTGATACCTTTGGATTGAGTTCCTACTATATAAAACAACCACAAAAAAACTCACCTTGAGCCTGTCAAAAGCACACCCACAGCTGTACAACAAAACTGCACAGTAGCAAAATGGTGATTAAGTTTAAAACTAGTGCTAGTGCAAAAAGTAATCTGAGGTATGTAGTAATATTCATTGCTAAGTGCAAGATTTAAATGTGGCCGTGGGCATTTATTATGGCTTGGGTCCAGTTTCACACATTTTTTAAGGGAAAAAGCATTGAGCCATGTCTGGTAAAACTTGCCTGCTGTTGATGTCATCTATTGTGCTAGAACTCAACCAAGGGTTATTTGCACCACGCATGGCCTCGTGCCATAGCACAGAGGTGAGTATGCACTCTATAGCATAGGACCTGAGCTGTAGGCATACCCTTTCTGAAGAACTGGCTGGGAATAGACAAATTCAGAAGATACCCATACATTTGATTTGTGCTGTGCACTATAGCACACACTCAATGCCTCTTGATTTGAGAAACGAATACAATATCTCCTTATTTGCACTGGCTTCAAATAGGTGTTAATGGTTTTTAGCAAAGCCTGGTTTCGCTACGTTAGTAGATTGGGCTTTGCCTCAAAACCTATAGGTTTTTGCACCGATCCACCCCTTTTTTTGCAAAACAGAACAAAGTGGTGTTAAGCGGAACAAAGCAGTTTTTCCTTTTGTGAAAAGTACTTTTTTCCACAACAAACCATCTTTTGCGTTGGAAAATAAATAGCATGTGCTGCCTTGCATCACATCAGTGCAAGTCCTTAGTAAATATGGACCCTAAACTCAAGGCCAGCTTTAGTGCTTGTCGAGCCCAGTGCTACTATATTTGTTTTGCACCCACCAATGACCTCCTTCTCCATGAATTCCCTCACCACCACCCTTTAACAGTAACAACAAGAATTGATTTCCATTCAAATTAACCCTTTTTGCAGCATTAGCATAGTGAAACACTCTGGAAAAATCATTACGCTCTAATCTATATCTTGCAGTTTCAACGCCGCTCATTGATTACAGTTATTAGCTAACTGCTCTATATTAGGATTCTAATGTATAAATTGCAAGTAACAAAAGGGTCTCTCCGACAAAAGCAGTACCACACTGAACTATTTACATTGTATGCACTTCTGTGACCTGCATGGTACACCTGCTTTGCAGCAGGCATATTAACCCTGTGGACAACTGTAAGATGAGTCAAACCTTCCACTAGACAAAACACCAGCTCTCAAGCGGGTCCATTAATCACCAGAGTTATTTTGACATTTTTTTTGTTGCATAAAAATTGCTGGAGGCAAGGAACACAGCAGCTGGTGCTTTTAAATGTACTATATACTTGACAACACAGCGCCCTTAGAAGTCAGTGCCTGGTGCTGTGGCACCGAATGCACTGCCCTAGAGCTGGCCCTGCCTAGGCTCCAAGGCCAGGTGTGTGGAAAGACGAGTTTGGTCTTTGCCTAAATCGCAGATGAGAAGGTCCATTTTCAGCAAAAGAGAAGGACAATCTAGTAAAAATTATTAATAACATGTTAGTACATTTTTATAATACACATTTCCAGTGACTTGCCTGTAGTCTAGTATCAGGTGCCATAAGACCCCACACTATGGCGCTGCTATTAGGGATCTCATATGGACGTGCAAATAGATTCCTGCAGTGGATGTGTTGATATTGTGAGACAAAGGATTTTAAAGCAGTGTGATATTACCCAGTGCTTATTGTAAGCCAGTGGTTTCCGGTGCTTGGCACCAGCCCTTAATTTGCAACACCGCCGTTTATGGCAGTGTGCCACAATGCGGCTCTGTCTGAGATGACCACAACAAGTCAATTATTAATTCAGTATACGTTAAAAATGACTACTACTTGCCGACCAAACCATTCTTCTGTCTTTGGGGGCCTGGATTAGTCTGAATTGTCAGACGTGTAAGAGTGTGATGTTTAGTAGTTGTGTTGTTACTGTCACTGGCAGCACAATGTGCAATGGGCAATGTGCGGTGCAGGCTGCAGTGGTCTCCAGACGAGGGCCCTGGCACTTGTGTGTTTTTTACACATTAAGCACTGATATTACATGGGAACACATAAAAACTGTACGTTTACATAGCACATTCTATCATGGTTTTGCCCTTCGAGGATCTGTAAATAATGGGTGTTACTATTACCCATTGTGATGCTTACATGGCTGCCATGTTAGAAAGGTACAAATTATTTCTAGAGATGTGAATTTTTTTTGGTGTGGCCTGTTAATTGTCCAACTCATTGGTTTATACCCCAACTCAGAAGTTTTGAAGTTCTGCAAATGCATGTGTACTTTAGAATCCACCCGGAGGACGCTGCATCCGTTTTGAGTAGCATTGTACTTGTCAAAGATATGTTTATGAGGCAATATTGTCCAGGGTTTTAGTTGAAATGCGCCGAAGAGAATGATAGATCTTCGTAAATCACATTTTCAGGAAGTCTGCCTGAGCAGGGAAACAGATGTGTAAAATAATAGCTTCACGCACGAGGTATGACTGAAAAAGACGAGACGCAGATCTTGTCCCCAGCCTGGATGCGGCCTTTATTTAGAAAACGCGCGTCAAAAATAGCCGTGTTCGAGTCAAACACATCAGGCGGTGTTTCTACGGCGAGACGAGAGCCCGTTTCCTCTCTTGGGTAAACAGTGAAAGTCCCAGGCTCCGCTCTATGTTGATGAATGACTTTCGAGAGTCAAGGGAAAGGAAGTTATTTTTCATAACTCTTCCCAATCTTCTTAATATCAAATTTCCTGCGCAGCCCCCTCCCGACAGGTCTTCCCAGCGAGGCCCAGCGGTGCCTACCTCGCGGCCCGCAGCTGGAGTGGCAATGTTCTATAGCTGCAGGGGGCGTGACGTCGACGGCCAGTGTCACACTGTCCCTGACATGCGTTCAAAAAGACATATTAGCAGTTTATAGAATGGGCACCTTTGACATTGAGGGCTGTTCATGAACGTCACAGTTCACGCAAAGGTCAGGGTTAGCGGAAGTGACATCGCACGACATTTGAGCTTACATTCACTCACAAATTCTTACACATAGCCACACACACAATCACACATACACGCAGTCTCTCACATAACCACACTCGCACCTACCTGCAAGCACGTACACAACACATTTAAAAGCATTTTTAAGTTAAAACTGACCTATACTGCCAGGGACAGTCATATTCCAGCTAAGTATACACCATTGTTTGTTACATTAACAGTGATTAATGCATTCTATTCACAAAGTCAAAGTCAAAGTCAAAGTTTTTTATTTGCTTTGGTACTCAACTGAGGACCACAAATTTAAAGACAGTTTACAAAAAATAAGCATAAACATCAATATAGTATTAAAAAAGTTTTAAAAAATTTATAGAAATTATAGCAAACCCATTCGTCAGTCGGTTGTTTACAGAATACTAGTAAGTTGTTTACTGTAGTAATATTGCATTTCTGATATATCGGCTCAAGATATCTTTCCCGCGCTTTAACTACACTTGCGTGTGGACAAACAAATAAGATGTGCACAATGTCTTGATCACCACCTAGACAGAGGTTACAAATAGGGGAGTCTCCTGGTGACCATTTGGATGTAAAGGCGGAAACAGGGAGGATGCCTAAGCGCAGCATAGTTATGGACCTTCTTGCTCCATGTGTAAGGCAAAGCCCCAAATATGGCCGTAATTGCTTATATTCCAACGACTCTATGTAAGTTTTATATGTAGATAACTTACTACAATGCATAAAATCGAGATCGTAACTTAATCTTGGGGTGAAGCATTTCAAAAAAAGTTTTAACTGGGGTTTTGTCCATGATAACAGAATATCTTTAGTAAGGTTCGCTATTTTAAATGCTTCAGACATATTCTTGGAAAAGTTAAGTTGTCGAGAATCTGTTTTAAATATCTCTGTCTTCAACAAGAATCTCAATGTTCCTTCCTTTGCATGCAAGATGTTGTATGCCCATCGAATGACATTTGCCACGGCTGTGGCATATGAGCTTGTTAGTGCAAATTCCAGTCTGAGAGCCTGTACAGATGTTGATGTAGAAACCTTTAGTATTCTTTTCAAGATCTTTCCTTCGGTAATGTCCATGAAAGACCATTGTTTTGTAGGTAAATGTTCAGTGGCATAAGACAAAACCGAGGGTATTTTTACTTTGTATACTTTGAGCAATGAGGAGAAATGCCTATTTCCTGTGGCAGTATAAAATCTAGAGAGTGCCCCAGCATGGATCTCAGATTTTTTCTTTAGATTGTTTGTATGTTTAAAATTTTGTAAGTTCTTGGTAAAAATCCTGCCAAGGTAAGTATATTCATCTACTTCCTCTACTCTTATCCCATCAAGATTCCAGCAATATTTAGCGCTTTTTTTTCGGCCAGAAAACGCTACCACTTTTGTTTTTGTTAAATTAGGGATTAAAAAATGATCCTTCGAAAAAACGTTTAAAGAATCCAGTAAATTTTGGAGACCAAAAGGTGTGAGGTCTAACATAACTATATCATCTGCATATAGCAGCGCGTGTATGCTCTGAAAGGCAACCTTTGGAGGCAGGCTAGAGCATTGTTGTAAGTGTGATGGTAGATCGCTCAGATATAGTGAAAATAAGATTGGTGCAAGAAGGCATCCTTGCTTGAGACCATTCAAGGTATTAATTGGTTTCGTCAGACCTTTTTCACTTCCCATTTGTACCTGGGACCAGGTGTTCGTGTGTAACTTGATTATGATTTGCAATAAATTTTCAGAAATCCCCAGTCTTCTCAATTTTTTCCACAATGTTGGTCTATCAACGCGATCAAACGCGGTGGAATAGTCTATAAATGCAGCATACACTGATTGTGATTTCCTCCCAATGTATTTGTCAAGAATAGTCTGAAGAATTGAGATATTATCTGTTACTGAGTGATTAGGACGAAAACCAGCTTGATGCATCGGTATTATTCCCTGCGAGAAGCACCAGTCTTTTAATCTGTCCAGTACCTCCGCAGCGAAAATTTTGCCTGTAGCGTCCATTAGTGCAATTTGGCGGTAATGACTAGCAACATTTTTTGTATATGGGGATTATTGTACTTCCCTGCCATGATTTTGGTATTCTCCTGGTACAAAAAATAAGATTAAAAAGTGATGTTTTACGCTAGAGCAATATAGCGCACCTACAAAGCTGGAAATAGTAATTGAATTGCTCACTTGTGATTCACTTGTGATTCTAGGCATTTAATACCTTGTGGGGGCTACGGAGACTTCTGGCCGATTTTAGGGCTATTGAGACGAGCCGGCCGAATTGACGGCGGCCATCTTAGGTCGGGCTACCCTCACACGGCGCTCTAGTCGCCGCTATAAAAGCCAGAGTGAAGGGAGATTCGTGAGAACACTTCATTTTAACTTTTACATCGAGCCGGACGGCTGTTTTATTTTGAAACTGTGCAACAGACTTACTTGCTGCATTACCCTTTGTGTCCGACCCTTCCCCCTGTTTTTACGCTAGAGCAATATAGCGCACCTACAAAGCTGGAAATAGTAATAGAATTGCTCACTTGTGATTCACTTGTGATTCTAGGCATTTAATACCTTTTGGGGGCTACGGAGACTTCTGGCCGATTTTAGGGCTATTGAGACGAGCCGGCCGAATTGACGGCGGCCATCTTAGGTCGGGCTACCCTCACACGGCGCTCTAGTCGCCGCTATAAAAGCCAGAGTGAAGGGAGATTCGTGAGAACACTTCATTTTAACTTTTACATCGAGCCGGACGGCTGTTTTATTTTGAAACTGTGCAACAGACTTACTTGCTGCATTACCCTTTGTGTCCGACCCTTCCCCCTGTTTTTACGCTAGAGCAATATAGCGCACCTACAAAGCTGGAAATAGTAATAGAATTGCTCACTTGTGATTCACTTGTGATTCTAGGCATTTAATACCTTGTGGGGGCTACGGAGACTTCTGGCCGATTTTAGGGCTATTGAGACGAGCCGGCCGAATTGACGGCGGCCATCTTAGGTCGGGCTACCCTCACACGGCGCTCTAGTCGCCGCTATAAAAACGTTCCGGCATGACTCCGCGCAGCGGACGCGTTCAGCGGGCGCGCCGTCTTCGCGCCGGAGTCAAGCCTGAGTCCTGCCCGTCTGCGCCCGTCCGCGGCCGGACGTGGCCTGGGGCTACCCCCCATGATCCTAGCGCCCAACAACCAGTGAGTATAATAACCTACTCTAGCGCCCAATTACGCCATCTTTGTCCCATTGTATCAACGGGGTGTCTACATTCTCTTACCCCTGACCAGCCTTCCCTCACATGCGCTGCATGTCTATATAAAACTTCTCATGCTAGCTCTTCACAGAGTATTGCCGGCACTAAAATGCTTCTGCTGAATTGTCGCTCGCTGCGCAAACATACCATTCAGATTTATGATCTGATTATAGACTATCAGCCTGATATTTTCTTTTTAACGGAAACATGGCTAGACGACACATCGTCTCCAGAAATACTCGATGCTATCCCGATGGGATACTGCCTATGCAGATTAGATCGTAAGAAACAAAGAGGTGGAGGGATTGCAATTATTTATAGAGAGGAACTCACATGTACCCTGGAATCTGTTAATATTGCCAAATGTGAGGCCGGTACTTTTTCTATCATAATATCTCCAAAATTCACAATAAATGGTTACCTGCTCTATAGACCTCCTGGTCCTGTTACAACCTTCTGTGACAGTTTATTGGACGCAATTACTCAACCAGCAGTCAGATATAATCATTTTCTCCTGCTGGGGGATTTAAATATGCATTTTGAGAACATAGAGTGCATAGAAGCACAAACTCTCCTAGGGGCACTTAAATCCCTGATGTTAGAACCCCAATCTATGTTACCTACACATCAATCAGGCCACCTACTCGAACCTCTTTTTGCTAACTGGAATTCCATTTTAACCGCTCCTCCTATCACAATTCCTTGGTCAGACCATAAGCTTATTCTCTTTGAAATCTCTCACGTCCTTAACACCACGAAATCCCCTTCATTCCTGTCTTACAGGCGCAGGAATTGGAAGAGATTTACGCAAGAAGCTTATAAGTTGGCCCTACTGGAAAATCCCCCTCCCCTGTATGACAATTTGTCTAAAAGTTGGGCGGATTATGAGGAATGGACAGAAAAGGCATTGGATAAAGTTGCTCCTTGGACCACGAAAATTCCAGTTAGAAGTAATAAAACGGCTCCTTGGTTCACTGTCGAACTAAAAAGGGCCAAAGCCACATGCAAAAGGTTGGAACGCCTCTGGAGAAGAGAATATAAGACAGAGAGTAAACAACTTTACAAAATTGAATTAAGTAAATACTCCAAACTGATCAGATCAGCAAAGAGTAAATGTCTCAATGACAGAATTTCAAATGCAAATAATCCTGCTAAAGAACTCTTTGCCATATACAAAGAAATAACGGTCCCTGATAGACTATTGGCCCATGATACACTGTCTGATGAACTATGTAACTCCATCGCAGACCATTTCATAAACAAAGTAGACATAATACATGCTTCATTCAATAAAACACCTGTGTGTCCTATACAGGGGAACATGATAGACAATTGCCCGGAAAAAACTGTGCGATTAAATAGTTTTGCAGTACCTGACCGTCAGTCAATGCTTCGCATTGTCAATAGTGTGAAATCAGGTTCACCGAATGATGCTGCTCCCCCTAAATGCTTTTCGGACATCACAGAGGTATTATTAGGGCACATAAGTCATCTTATCTCCCTCTCCTTCCTTGAAAAGCTAGTACCTGAACCTTGGAAAAGAGCTCAGGTGATTCCATTGAAAAAGAAAGCTAACCTCAATATGTCTCAACTTCAGAATCTACGTCCAATTTCTCTGTTGCCATTCTGTATGAAAGTGGCAGAAAAAATTGTGAACATGCAGCTCATGGACTATCTGGAGCAGGGTCAATTCCTTCACCCTACTCAATCAGGTTTCAGAGCTCAATATTCCACTGAATCGGCAGTCCTTTACTCTACTGAATTACTAAGGCAAATAGCCGACAAAGGCCAGACAGCAGCGCTTGTGTTACTCGACTTAAGCGCAGCTTTTGATACTGTGTCACACTCCACGCTGCTATCACGTCTATCTGAGATCGGAGTTGGAGGAGACGCATATGAGTGGATAAAGTCATTTCTGGGAAACAGAAGTTTCCAGATCCACTGTCCACCATTCAAGTCCACTCCCAGACAGCTGAAGCACGGGGTTCCACAGGGCTCAAGTTTGAGCCCTACTCTGTTCAATCTGTATATGGAACCCCTTGCACGCATAGTTGAGTCCTTCGGTGTTAATATTATAACTTACGCCGACGACACGCAACTAATGATTACACTCAGTCAAGACGGTGAAGAGACAGCAACCAACTTTTCAGCATGTCTTTCAGCTGTAGCGAGCTGGATGAATGATAATTGTCTGCGTCTTAATGGAGACAAGACCGAAGTGTTAATCGTTGGGAAGGTTCACTCGGTGTGGTCATCAGACTGGTGGCCCGCAGAACTTGGCCAGACCCCTGTTCCTACGAACTCAGCCAGAAATTTAGGAATGTTATTGGATACCAATCTTTCGTATGTGAAACATATCGAAAAGGTAACGGGCAAATGTTATGCTGTTCTTAAAATCCTGCGTAAAGTCCTAGACCTAGTACCGATAAGCTCTAGGAAATCTCTTGTACATGCCTTAGTCACCCCTCATCTGGACTACGGCAATGCCCTTTTTATAGGGCTGAGCCAAAAAGGCCTGAGACAACTCCAAAGAGTCCAGAATATGGCTGCCCGCCTGGTCCTCAACCTCCCCCGTAGAGCATCAGGGAAAGATGCTTTATCTAAACTGCACTGGCTCCCTATAAAGGAGCGTATACTCTTTAAGGCCATGTGCATCTCCCATAGAATTGCACAAGGGAAAGGTCCCCCTTATCTGAACAAGCTTCTTAACATCTACCGCCCGAAACGTCATTTAAGATCACTGGGCAGCATGCTGTTTTCAGTCCCTCGCATTTTCAAAGCTAAAATGGGCGGCCGCTCATTTTGCTATCTAGCAGCCTCCTACTGGAATAGACTACCTCTTGAATTGCGGATGGAACCTTCTGAGAGGAGATTCCGCATGAAACTTAAGACGCATCTTTTCCCTACTGATTAATGATCTTTGTTGTTTTAAGATTTCACTGCTCTGGCTGGTTTTGAGGGTTTTGTGAGGTGGTTCTATAGCGCGGGGACACACTGTTAGTGTAACCAGGCGCTTAATAAATGGTTTTATTATTATTATTATTTATTATTATTATTATGTTAACATCTGACTCCATTCCTTAGGGTTTGACTGCAGAACTTTGATCGGTATCAGATCAGGGCCTGACGCAGAAGTATTCCTGGCTTTTCTGATGTGATTTTCAATAGAAAATGCTGTACTTTTTTCTATTGGTATTAAGTTGCTTTCCAAACAGATTTCAACGGCATTACTATCAATTTCAGTTGAGTTTGCTTTGTATAGGTCAATGAGATAGGCTTCCCATTCCTGGGGTGGTACTGGTATGGCATATAATTTCTTTTTAGTTCCAGTTATTTTGGCTATCAAAGACCAGTATTTTCTTTGGTTGTATTGTTTTGCCGCCTCGCGAATGTCCACCCAGTTTTTGTCCTGTAGCATTCTTTTTTTGCTATTCTTATCTCTTCTCAGTTGATTTTTTAACTTATTTATCTCTTGCTGTATAGCAGGTGAGTAATTCAAGAATTGCCCTCGTATAAGTTTATTGAGTTTCCTCCTGTTTATATTTTCATTCGAGGTCTTATAGGTTTTATTTTTACGTGGTTTTTCCCTGTTAAGAAGAGATCTTTTGAGAATTGTCATAATACATTCGAAATTTATTATTTGATCTTCCGAGTGTATTTTGGTTAAAATATTATTTTGTAGAATCTTTCCGTTTATATAGTCTAGGGTCCCTGAATTCCAAAAGATTCGCCTCTGCCTATTATTGATTTCGATATTCCCATTGAGGTACATAGTTGGATTCGACAAGGAAGATTTTAGCGACCAACCAGTGTTTAGGCATAAGAGCGCGTGGTCGCTGTCTTCTGTAAAATTAATTTTCAAATGATGGAATGTGTCCGATATCTCTATACTACATATTAGATAATCAATGATGGAAAGGGATCCGTTTCCGCGCCTTGTATAAGATGCCGGTCTATCACCTTCTACATAACCATTCAAGATTGACCCATTTATACTTGGGAGTAATGCTAATAACATTTTCCCTCTTTTGTCAGCGATTTTTCCTATTGGAAATATTGGGGTAGGTAAATCTATTGTCTCGTCTTCGTATGTTTTTGCCCATTTACCAATTTCAGTATTAGAAATTTTCCCATTCACGTCACCCACAATTAGATACGGAGTGTTAGCTCGTTCTTCGATTATCTTAGACATTGAATCTATGGTTTCTACAAAAATGGCATCCTGGGAGGTGCCTGGAGGAATGTACATGTTGAAAAACAGAAGGGCCTTTTTTTGGTCAGAAATATTTGTTTTTAGTATGACCTTGATGCATTGAAAATTATCAGATTTGGAATCGATTATTTCTTGAGACCATTGATGTTCCTCGCTTAAGAGAATAGCCAGACCTCCCTTGGCATGACCTTTGCTTGTTGCTATAGCCGGGATAGCATAGACGTAGTAACCCTTCTGTTTGAATGATTTTATTGCCCATGTTTCCTGTATGGCTAAAATATCAGGGTTGTCTTTTAGTGCTATGTTCATTTTATTAGATAGTTTTCCGGCTATATTCCACGAGGTAATCTTTAAGCTGCTGTTAAACAGTGCATTGCGGTCGATGTACTTGTTTGTTGCTATTTAAGGCCTCAGATATCCAAGCCCAAGATTCTGTTGTTTTTCTGACCTCTTTTTCTTCTTGATGTTGAGTCCATACATTCCTTTGACCGTTATTTACCTGAATTTTCAAAATATCCTTCCTAGAGCTGATTCGCCCCAAATCAACATGATCAGAGATGTTTGTAGACCAGTTATTTGTTGGGGTATTCGTAATAATGTTTTGAGGGCCAGTCGATTTGATTGTATAGTTCTTTGATGGAAATATTTCTATGACATCATAGCCATATTTATGCAATATTTCTTTTTCCCTGACGATGATCCCAGGAACAACAGATGACCAGAAGGCTACTTTCGCGATTTTTCGATTTTCTTTTATAGGGAATGTGACTAAATCTATTTCTTTACTAGTGATGGATTGTAGCGTATAGATTTGTTGCAGCAAATTGATTATCCTTCCTCGATTTAACGGTAGATCATCAGTTGGGAAGAGTTCTTCAAACTGTAGATGTTTGGTCAAAGATTGGTCGCCACCAAGGGATAGCGTCTTATTAGTCCCGCTTTCTTTGTTTGTTTGACCAGTACTATTTTTTGTTCTGAAAGGTATGTATTCAGGAGCTTTATGATTCAATTGTTTTATGGGCAGTTTGTTTATTATTTCACTTCGTTCCTCTGCCGAAGATTGTTTAGTTGTTGCTTTATCCAGAGGACCTTCCTCATTATTGTGGTCAACGATAGCGTTTTTGAATCTGATCTTTCTGGATTTCTTTTTATTAATTCTTCTTAGAGGCTTCCTATTTCTGATTTTTCCATTTGATCTTTTGTTACATTTCTTTTGGGAGGACTTTTCATCTCCAACCCCATCTGATACAGGTACGAGAGTAGTTTTTTCATTTCCTTCGTCGGTATCTTTTGTCATATTGGTATTCTTTACCACTGAGAAAATCGGATACTCTTTGGTTGTCGATGAAGGTTCCTCTCTAAATAGTTTCTTTAGAGAATATATTCGGACCTCCTTGGGGTTTTCCTGGGTCTTAGTGTTAAATTGATGTACTGATTTTTGATCAGATGTTTGAGAACTATTGTCGCATTTATTTTGAGATTCAGGAGTTGAAGTTTTGGTTAAAAGGGACGATTTGGAGAACTCCTTACTTTCCTCTTGAGTCTGTGTACTTTTTGTTAATTCAATATGTTCTCTTTTTTTTTTCTTTTCTTCTACCAAAAATTTCAGAATGCCAATTTGAACATCCAGAGTTTGATCCGAATTTTCTAAAATGTTACCTAAAAAAGAGAGGACAGATTCAAGTATTTCCTGTAATGTATAAAGAGCCTTTGAGATAGGTGTCACCGTATTAGTAGAGTTCATATTATTTGGAAGAAATGTATCCAGTGATGTATCCAGATCTATTTTGGAATCAAAGAGTTGTTCATGAGATTCAGTTTGTAGATTAACTGGATTTAATTGTATCTCAGAAATATTTTCCATCGGTTTTATACCGTTTGGGCAGAGATCCTCGATGTCCAAGAGATGATTTATTTGTTTTATCGGTGTGATGGTGATTAAATTTGAAGAATCAAAAATCGATGTTTGAGACTCCTGTGTTGAACGTAAAATCTGAGGTTGTGAATGAGAACCTAGATCACTTGAAATTGAGGTAGTCCGTGCATCCGTGGGAGGCAACTCAGAGGCCTCTTTAGGTGAAGTTTTTTCCATTATTGTAGACGACTCGCGAACAAGTGAACAAGATTGATTTTTAGGAGATAGAGCTAAGAAGTAATTGCGAATAGATGGGGTGCCGGTTAACTGACCTTGTTTTACTGCTTTAACGGAACTTTTTCTTACAGCTACCTCGGTACCCATTCTCTTCATAAAAATGGTACGAGATCTTAATTTTTTGTATGCCATAAAAGATTGTCTCACTCAAATAAAAAGTATATTGTCAATAGTTACCGTTATGGTATCAGATGAGGAATTTAGCAGTGTCGGTGGTCAGCAGGCAAGTACTTAAGAGGTGCCTTTCCGCGATTTAGCTGGTTTCTCCTGGAAGCGAAGACTATATAGTTAAGGAACGTTTTAATCCAGGTATAAGATACAGGATGAAATAATTTAAAATGAAAGTGGGGTGGCCCGTCCCGTCCTTGTGCGCCCTTGGACGGCCTTAGACGGCCCGCCCTTTGCCCAAGCTTCGCCCGGCGCCCTCCCGCGCGCTCCTGCGCTCCAATGACGCTGTTTTAGATTTTCATACATATTTGGTGGCTTGAGGGGCAACACCCGCTTATGGAGTACCATTATCAAGTGGTATCAGACCCCAGGAGACGGTAAGCAGAGCTGCGCATGGACAGATGTATGGGCTTAATGACTATTTTTTCACGCGTTCGTAGTCTCCCTCACAATAGTTCCTGATGTCTATTTTTGTTTTTTTACAGTCTCATGCATTTCCGAGGCGTTTTATAGGTAAGATAGTGGTGTTAGTAAGTAGGTTCTGTACCTCGTTTCATCAAGACCTAGCTTCATTTTATTACTTATATGTTTTTCAGCCTCTTGTACTTCCGAGGTGCCTTTATAGGTAAGACAATGGTGCTAGCCAATAAAAGTTGTTTTTTGCTTCAAACTTTCATAACCTTTCAGTTAATGTTTACAACATGCCATGTATTTATTTTACATTTCAGCTTTTGGATGTTATGACATACCCGTCAGAGAGTAGTGCAATGTACGATTGGCAGTAACTTTAGGTGCTGTAATTATCTGAGCAAGACTTTGTCGGTATGAACTTCCATTTTATGGCGTCTCACTTATTTTGTGGGCACTTCAGGATTGGAAATAAACTTTTTTATGTGTGTTGTTACCATCTAATTATTATACTTTGATTTCTTATACTTTGCCTTTAACATTGGTTGTTCGAGTTCTATGCACTGTGGAGTGACTAGGACTGAAGTTTTGACTTTATGATCACCACTCAATGTTATGTGTTTTTTTTAATGTTGCTAATTCTTTTTACAGGCAGTCACTGTACACCGTTTATACTTCTCTTGCTCGAATTTGGAAACAATTGATTCAATTATTGGTGTGTGTCTGCTTACAGCTGACTACTCGCCGCTCGAATTTTGTAAATACTTCTTCTACAGCTCTTAATTCCTTTTCTTGTGTTACAGAATTTATGTACACACCAACCGCCAATTAGCGTGTTTGGTGTTTATTTCGTGGGTTGCACCAGGATACATCCACTATATTCTTACCATAGGTGAGATATTACACTTTCCCTAGAGGCCCCCAACTCCAATGTTGCATTTGAGCTAAATCATAAGTTGCATGTCTATGAATGTAAACACCCGCTTTTACTTATTAGGGGGTTCATTCCAACAATATATCTATTCTCTATTTCTCCATAGAAATTTTTGGTGAAACACCTCCTCTGAATTTCCAACAGTTGTGCACTATCGATCCACTATTTTATGCGATTTGGACTTGGCTCTTGTTCGGTGATAAGCCTTTATTGACACAGTATTGTCTGGGCCCTTATGACAACTGTTTACAGATGCTTAATTTCTTCCTGATTTTGATTCTGTTTGGAAATGGACATGTTTTTTCCATTGAGGGCCACTGTCATCATTTTTTCATATCCTGCAGTATCCAATCTTTGTTGCACATGGCGCTGTTAATTTTAATACATTTATGTTCATATTTACTAATATATATAAAAACCAATTTTTTTTTATTTTTTCCCTATACACTTAGGTACTCCTATCATTCATCCACGTTCAAGAGACCCGGCAACATCTTTGCTACCATTTATTTTCCACATTGGGTCAGTCTCATATTTTGGACATTTTTCTCATTTTGGTGGTGGTACTATTTTATTTCACATTGTTGTATCACTGGCTATTTCCCTTTCTTCATACCCATGGCTTTGGAGTTTTTCTCTCTGGTGTTTCATTTCCAGTTTACTTGGACCTCTTAATTTATTAGGAATTTTCTTTGTTTCTCTCTCTCTCCCAATATATTAATTAATAATTAGATTTTCTTCTTCGGCTTCTTTCTTCTTCTTACATATTAAGATTATAAATTATGTTTACCTAGTACCTTATGTTTATTTAGGTTTATTGTGTTTAGGCCCTCTCTCTCTCTTTTTATAGAATGACTCACATTGTATTATTCAATTTAAAATTTTTGTATTCTTATGTATATATTATCCTATCATGTTTTTACAGCCTTGAAAAAGTCCATGTACTCATCCATAGTACGGACGAAACACGTGTCGGCTGGCTGTCGTTTTATCATTTTGGAAATGACCTTTAAGAATCAATAAAAGGAAAAAATGATACAAAACATGAACTCTATTCATCTATTTGTCCTGCATATGATGAGGATCTGTTGACTTTATTTGGACTTACAGCTGCTCAGACTTTATATTGTACTAGTCTTGTTTACATTTTCACTGTAGGATTGTGCTCTCTTGACCATTTTTTACTTACATGTTTTTTGTCAATCCTTTGGCTTGATAAATTGTGGTCCTTCTTGGTAGTGGGGGATATTGGTCCTTGTAGCACTCCGTCTTGTGAGATTAAGAAAGATTTCATTGATTGTCCAGTACTATTCTTGACCTTACTAGTATTAGTGTATGTGCGGTCTCTTCCAAATCTTGGAACCACCACTACCGTTTTTTGTTCACACTTACTAACAATACACTAAATGCCAAGTCAGTGTGCCGAGCTCCCTGAAAGGCTAACCACTTATTGCACAAGATTGCAGCTCGCACACAATGTTTTAGTGTGTGCTGTGTGCAAACTGAGAGACAGATGGGCCGAAAATGAGACTTATTGCTTCTAGTTATTGCCCTTTTAAAACTTTCCTTACAGGGGGGGAGATCTCTTGCATCACAGGCTGGCATCATTTTGAATTCTTTATTAGCCAACAGTTGGCTGCTATGGATTACATAACGTTTAGAAGCCTGTTCAATCACATTTATTCTGCAGCAGCACTTAGTTGGTCACCATCTGTAAGATGCCATTTTAAGACATTTTATTTGTATTCATTTAAAATATTTGGTGTCTATAACATAGACAAACCATACAGAAGTCAAATCCTTTAATATAGAGGGCCATTTACCACAAGTAGTTGCTCTAGGTTTTCCCTGGCACAAATCACATATACAAACAGCTCAAACTGCCTTTTTGCGCATGTAAGACAGTGGAGTAATATTAACACCCCTTGTCAGGGTGAACCCTCAAAGTCTCTCACTTAACCTGAGCTCAACCCCTTGGTAGCTATGGCACAGAGCAGACAGAGTTAAAATACGGCAATGTGTAAAGTTTTTATGCAGTAACAAAACAGTAAAAAAAATCTAAACAATAAAAATGCCAATGAGGGGAATTGGAAATATGAATTTTTTAAGATTTGAGTTAAAATAGCACCAAAAAGCACTTAGCACCAAGGAAAGTTTTAGTGAACAGAAGACTGAGACCTAAGTGTGACTTCAGGCCAACTGCAATGGAGCCTGGGTTGGTAATACCAAGTGGATTGCTCTCAGTAAAAATCTGGAAGCCAAAAAGTAAGATAAACTCTCTAAGTCTCAATTTATAAAGGGACTTAGGGCCAGATGTAGGTCACCAAATACAGGTCGGTAACGGCCGATTTCGGCCGTTACCGACCGGTATTTGGTGATTGAGCTGTAGGGGGCATATATTTTACAGAATCGGTAAATTTACCGAATCGGTAAATTTACCGAATGGGTCAATCCATATGTAGGTGGCACTGGAAACAGTGCCACAGGCCCCTAAGAATTCGTTATTTACCATGTAATACTATTGCATGGAAACTAATATTCAGACATAAAAGCTAAGAGCAACGAATAAGCCACACAATTATGTGAAAACGATCAGTTCAATATGCACAGTTTATTTATACATTAAAAAGAATTAAAAAAGACAGATTAAAAATTTATAAAACTTGGGAACACAGAAAATACATCAAAAGGAACAAATCAAATACATGAATACATCTAATCCATTTCCTAAAGCTATAAAAGGAAGTACGAAAAAGGTATATTCAGCAACAATCAGAATACTCCTAAATCAATACGTGTTGTACTATTCCCTTAGTTTCGACGCGTTTCGACGGACAACTAGTATATGGCCGCCTTCAGCAGGAAATATTGACTGTTATTCCAAGATATCTGAAATTAGATAAAATATGTCTTAGTTTCTATACTGTGACATAGTTCAATCTTACCCTGTACATAAAACTAACTGAGATAACAGAATTAATGTCACACAGCTATTGCTCTAAGATTCAATACAACATATCATCCATTTACATATTGCAATACACATACATTTTCGTAAACATAAAACCAAAACTAAAGACAAAACAATTTCCATTTAAGTTTATGCAAAACTCATATATATGTACATAGCTTTTTACACACAATCCACAAAAGTGGATCCTATACTGATCATTCACAGTGGCAGAATTGAGCATATCAATAGCTGTTTGTACATAAGCCTCTTGACATTCCAGTTATGACATTCCATTCCATTATATCCCTCATACATCAGGATAGTCAATTAGGCTTAGTTATTCAGTATGGTTCATCCTGGCTAGCATTCGGTGGCACGGACCGTACACCTTCATCCCAATGAGAGCCTATCCACCCCTGTGCTCATGGCCCCTAAAGTGACCCCCAATGTCTCACAGTCACTGACCTTGTATACAAAGCGTATCGTCTTAGTGGAGAGTGATGCCTCCTTTCACTTAGATAGAATAAAAATTCTCATTTTAAGATGATTTTTACGTAGACAACGGCTCGATCACTGTAGAAAAGAAAAAGCAACAATATATATATATGTATATATATATGTATATGTGCCCCATGTCAGTCAGTCAGGGCATGTATGTGTGCCACATGGCACTCAAGCCTGAATCAGGGGTGCAACAGGGTGTCAAAGTGACACCCTCTCCCCCTTGTAAATTCGGTAATTTTACCGAATCGGTTAATACCGATTCGGTAATTACCAAATGTTACATATTCGGTAAAGAATTCGGTAAATATACCTACAGTGCATTTACCGATTTGTAAATACCGAATCGGTAAAATTCGGTATTTACGAATCGGTAAATGCCATTTACCTACATCGGGCCCATAGTCACATAAAAAAAAAATACATTGACATTTCTTCTACGTCTCAGGGCAGATTAGGAATTTGTCTCTGTTTGAGTAGAAAAGTACTCCCAAAGTAGGATGCTGCTGAAACGGTAGCGGCAACAGTACAACCGAAGGCAGAAAATCTGAACAGGTTGGGCCTGCAGGCGATCTGGAGCTTTGGACATTTTCAGCTAGAAAATTTTCCAAATCCCTATGCAGAATGGCAATTGTCACTATTTTCAAGGTGTGGAATGTTTGCGTGGCAAGAGTATGAAATCTAATTTGACTTTGTGGAACTGGATACTTTTCTAGTGAGTCCAGCTGAAGCTAAGAAAAAAAACGTTTTTTAATGTTTTTCACATTTTTTCCTGGTCCCCAAACAATCAAAGGAGTACACTTGTAAGATGGCCCCCAGGACTTAAGCTGAAGGCACTTAGAGACTCTCAGGGTGTCAGGTAGAGGCCAACAGCCAGCCGCGGTCGATATGCGCGCAAATAAATTCGTTTTAATTATTATATGTCTACTTACCTGGTAAACTCTGTAATCCATACATTACTACCCCCCCACCCTGCCCCTCCCCTCCCCACGTCACCGCCCTGCAGTATCTCCTACTACCGACCGCGGCTGCCAACAGCACGGAGTACTTTAGGTAAAAGATGTCTTGAAACTTGTTGTGTGCCTCTAGCTATACAGGAGGTCATGTAGTTGACCTTTGGAGTCCAATTCTTTGTCCTGGCTTCAAGAGGAAGCAGGTACTGTCCCATAGGGCTTCTCTCAGTTCACAGACAACAGATCCAATTCTGTCCTGCTCTACCACAGCTTGCTAATTATAGTGTGGATGGTGCCCTGGGGTGAAATATTTATGCCTTGCACAAGTTAGTGATTAAGGGTGAATCCTAGCTCTTCCCTAACCAGTGGTGTAATTGTTCCCCTTGGCAACACTACCCAATGTGCACGACTAGGCCTTGGGGTGTCAGCTGAATATGACGCACATAGGACACAGGTTTATTTATACCCCCGGAGCGAGCCCGCCCTGAGGGGTGTAGGGATGCATGGGTGCGATACTTTGTAGAGGAGAGCCCGAGTGGCTCTCTACAACATGGTGACATTAATCTTCTAAATATACCTTTTGGGGCCTGGGCAGAGTTCGTGAACTCCACAAAGTGGCGAAAAAACTCCTCCTCGAAGTTTCCTCGAAGTAAGTATTGCATCTCACGCTGATTTTTAGTGCCGAGAGTTTGTCCCACTCTATAACATCAGTGTGAACGGCACCACGCACAGCGCAAGAGGGCGCTGCTTCTTTCTGGCACTCAAGTAGTTGTTTCATTCGAGTAGCAGCTTCTTCAATGCGAGCAACAGGTTTCTCAACACGAGCAGGAGCGTCCACCGGCCTGCCCTGCAGTGATGTAAGATGTCTGATTGCTTTGAGGAATTGAACCAATAAAGGAGCTGGTTTATTCTTCCCATTAGACATATAAGCAAGGTGCTCGCTTGTTTTCACAAACCAAAAAACTAGGAAGGGTTTAGGATGACTGACATGGGTGATAGGATGAATGCAGACTAACTGTTAAAAAAAAGCAATGCCAAAGCAAGTAGGTCTGTTCTTTGTAAGATGAAGTCAACCTACTGGCTATGCCAATGTTTGTTTCCATTTCATCAGCTCACTAGAGTATGTGGCTTTTATTTTTAATTTACATTTCTAACATAGAAAGTCAAATTAAAAATGTCAAATGGCACACGTCAGTCTTCTTGGAACATGTTTTACTTGTGAAAAAAAATAAATCCAAGGGGAGTCACCTTGAGTCATCAAACTTAGGCAGCCATCTTCCAATAGCATTTACATAAGAAAAAACAATTGTAAGATGGCCTGCGTGCGCTGGCGCGTTAAAAGAACTGAATCGAGTGGTCTGGCACTACTTTACAGAAGCGGAGTCTTTGGGAAAAAAAATGAATACATTAAAAAAATATAAAAATAGGGAGCAGGTTGGGCATGGGCGTAGGAGCACAAGGACACAACAGATGATGGGGGTAGATTAAGAAGCAGATATAGGGAGCGCAAGCGATAGGTCCATGATATGAAAAAAGAATTGACATTGAAAAATATGAATAAAAATGGGAAACAAGACAGGAAAGCAACAGATGTGCGGGGAGAAAAAAGGAGAGTGTGGTGGTGGGGATGTGAACGGGAAAGAAGTAGCAAGAAAAGACATGCTAGAGAAACAAAAGAGAAACAAAAAAGAAAGAGTCCGCACATGTCAGCACCAGAAGAGTAAAACTCAGAAGTCGTGTAAAGCAGCAGTGATACAAGGGCATAACAAATACAAGACAAGGGAAGAAAGCCATGGAGTAAGAAGATGGGTATTGAGAGATACAAGAAAGCCATTCACACATTCTTTTTTTTGTGCAGATTTATAAAGCGCAAACTCGATCCGCACATATTTGAGAGCTTTACATAAGCACCAGTTACATTACACAAGGACACATTCAGTATTTTTAGTAGGCAAAGGGAGATTAAGTGTTTTGCCCAGAGTCCCAGAACGCTGAGCCAATGCCAAGGCTCAAAAATGGTTCACCAGCTCCAAAGTCAGCAGCTCTGACCTTGAGGCCACATCCTCTCTCCATGAGCAGAGAGCTTACCAAAAGCCCACTCTCTGTGTTATAATCTTCAGGGCCGGTCCTAGGACTTGTGGGGCCCTGGGCGAAAGGGAAGATGTGAGGCCCCTCTAATTTGCTTGTGACATCACAAGAAGTGACATCATATAAAACTGACATCACAAGACTATTGATCTTTGTCATTCCTGAAGAGACATACTGTTGAAACCAGTAACATGAACTAAAAGATAAATATCCAAATGAAATATGTCTATTTTAAAACTGTATTAAGTGGATTACATTAGTCACATTGGATGCTAGACGCAGATCTAACAAAGATGGCTATTCTAACTACTAGTTAAATATGCAACAGGGTATAGCGAGATGAAGTTGAAGGGAGGCCAAGGACAAGGCCCCCTGTCCTGGGCCTCCCAGCACAAAATAATGGCTACAAAGCCCTGCAAAAGGTGCCCAACATCTGCACACTGCAGCCTGGTCGAGAGCTGTGAGGGCCCCCTGCCCTGGACTTCGAAGCACTAGATAATGGCCACGTCCCAGTGAAAGGGGCCCCACGCCTAACCTTGCAGCCTGATTTAGTGCTTTGAGGCCCAGGGGATAAGGACCACCTCTCCTGTGCCTCAAAGCAGTAGTGAGACATTTTGCTGAGCACAAGTGCCACCATTGTAACGTTTGTTCTTGTGTTTGAGTGTCTGCCATTTTTTGCAGTACTATACCTCTTCTTGTACTTTGTACGCTTTTGTAACCTGCACCCATGTCACTTTTTCCTCCTGTAATGTACCGTTTGCTACCTCTTGTATTTTGTTTGCTCACAATTGTCACTTTTGCCTCATGTAACTTCTTAACGTTTGCTTTTGTAATTTGTTCGCTTGGAATTTTCTCCTCATGTATCAGTACTGTTCCTATTGTGAAGCGCTCTGACAACTTCGGGTAAAGTCAGCGTTATATAAAAACGCATAAAATAAATAAACACTGCCCTACTGTGGCAGTCTGAGCTAGATGCTCCCCCCTCCCCTCATCAACCTCTCCTATCTGCTGATGTCTGGCTCATCGTGGAAAAAAAAGGGCCATCTATCGCCTGGAGAGGGAATACAGAAAGGGCAGACAAGTTCTTCACCACAGGATTTTAACAGAGGTGCTGCCCGGCCCTTGTTCTGGAGAGCTGCCGTAATTATTATCTTTGTTGCTCTCACATCTTCTACCCCTTGTTTACCCTCCCCCCACCTTTCACACCCAGGAATGCCGCCCTGAAGAGCGAGGCCAAGACACCTCGCTCTGCTCACAAATACATTAGCAATGTGATCGGGTTGGGGAGGGGGGCCTCGGGGAGTAGGTGAGCTGCCTGTGAAAGTGTGAAAGCGGAGGCCCCCTGTTATTGTGCTGAGCGCGAGGCCCTGGGCAGCTGCCCACACTGCCCATGCCTAGCGCCGGCCCTGATAATCTTCACAAAAGGTGTTCGACATGCTGTTGCTAGGCAAGATCTAGAAAGTCATGCAGTATGTGCCACATTGATGGAGTAGTAGCAGCAGACTGATTGCTGGTGTGAAAATCCAGAGATGCCAACCAGAGCTTCATTTGTAAATACAATGGTGCTGAAACAGGCGGCTGGTGTACTTAAATGTGCGCGCACGGAATTCCAAGACTGTGTATTACTAAATCCACCTCATGCATCTCTAATTCGCTAACAGGCACCTACTACACTTTGATCTCACTTCCGCAGGTTTGTGCTTTCTCCCTATGTGACGTGTTTATGTCTTTCTCTTTCTCCATCTTTCTGCTTTTTTACATTTTTTCATCTCTATCTCTCGGAAAAGGTCCAATATAGATACATAAGTGCCAGCCCCCCAAAATAAGTGCCAGTGGCCCCCACCGGAAACCACAGGTCCAAATTAATTACTGATGCCAATGTTATAATTGAGATCCTATCTATTGTGATAACTATTGACAAAGGGAGATTTGATGCCCTTTGATTAGTTGTCACCTGTGGTCACGAGCTGCCAAAGTACCGCTTCACTGAGAACCAAGGAAGAAAGATGTGAGACACCGAAGAGTCATGTTGAAGTGGCACTTTTATTTGTTAAGTTAAAAACACACCAATAAATGCATATCATTTCTCTATCTAAGCAAAAAGGCCATTAAGAAGCCTGACTTCACTCCGTCAGGATTAAAGCCACATGATTATTTCTATAATGCTAAAAAGGTTATAAAATAGACTTGAATAAAACAGGCGTGAATAATGAACAATTGGAAAATGGCGCAATTGGAACCAGTCAAAGAATCAAAAAAGGTACCAACACACAATGAAATTCTAGGGCCTAGAGGCAAACCATTCTAAAGTAAAAATAGACATTTAGTATATATATATGTCTATATTCTAAGAGGCCTTAAAAATGCAAGGAAATGGGTGTAGATGAAAATACTGCGACTAGTCAGAGAGAGAACTAAAGAGCAAAAAGGTTATCTGGATTGGGAGTTACAACCTGAGAGATAGACGTGATGTCCCAAGTCAGATAAGAATGGCCGGCCGGGAGGACGACGCTGTGCAGAGCACTCGTCGAAGTGTCCTGAGCTCTAGGCGGAGTGTCGGGCCTGTTATACCTATTCTGATAAAAAATGGTCAGACCGCACTGACGTAGGTAATGGCGCAGGTGCTTGACCGCACGCCTACAGCATGACCACACGCCTACAGTGGTGGTGCTAAGGTTCTGAGAACATTGAAGTGGCAGGCCAGGATGTCAAGAGTTTGGGCGGGTGGTCTATTGTGCCTGACCGCAGAACATAAACAAAGGATATACGAATCGTACCTGTCTCCAAAAATACATGTGAGACCGGAACTTAAAGGCAGGCGTTGCCATCACAGGGCGCTGCTGCGGTCTCATCTGCGAGGCTTGGAACATTGTATATGTAAAAAATGAAGCGAACAATACTTGTGAAATGTCAAGGGCGTACCAGCTGGGCCCCCGTGTGTGGGTGTGAAGCACCTGTACTTGTAACTGTGGAAAGTTTCTGTGGTTCTGTGGTAGCCTAAGCTATATCGCTGTGTTGTGCACAAAAATAAATGTATTTTCATGAGCATCGGGCCTAGTAGATTTTATCGTAAAAAGTACCTTGAGGCAGTGGGCTTTGGCTTAGGCTTATACACAGGGATTCGGGGGGGGGGTGTATGTGCTACTCCTGGCTGACTGGGCATGGTGGGGATGGTCAAGCCACCTCTGGACATTAAAACCCTCCAACATTCCCCTCCTCTTGTTCATTTTTGAACACACTCCTTATGGAGTATCTTGGAGATTTCTTTGCTGGGATGGGGGGGCAGGGTGTGTCATTAACGTAGCACTCGAGCCCGCACTGCTGTCCTTCCTTTAGTTCGACATACTCTCCATCTGATTCACTGAGTATTTCGGCATATTCCCCATCTGACCTATTAAGCAGACATTCATATCTAACAGATACAGGGCCCCCACGTGGGGTGTTTCTACCTGGGGGAAGTGGGGGAGCTGGGGGTATTTTGTAGTGGGAGGTAGATGTTGCTCGTTCACTCATCTCTAATTGTATCCCAGTCCCCTCCCCAGGTACCCGATCCATGTCTTCATAGTCTGCCTCTTTGCAAGTCCCTGTGTTAGTATAATTCATCCCTACTATCTTAGTACTAAATTTCTTAATACAGTGGCTCCCTATCTGAAAGGCGCAACACAGAAGTAACATAATGCCAACTATCGGTATTGTTAATTTCAGGATTGCTGTCAGCCATGAGGGCATCCAGCCAAAATCGAACCAGTCCGTAGGAATAATGTTCGCAGGGGTAATGACCTTTCATGACTGCATCTAGCATGCCGCTGAAGTAGGCAATGGGCTTATGGCCCATCGGGTATTTTTGTGTAAGTACGGCTGTCATGACCTGTCCATTGCAGTGGGTGAACAAGTAGAATTCTTTTGTGTAATCAGGTGTGCCTAACACTGGTGCCCTTTGTTATTTCATCTTTAAGTAGTTTGAAGGAAGCTGTCATTTCGGGTGTCCAATCTAACTTGTTGCGTCTGTCTTTGGCAGTTTTAACTGCTTTCAATAAGGGAGCTGTTATCGTGGAGAAGTCAAAGACCCATTGACGGACATAATTGACTAGTCCAAGGAATTTCTGCATGTCTTTTACAGTTTGGGGTTCTGTGGTGCTTTTTATGGCCTCGACTCTGCCTGGCGTGACTCGCCTCCCTGATGCTGATATCACCTGGCCTTGGTACTGTACCTCCGTTTGGCAGTACTGAAGTTTGTTTTTGTCCACTTTGTAGCCTCTGTGAGCTAAGGTAGTGAGCAGGGAGACGGTGTCACTTCTGCACTCCTGTTCTGTGGTGCTGCAGAGCAGAATGTCGTCAACATATTGCAGCAAGGTGCTGTCACATTGGAAATTTGATAGATCGTCCTTGACGACTCTGTTAAAAACGCTAGGGGACTCACAGTACCCCTGTGCCAACCTGGTATAAGTCATTTGAACCCCACGGAATTGAAATGCCAATAGGTATTGACTGTCTGGGTGAAGGGGGACGCTGAAAAACGCATTTTTCAGGTCGATCACGGAAAAGTACTTTGCACTTGGAGGAATGTTTGTGAGGATGACAGAAGGGTCCGGGACGATGGGGAATTCTGGTATCACTATGTTGTTAATAGAACGCAGGTCGTGTACCAAACGCCATTCATTTGTCTTGCCCTTGCGCACCGGAAAAAGGCATGTGTTGCAACAGGAAGTGCATGGGTATATGACCCCCTGATCCAACAAGGCCTGTATGGTGGGGGCAATGCCCTCCTCAGCTTCCTTAGATAGTGGGTATTGTTTAATCCTGGGTAAAATTGCACCAGGTTTCAATGTTATTCTAAAAGGGGTGGCAGAATGGATAAGGCCCACATCGTTTGGACCAGTGGTCCACAGGTGTGCTGGGACTTGGGCGAAATCGGCCTCACGCACAGAATCATACCTTGGTATGGCAGTGGGCGTTCTCTTTTCCACTGTCACTGAGAGGGGTACATTGTTCATGTAAATGATCTCTGTTTTGGCATACTCATCAGGATCGCCAAAGAGTTGCTCATCTGAAATGTTCCTCACTAGTTGTCCAGGCTCAATGAAAATAACGCAGGCCCAGGTGCACATGCGGTCATCACCTGCTTGAAGTGCCCCGTATGTAGGTGTTATTTCAAGAGCCTGTATCCCTAGGATCATGTTTTTGTCTGGTGTCTGGGAGTGTTGGGACTGTGGGCGAAAGAGAAACTCCTTTGGGAGCAGGACAGTGCGATTGTGCACTTCTGGGGTGTTGGCGACAATGAGATGCACTGCAGTGGAGAAGGCTTGCTCATCCACAGGGCGAGCCCTTATTTGATCCCTCAAAGAAGAGTCAGTGGTGAGTGTCATCATCCTTGCCACAGATGTGCCTGGTATAGAGCAGATCATTGTTCCGTTGTCATGGAAGTGAATGGTCATGTTCAACTTTGCCATGAGATCGCGCCCTAAAAGATTAACTGGAGAGTGTGGTGAATAGAGCAGCCGCTGTTCCAGCACACGGTCTCCTATTTGTATGGGTACTGGCTTAGTGAAAGGGACCCTAGCTATTGCCCCAGAGAATCCCTGTGTGTCCGCTGTCTGATCAGAAATGGGCAAAGGCCCGCCTGTAATGCAGGAGTACGTGGCGCCTGTGTCAATGAGAAAGCTGTACGTTCTATTGTTTATCGTGACCAGGACGGTGGGGTCGTCTTCACCGCACATGGTGCATGATAAAACCGGGCACACAAGGGTTGTCTATGGGCTGTCCTAGTGAGTGTATCCTCCTGCTTGGTATTGCTGGATGGTGCCTTGTGTGAACGGGTTGTTGGTGGCTATCACCACTCCACCTTGGGGCGAAGAATTGTGGGCTTGGGGCATCATGTGGTATGTGGGTGTCTGCCGTTGGGGCTGCATGGAGGCCTGCATCTGTGGGGGCGACTGCTGGGTCTGAACAATCGAGGGAGCTTGGAGTGGCACTAGCTGCATGTTTTGCTGTGGGGCAGCTTGAGCACAGGCATATAGAGCATCTGGGGTTGGTGTGGGTACATTTGCTGCGGCTGGTGGAAGCGTGGTTGCGCTTGGCGGGCGGGACCCATGGATTGCTGGCCTTGGTCTCGGAGTCTGGATCGACATTCTCTTTGCATATGGCCCGTCTTGTGACAGTAAAAACACTGCGGTGGGGCCCTCTGCTGTCCTACTCCATTGCCTCTTCCCTGCATGTCTGTGTTTCTACTTGTATCATTTCTGTTATTGATGTATTGCCGTTGTTGGTCATTGTTGTAGGCAGGTTGTGCTGGTATGTATTGTACTGGGGGCTGCTGTTGGACATACTGCACGGCAGGTTGTGGTTGAGCTTGCACATATTGCACGGCTTGTTGGGGTGGGGACTGCACATATTGTATGGCTGGCTGTATTTGCTGCTGGGGTAGTGTTTGCATCTGCTGAGGGACAGGCTGTGTAATAGGTCCCAGTGCGTTCTGGGCGGCCTGTGGGAACGTGGTAACTGCTGTCATCTGGCTGACAGGTGCAGCCAGCATGAGAGTGTCTAGGGTGTCTTTTCTCTTATTAAGTTTCTGTTGAACCAATTTGGCAGCTGCGTTCTCTATGGCTAGCTGTCTGCTCTTTTCCTGTTCTATTTTCTTTTTGCAAAAATGTATGATGTGGTCTTGGATCTCAGGCCACGGTTTAGACTCCATGGCTACTACTCCATCTAATCTTTCCTGGACATCTTCTGGCAGCCCTCTCTTGACCATATGGTAGAAAAGTCGGCTATTCCCTCCAGTGGTGTTCCAAGAGTCACCTAACTCTTGGTGCCACTTTTCTTTCATCCTGGAAATGAAGTTGATCGGATCCTCATTGGCTTGCATTGTCAGTGACGTGAGAGACCCAATGTCAGGGACATCAGGGTATTTCATTCGCAATTTCATCCAGACTGCTGATCTTATTTTGTCAAATTGTTCTCCATCGTACTTGGTGTTATTCATTGTTATTAACCCTCTACTAATGCTTTTGAAAATCTCTTCTGCTTCCCCTCCCATGAGGGAGATGAGCAAACTTTTCATATCGCCTATCCCTATGTTGTGACCTGTCGTGCTTTTCTCTAGGGCCACTATCCATTTACTTGCACCCTCCGTGAGGGGTGGGAGGTTCTTCTTAATGTGCTCCTTCTCTGCGTAAGACCAACAGTTATAAACTGGGGGGTCAGTGGCATTTTTGTATAAAAGAGGCATCTGGCGCGTAACTCCTATATCTATATCTTTTGGCCTTGTGAGGTCATGTAGTCTGGCATATTTCTGGCAAATCTTCAGACTGGCCCGCATATAGGCATAGTCCCAGTCCTCATCCCCTGCACCTTGTAGGATACATTCAACTGCTGTTGCCATATGCTGTGGTTCAAAGGACCCTATTCTTGGCCAAGGGAGCATTTGCGGTGCTAGGGACTCTGTCCAACCAGCCAAATCGTCCCTTCGTGGTCGCCAACTGACAAAGGGAGATTTGATGCCCTTTGATTAGTTGTCACCTGTGGTCACGAGCTGCCAAAGTACCGCTTCACTGAGAACCAAGGAAGAAAGATGTGAGACACCGAAGAGTCATGTTGAAGTGGCACTTTTATTTGTTAAGTTAAAAACACACCAATAAATTCATATCATTTCTCTATCTAAGCAAAAAGGCCATTAAGAAGCCTGACTTCACTCCGTCAGGATTAAAGCCACATGATTATTTCTATAATGCTAAAAAGGTTATAAAATAGACTTGAATAAAACAGGCGTGAATAATGAACAATTGGAAAATGGCGCAATTGGAACCAGTCAAAGAATCAAAAAAGGTACCAACACACAATGAAATTCTAGGGCCTAGAGGCAAACCATTCTAAAGTAAAAATAGACATTTAGTATATATATATGTCTATATTCTAAGAGGCCTTAAAAATGCACGGAAATGGGTGTAGATGAAAATACTGCGACTAGTCAGAGAGAGAACTAAAGAGCAAAGAGGTTATCTGGATTGGGAGTTACAACCTGAGAGATAGGCGTGATGTCCCAAGTCAGATAAGAATGGCCGGCCGGGAGGACGACGCTGTGCAGAGCACTCGTCGAAGTGTCCTGAGCTCTAGGCGGAGTGTCGGGCCTGTTATACCTATTCTGATAAAAAATGGTCAGACCGCACTGACGTAGGTAATGGCGCAGGTGCTTGACCGCACGCCTACAGCATGACCACACGCCTACAGTGGTGGTGCTAAGGTTCTGAGAACATCGAAGTGGCAGGCCAGGATGTCAAGAGTTTGGGCGGGTGGTCTATTGTGCCTGACCGCAGAACATAAACAAAGGATATACGAAGCGTACCTGTCTCCAAAAATACATGTGAGACCGGAACGTAAAGGCAGGCGTTGCCATCACAGGGCGCTGCTGCGGTCTCATCTGCGAGGCTTGGAACATTGTATATGTAAAAAATGAAGCGAACAATACTTGTGAAATGTCAAGGGCGTACCAGCTGGGCCCCTGTGTGTGGGTGTGAAGCACCTGTACTTGTAACTGTGGAAAGTTTCTGTGGTTCTGTGGTAGCCTAAGCTATATCGCTGTGTTGTGCACAAAAAGAAATGTATTTTCATGAGCATCGGGCCTAGTAGATTTTATCGTAAAAAGTACCTTGAGGCAGTGGGCCTTGGCTTAGGCCTATACACAGGGATTCCGGGGGGGGGGGGGGTGTATGTGCTACTCCTGGCTGACTGGGCATGGTGGGGATGGTCAAGCCACCTCTGGACATTAAAGCCCTCCAACACTATGGAGGGAAAACATACAGTCAAGATTTATTGTGATTAACTATTTTGTTATATAAATATCTTATCGAGAGCCTCAATTGTTTTTTTCAGTTTCTGAATCTCATAACTCACTGTAATGACATAGCAATAGTTGATAACTAATCTGGTTATCCACTGTTGTGATGTCACAAAGGCCTTTCACGCCTCCCTGAGAGCCTGGCAGCGCATCGCAGCGCAGCGCTGCTCGTCTGCGTTAACTGAAAGCAAACAGCACAGCTGTAGGAGGGGAATGGTTGGTGGGGAAGATGGTGGGGCTTGGTCATACAAACAGAGGTAATGTTATGTATGTCTCCCCCATTACTCCTGTACTACTGCATAGCAGTTGAAATCAGGGCTAGATGATTTTGCAGGCTGTGCATAGCATAAAATTATAAATGGGTAAAAAGTGAATTGCGGGGATGTTTTTCACCTCAGGGTTCTGAGTGACATTTTCATTTATTTATTTTGGAGTTTTATATAGTGCATAAAAGACCCGAGGGGTATCAGACTGCTTTACAGCATAGATGTATAAAAACAAACATTAGAATACAGTGACTAGCATCTAGAGTACTGGAAGTCACATAGATCAAGGTCATTAGCCAGATGCATAGAGATGACGCTTGAGGAGAAATTCTTTTTGCTGTCTCTTGAAGTTCGTGAAGGAGGGATTACTCCTGATTTGGGTAGAGAGAGAGTCAGTAGCGGTCGGCAGTAGGAGTTACTGCAGGGCGGTGACGTGGGCAGGGGGAGGGGCAGGGTGGGGGGTAGTAATATATGGATTACAGAGTTTAACAGGTAAGTAAACATTTAAATAAATAAAACAAATTTTGTTGCGTGCACCGAATCACCAAATGCGATGCAGTGTGCACAACGAAATTCGTTTTATTAATTTAAATGTTTACTTACCTGTAAAACTCCGTAATCCATACATTACTACCCCTCACCCTGCCCCTCCCCCTGCCCACGTCACCGCCCTGCAGTAACTCCTACTGCCGACCGCTACTGGAGAGAGTTCCAGATTTTTGGGGCATTCCTGAGAAAGAGCGGGAAAGGGCTTTTTGTTTATGTCTGTTTGGGGGATTAAGAGGAAGAGTTGGAGCTTCTTAGGTTTCTTGATTGTCTAGCTATTGTGAGTTTGGCAGTGAGGTACTCCGGTTTGTCTGTGTGTAAGGCTTTATGGGTGAGACAGGCAGTTTTGAAGGTGCAACATGCTTAGATGGGTAGCCATTTTAGGGACTGTAATGCAGGGGTGATGGGGTCGTATTTCTTGGTACCTGTGACCATTCTTGCTCCTGAATTTAGGGTGACACTCATGGGGGCTGTGTGTGTTTTAGCTGTCCCAGTTACTGTGACATTTCATAGTCAAGGACGGACAGAACTAGAGATTGGTTTGCGATTTTTAGATCATTGGTGGCTATGAAAGGTTTGATGTTGTTGAGGAGTTTTAGGTTGTAGAGTGATTTAGCTGAGTTTGCTGGAGTAAGTTTGCAGTTTAGAGAGTCAAGGTTGTTTATCAATTCTTGTATTTGGGGGGTTTGTTCGTGATTGGAGAAGACAAGGATATTGTTTTTTTCTTGGTTGAGTTTGAGGTGGTTGAGTGTTGGCCAGTTTTCTATTATCGAAAGAGTGGAGTTGAGACGGAGGATATCATTGAGGGAGGAGTTCTTGTGGTACAACTGGGTGTCGTCAGCATAGAGGTGGTAGGCGAGGCTTGCTTATTTTAGAATGGTAGTGAGCGGTTCCATGTAAATGTTGTAAAGTGTGGGGGAGAGGACTGAACCTTGTTGGACACCTCGTGGTGAGTGGTAGCTGTTGTACATAGAGTTTTTGATTTTTATGAGTTGGGAGCGGTTATGTAGAAATGAGGAGAACCATTTTAAGACATTACCATCTGCTCCGACACACTTTTGTAGGACACCATAGTCTGGGCTTCACTCTTGTCTAATTGACATCACTCAGAAGCGCTCAGTGAAAAACATCCTCGTAATTCACTGTTGCCCATCTCTAATTATGTATATTTTTAAAGTCATTGACAAGGTTTCTAAATTCTTTTTAGTGCCCTTCTACCAGGTGCCAGCCATTGTCATGTTACAGGGCTGGGCTTCCTGTGATACTGAACATACATTCCCAGCACAGCATAAGCACCTCATCCCAGTGTAGAATGCCTAAAGCAAAATAATTTGTCATTAATGGGGTGCCATGTTGTTTTAAATACTTTGGGTCAGATTTACAACCCCTTGGGAGATGCGTCACTTTGTAAAGCCCAGCGCCACATGAAAGTTGCGTCAGGTTTCATGTGGGCGTTCCGGCGCAGGGGGGTCGGTTCGTTGCAGGAACGCCTCGGAAAAGTGCCTGAGTGAAATCTACAAGATTTCACTCAGTCACTTTTCCGACGCTGCTGCATCAAAAGCTTGCGCCTGCTTGTAGCAGTCGTAAGGCTTGACGTACCATGTTGTACATAGGCAGGGTTGGACAAGTGCTGGAGTTGCATCGCGCCCGCTACACAACTACAGCACTGCGCCAACCTTACGCCAGCAGATGCGACACGCATCTGTTTATCCTTGCGCCATGATGCGCCGCATTGTAAACGTGATACAAAAGGGAATGATGATAGGAGCGTTTGAACAAATCAAACACTCACCCCCAGTCAACTGATCTGGGTTTAATCCATCACATTCTTTAGTTCACTCAGCTACCCCAGTTCAGACATGGCTATATGCAAATCAGTCTAACCCTGTGCCTCATGGGAACAGTCCAGCCGGAACTGCCAAGCCATGTCTTCCCTGGACCGGAAACAAGCATCCTGGGACCGGTTTCGGATTCATAATCCTCATCAGCCAGGCTATCTTGCATCCAGTGGCCAAGTGAACAAGGGACTCACATCTGAGCATACCCTGCCACACTTAGGGCGAACAAAGCGATACAAAAGGGGATGATGGACGGAGCGTTTGAACAAATCAAACACTCACCCCCAGTCAACTGATCTGGGTTTAATCCATCACCATTCTTTAGTTCACTCAGCCACCCCAGTTCAGACATGGCTATATGCAAATCAGTCTGACCCTGTGCCTCATGGGAACAGTCCAGCCCGAACTGCCAAGGCATGTCTTCCCTGGACCTGAAACAAGCATCCTGGGACCGGTTTCGGATTCATAATCCTCATCAGCCAGGCTATCTTGAATCCAGTGGCCAAGTGAACAAGGGAGTCACGTCTGAGCATACCCTGCCACACTTAGGGCGAACAAAGCGATACAAAAGGGGATGATGGACGGAGCGTTTGAACAAATCAAACACTCACCCCCAGTCATCTGGGTTTAATCCATCACCATTCTTTAGTTCACTCAGCCACCCCAGTTCAGACATGGCTATATGCAAATCAGTCTGACCCTGTGCCTCATGGGAACAGTCCAGCCCGAACTGCCAAGCCATGTCTTCCCTGGACCGGAAACAAACATCCTGGGACCGGTTTCGGATTCATAATCCTCATCAGCCAGGCTATCTTGAATCCAGTGGCCAAGTGAACAAGGCACTCACGTCTGAGCATACCCTGCCACACTTAGGGCAAACAAAGCGATACAAAAGGGGATGTAAACGCGGCACATCTGTGGTGGCGCAAGGGTAAACTTGCGTCACACAACTTTCCTGGCGAATCCTTGCTGATTTGCAGGCATGCGCCAGGAAACTTAAATCTGCCCCTGAGTGACCTAGAATTTTAAGAGAATTATTGAGGGATAAAAATCATTGATTGAGGGAGGCTTTTGGAGGAAATGCATGAAGTAAGGATGGTGGATAGTTGCTGTTTCAATGGATAAGTGAAAGGATGATGTTAAAAGTCAAAATGAATCCATGGATAGGGCGGGTGACATTGGAGCGGGGAGGCATGAATGGGTGAATAATGGTGGAAAGAGTGATAGGAGGATGCAGTTGGTTTTGTTTGAAGAACGGATGAGGGGCAGCATTATTTATACAACATATTCAAGGATATTTTCTCTGAATACTGAAGTGCAGAATTTACATATAATTATTTTAAGTTTGTCTGACCTCGAGCGTCCTTTGCTCCTTTTACCATTCCAAAATTTAAAGCAGATAATTATGTGTGTATTGCATTTTTATGACTCTTGAAGTCACTCAAAATGTTCCCAGGCTCAGAAGCAAATATGCCAAGTAAATAAAAGCCATCTGCTAATTGTTGTCGAGCTCAATACGCGTCGCCTGAGCAGAGAGCGCTCCGCGCCGCCACCGGAAGCAGCCCCAACTTGTGGCGAGCCCTCGAGGACAGAAGCCAATGTGGTAACCAAGTGACCCCTGCATGCCAAACCAGCATTGTTCCCAGCACTCGTGCGGCACAGAACAGGAACATCTGTCTCCCATCCCTCCGCTCGCTTTGGGAGGGGATGAGCTTGGCGACACGTCCTGAAAGCACCAAAGTCAGCAGACGCCGTGTGTGTCCTTGCTCCGCAAATGGAATGTATTTGTTTTTTTAATTAAACACGCTGAAGTACCGAGTTCATGCGGTGCGGAGTGATACGTGTAAAGAGGTTACTACTCAATACAGTACCGGACCACCACACTTGCTTTGCGGAAGCGCACATTTATTTCCGCTTACAAAGTCCAGCTGCTGGCAGCAGGTAGAATTTGTAGCTGAAGCTGGGTTGAAATTTTGAAAAAACATATAGGAAAGGGATTGGTAATTCCAGTGCCCAAATGGTATTCCCCATTGTATGAAGTGTTATATCCCATTAACACCAATATTTACACGTACGAATAGTGTCGGTGCGAACCCTTTTTACCTAATTTCTTTTCAGCTTTGCGCTATGGCAATGAGGCCAGCTGAATACAAATGCTGTTTCTGCACATTTTACTCTGATCCCCAAGACCTAAATCGCACTTTTGCTTTCTATCATCAAGCCTCTCGTCCCCACAGTGTCATCAAAGTGAAGATCACTGGAAGTTGTGAGATCGCTGACCTCAACTCACAGCTTGCACAGTCTTCTTAAATTGCACCAACTTTGCAACAGCGAATAACTTATTCTATCGCAGGACTGGGACCCACAGTGGTTTCCGTAGCATAATATTAGCCCCCGCAGCCCGCGAGCTTCAGGGGTGCCCCTCCGTCACTGTGCACGGGCCCCTGTCCTGAAAGCTCCTGACTGGGTGGAGGTGACCACCACAATGTGCTGCGCGGGGGTGGGGGGGCTCAAGTTTCGTTATGAGGTCTCACCTACCAGACAGCTAAAAGTGAAAGAACTTTTGTGAGTTGTAGGAAGAGCTGAGAGTCTGCTGACCTTGTGCGCTTCTCCCCCACCAAATACCTACACCTACACTCCACGTGGCTCTCTCCCTCCTGTGCTGCTCTGTCTCGTGTGCTACTAACCCTGCCAAACCCTGAAGCCCGTCTTCCCTGTTACTCTCTCCCTCCTGTGCTCTTTTCCCATCCTATACCCCCCAGTTGGCTTTAGTTTTATTTTATTTATCCCCTCCCCACTCTCTGTTGCTTACCACAACCGACTTCTCCTTTGCATGCCCACCCTTTGTAGTGCTCTTTGAAAAAAAGTTTTTTGATGATTTCTTGGTGGATGCGACAACCCCCACCTGCTACTGGGTCACTCTGCCTGCTCAAATGCGTTATAGCAAAATTCAAATCGTTTTTTTAATAACTGCTCCAAGCCTTGTCTACCATTTGGAACATCCAACTAAAAAGTGTAATAAAACGGTATTCACGTCGATCCGGGAGAAAATGCCAGGTGATGCATGCACGTGGATAAATGACCATGAATACATTAATCTACGGCATGATGCAGGCGCCAGTAGCAACATGACATATTTGCACTATGTGAGCATCTTGTAATAAAGGGGCATATTACCAACGATTAGCGATATTTATCGCTAACTAGGCTTAGTAACAAATTTTTTATCACTAAGCATCGCCGGAAATTATCCCTGAGATAACGTGCTATTAGCAACGTTTATCTCCAAAGCGATAAATTTTCCGGCGATAGCGTGAATATCGCTGAGAATACAGCGATATTCACGCATTAGCGACAAAATGCTCTTAGCCATGTTATCCACCTCCCATTGGATAACAAGGCTAAGAACTGGTCAGAGCAGGCGTTAGTTTTTGGCGATAGTGGGAATATTTCCATCGCTACGCCTGCCTTGCTAATAGGCGTTAGCGTCGTTAGCGACTGCTTTCAGTCGCTAACAGGTTGGGTACGCCCACTTTGCATGTCATTAGCGATAAATATCGATGACATGCAAAGCGGGAACCAAACCGCTCGCTATCGCCTAAAGCTGTCGCCAACCGCAGTCAGCGACAGCTTACTAATAGAGCAATAGAATTAGCGCCGCTTAGCGGCCGAAAACGGCCACTAAAGTGGCGATAATTGCCTATCGCCTTGCTTGGTAATATGCCCCTAAGTGTTTCACTTTTTACCAATGATGTGCAGCACCATAAAAAAACATTGGTAAATCCAATAGGTCCCAGAGGTGAGAACATGCTTGTGTTTAACGCAAAGCTGTACCTGCTATAAGCTGCAGAGATTCCCTTCGGCTGTGCACTATAATCTTTGAGCCCCTTTCTGCTCATTTCTCTTTCTTACTGCACTAGCATGACTGAGCTGCTGATGCCAAAATATGTAAAACCCCTGTCTATCTAATCCTTTAATTGACCCTTTGATGGAAGAGTAACAAGAGTGGCATCCCTGGTTAATGCCCACTCTGTCCTAGCTCTTGGGAGGATCTATTGTCAGTGTTTAGTATGTGCTGGTGGTGTCCAAAGGCACAACCTCTTTGGGGAGTATACCTTATTTTTAATCAGCAGACATTTACCAATAACAAGAGGTAGAGAAAAGCAGCTAAGGGAGGTAGAAATAGCAAGATGGCAAAACAGTGGCACAGGGCGAAAGCAGGGTTGAAAAAAAACATGGTTAGTGCAATATGGGGCAATGAAAGTATATTCATCGCTGCAAGATTTATAAGGTAATAATAAATGCTAGAAAACCTTGATATTTGGAAACCCTGACATTCAGCAGCAGCACTGGTGGGCTTCTCAGCCCTGACACTTATTCCATTACAATTTAAGCACAGGTCTAGTATACTTCATGGTGGGACATTGACGACGTACCCCAGGTGCCCCTGGCTGAGACACTGTGCAATCTCTGCCATTTGCCATCAGTACCCACTCCAAACCCAGCACGACTGTCTCCGAACCTTATGAAAAAAGCAAAAAAGAGCTTTCAGAGTACTAAAAGACGGTTTTAGGCACCAACCAATTATTGGTTGACATCATTACAGAATTTGATTGTGCCGAAGTTGTGTGCTTCCACAGAAAAGATTGCTGGTATTGTACTTTTTGGCTTGTGGCTAGTACTCAGTAGGACTGAGCTGTGATTGGACAAGCCAATGATCATGGCTGTAGACCAGATCTGTTTATTATGAAATGTTACAAAAAGGCTGTAGGCTTGATATATTATTGTGAAAAGCATATGTTAACATTAACCAGTATAAGTGAAGATTATTATTACTCTGTATTAATGCCTATAGATCAGTATTTTGTTACACGGACCTCCATCTGTCAAACCATGGGTATAGAAGTTTGTACTGTGAGAATTCTTGTTAGGACCTCTTAGGAGAGATAGTATCATAATTTGGCAACTTACTTTCATGTATATTGCAATTTTATGGCTGTTTGCCTGATGACTGCCTTGTGTTTATGCTCACTACAGTAGGCCAGAATTAGTTGTGGAACCAAGCCAAAGGCAACCACTACAGACCTAATATGTTCAATAAGAATAGCAATTTAAGATGGCATAGGTGTGAGATATTGTTTTTGCACTGTGTGAAAGCCTGCAGGTAAATATTTTTTTCACATGACATCTCACAGATTGCCTTTATAAAGAAGGATTGTGTTTATGGTTATACCTTTGACTAGCCATAAGTATGGAAGATTTGCCCTATAATAAATATTTCCGAAATTCTCTGTAGAAGGTGTGACAGGTTTAACTTTGTGCCAAAGTCTTGTGACAAATTAAAAAACATAGTAATTTCAACTTATCTCTCTATATAAATATATATCAATATAGATGCGTAGAGAGACTTTGGGGCAGTCCTCTTTTTCCACTGGTCAGTCTGTCATTTAGTCTTGGCTTCAAACTATGATAGTGTTTAGCATGGGTAATGGGTCAGTCCACATCACTCATTGGTTCTCTTGCCCTATGAATGATGCCATTTTCTAATCACCTATGAACATCCATTTCAAATTAGTGTATCAGGGCTGGTTGACCAGTTCTTTAGTTTTCAACGTTCTCTATTTATAGTTTCTTTTTCATTTCTTACCGTCTCTTTTTAGCTTACATCAATCACAATAATTTACTGGACGACACCCAATTTGGGTTTCGACAGGGCCACGGAACAGAGACGGCACTGCTGAAAGCAGCAGATGAGATTAGGTCTACAATGGATAATGGAGGAGCCGCAGTTTTAGTACTCCTGGACCTATCTGCGGCTTTCGACACGGTCGACCACGCCACCTTGATCGACCGTGTCGAAGCCATAGGAATCACAGGCAAAGCAAAAAACCTCCTGGCCTCATTCCTGTCAAACCGTCCACAAACTGTGAAACTGGGAAATTTCACATCCCAGACCTTCTCCTTGCCATGTGGAGTACCACAGGGATCCTCGCTAAGTCCGACACTGTTTAATATCTACGTGTCGGACCTGGCGAGGGTCATAAAATCCTGCGGAATCTCCCTCACTACCTACGCGGACGACACCCAATTGGTGCTGTCGATCTACAATGACGGAATCTCAGTAGCAGCCAATTTCCAAAGGGGAATGAAGGCAATAAGCTCCTGGATGTCATCCAACTGTCTTAAACTCAACTCGGATAAGACAGAAGTGATGACATTCGGGAGGCTACAACCCACCTGGTCCCCTCAATGGTGGCCTCACCAAATGGGACAACCACCAGAACCGGTGACGAAGGTACGCAACTTGGGCGTTATCTTTGATAACAAATTGACATTCCAACAACATGTCAATGCTGTGGTTTCCTCTTCTTTCCACGTACTAAAAAAGATAAAAAAACTAATCCCATACCTTCCGTCACATGCAGGTAAAACCTTGGTCAGTACATTAGTATTCTCTAAAACTGATTACTGTAATGCACTGCTACTTAACACTCAACAAAAGGTACTTAATAAACTGCAAACTGTCCAGAACGCTGCCGCCAGAACACTTCTATCCATCCCTAGATTTGCATCGGTCTCCCCCTACATTCGACAATTGCATTGGTTACCGGTAAGGAGCCGCATCAAGTTTAAGGCTTTATGCATTGCATATAAGGCCATTCACGGCCTAGGACCCCTATTCTTAAGAAGAGCCTTCCGTCCGCTGGAGCATACCAGAACTCTGCGGTCATCCTCAGCGCACCTACTCATGGTCCCCCGGACAAGAAGGGCCAACTGGGGTGACAAACGCTTTGCTGTGGCCACGGCCATACTGTGGAATGCACTTCCCCTAAACATCAAGTGCGCTCCGACCCTTCTGAACTTTAGAAAACAACTAAAGACATGGTTGTTCCCTGCTTAATTCCACCCCCCTTCTGGAGAGTTCTGCAACTATAGCGCCGAGACACCCCAGGGTATTTGCGCGCTCTAAAAATCGCCAGAAATAAATAAATAAATAAAATACTCTTTCATAAGGGTATACTATGGCTCTAAAGGCATTGCTAAAGGAATGATTGCTTGCCGCTCATTTCTTTTGCAGTGTGTCACTTCTCATGTGCCAATTTCTTCTAAACCAGGTGACCATTATGGAATGGTGTTGCGATAGTGTATTATTGTTTTAATATTCCAAGATGGCCAACACATCGGTTCTACACATGGAAACCATGCTTGGACCTTAAAACAACAATAAAATACCTATGATACCAGAAATACGTTTAATTTGTGTGTGTTTTTTTGTGGTTGTGTCAGACTGTGAATGACCGCACAAGTCACTGGAAGGATGAATGTGTGGAAATATGAATGACAGAGTAAATGTATGGAAAGCTAATGATTAAAGAAGATTTATTATAGATTGGTACAACAACCCACAAAGACCAACCTCTCAGCTCCTCAGCCATGCTTCACTCCCGGACTCCACAACCCAGATTCCAGCAGTAGAACCTTGTTGCTAGGAGATGAAAGGAAACCCCTGAGAAATACAGATTGAATGAAAACATAACACATCTCCTGCATGTGTGCAAATATGAATGACAGAATAAATGTATGGAGAGCTAAAAAGTGTCTAAGCCCATCAATGACACCAAAGGGCTTGTTCATACATAAGCTGGACCTATTGGCATTGCCTGTGCTTGTTTTGAGATATTCTATATTTTGTTGGGCGAGTCAGAAGAGCAACATTCTGGGAAAGCAGGAAGGTGCACAATGCGTCTCGGATATTTGGGAGTCTGCTATGACCTGCCTCTTACTGGGTTTTAAGATGACAGAACACAGTTCTTCATTAAAGATGATTTACTGTAGATTGGTACAACAACCCCCAGTGACCCACCTCTCAGCTCCTCAGCTAATTCATTGCTGGACTTCACTATCCAGATTCCAGCAGTAGAACCTTGTTGCTAGGAGATGGGAGGAAACCACTGAGAAATACTGATTGCAAACATAACACATCTCCTCTTCCTAAACAAAAGCAAAATCACATTGATAAAATAATAATAATAAAAAAAGATAACAACCAAGATGCAATTAATAATTGCTAGAGAATTTACTGACTAATTGCAAATATATCTCTTCGGTTTCTTTGGTCTAAATTTTAAACGTTCACTAGGAACTCTTCTACAAACAACACTTGAATTATTGACACTTTCAGGATTTTTACTCATCCAAAATGTTATTTCTGCGTCATTGCCCTAAATGCTCTGCGCACATTCCACCACTTACCATCAAGTAAACTACCTTCAACCTTTACTACTTCCTTTGGTTCAGACAACTTGGACCCACCCTTCTTCACAATGTTACCTAAACACACTCTCACAAAGTTACCCTCTTCAACAACTCTGTTACACTTTCCAATCTTGTCATTGTGTTTGTGTTGATACGTCTCTTGGTATTTTACTACCTTGGTGCGTTGATCTACTTCATTGATATTTTTCTTACGACTCTTAGCCATCCACGCTGGTACAGCTACAGTACAAGGAACTCTACCTTTAAGTAGGCAAAAAGGAGTTTCCCCGTTACTGAATGTGGGGTGGTCCTGTAGTTCCACAACATTTTCTTCACTTGTGTTCTCCAACATCCATTCAGCGATACAGCCAATTGAATATTTTCTCCCAATACACTGTTAAAGCTTTCAACTAAACCATTTTCCCAAGGTTGATATAGAGGAGTTTTCAAGTGCTTGATACCCCACTTCCTGAGAAACTCACTGAATTCTTCCGAAACAAATTGTGGACCAATATCTGTTAGAATTTTGGCAGGACAACCCTCGCTACGAAAAATTTCCTCACAAAATGCAATGACATTGCTATATTTAACGTCACTGACAAACGCCACCTCTGGCTACTTTGAATAATATTCAATCATCACCAATGCATACTTCTCAGTCACTCCTAAACCTTCAAACAGTCCACATATATCAATAGTAAGTTTTCCCCACACTTTTTCAGGCAATCATGTAGGAGGTATGGGTGAGTCTCTTAATACATGTGATTTATCACTACACATACAAGATACACACTCCCTCACAAATCATTCTATGTCACTGTCCATGCCTGGCCACCAAAAATCCGCTCTAGCTTTTCTTTTAACCACTGACATGCCACCAGTGCCCTCATGTAGCAATGCCTTCATTGTTGGTTGTCAACGGTTCAGGCACAACCAACTTGTCACACCTCCTTACCACATCAATCACAACCAATAGTTCTTCCCACACATCTGTATACATCAAAACATCATTGTCTTAGTTCCATTCAAATGTCACAGGCAAAGTTTTGATCAACTTCACCAATACAGCAACAGTAGAAATAGCTTCTTTCCACTCATACTCACTGATGACACGATATACCTCAACAATGTTCGTTACCATCCATTCTTCTTCATCATTACAATCCACTACATTCCCCTTTACTGCTAAAAGTGACAAACAATCAGCATTCATGTTCTTCACTCCAGGGACAAATTTCAAGTCAAATGAAAATTCCTGCAAACTATATAACCATTTTGCAATGCCCGGAGTAGCCCTACTAGCTCCTGCTGTGGTGAATATATCTAACAATGGTCTGTGATTAGTATGACTTTCAAATCTTGTGCCCCACACATATACACAAAAATGTTGAACACCCCACCAACAAGCTAAAGCCTCTTTCTCTATGGTGGAGTATGACATCTTCGTACCCTTAAGAGTATGTGATGCAAAGGCCACTACCATTTCTTTGCCTTCACTCTATAGCATAAGTACAGCTCCTAGGCCATAACTACTGGCATCAGTTACAATCATGATTTTGTCTTTGGGGATTATATGGTCTCAGAGCAGTAGCACTTGCCACTGCCTTCTTCACCACCTTGAATGCAGATTGGTATTCATCTGGCCATTGAAATCCTACCCACTTTTTCATGAAATCGCGCAAAGGATGCACTAATTCAGAAAAATGGTACACAAATTTAGCATAATACTCCGCTAAACTCAGAAATGATCTTAACTGATCATTGTCAAGTGGAGAAGGAGCTTTTTCTAAATTTTCGACCAAATTTTACTGAGGTTTGATTCCTTTGAATGATAATGTGTGTCCCAAATAATCTACTTCATGTTCGCAAAATTCCCATTTCTGCAGACTAATGGTGAGACCTGCTGCTACTAGCTTTGTAAGTACCTCTATCAAAATTAGGCCTGGGCGGTGAAAATCACTCGGTTTGCAGAGTTTACTGCACTCCACAAACCACGGAGCTCGTGGAGTGCAGAAAACTCCGCTTCGTGATGTGCAGCAGGGTTTTTTCCCTCTTGCGATTCGCGAACGGTAAGTTTGCGAGTGTGAGCTGACGCTCAGGTGGAGTTTCTACCTGATCAGCAGGAATACCAGCACAAACTGCAGTTCTCACTGCACTATGCTACTCGCAGAACTTCGCAGAGTTTTTTTTGTAACTACGCGAAGTTCCGCGTAGCAAAACTCCGCGAACTACCGCCAGGGTTAAGCAAAATATCATCCAGCTGCTTTTCATTCTTGCCCCATATCAAGACATCGCCTTAGAATACCAATACATTTTTTACATCCTAAAAAATTCTGTGCATTACTCTTTGATATACAGCAGATGCCGATGCAAACCCTAGTGGCATTCGAATGAACTGTAACGCCACTTCAGGGGTGATGAAGGACGTTAGATGCTTCGATCCAGGTTGCACGCGCACCTGGTGGTACGCACTGGATAAATCTAGTGTAGTAAAATACCTACCACCGGCAACACTAGACAACATTTTGTTTATGCGTGGGAGAGAGTGTCAGTCAACCCATATGCACTCACTTAGGTCTCTCAAATCCCCACACATGCGGATATTTCCATTGGATTTGTGTGAGATTACAATCTAACTTAACCAATCTGATGCTTCTATAGGCTCTTTGTTCTTTTCCTTGCACAATCTGTGTAGTTCATCCTTCAATTTTTCTCTTAACGGCATAGGGACGTTTTGAACCTTGTGCACTTTAGGTATGATCCTTCTTCAATACAATCCGTTGTTCAAACTTTTCAAGACATCCCAATTCTTCCTTAAATAAATTAGGAAACTTCTCAACCCATTTACTACCCTCATGAGAATTTGTAAATAAAACTTGTAAAGGATGATTTGGGTTGAGAATTTTTCTTAGTAGGATTCAACATGCACACCTTGTTTTGATCTATAGCAGTTTTTATGCACACAAATGATGGACAGAATGCTAAAAAAAATCATACATTCACCCCCAGTCAAGAGATCTGGGTTAAATCCATTGTTCTTTAGCTCACCGTGCCAAACTTGTTTAGACGCAGCAATATGCAAATCAAGCATGACCCTTTTCCTCATGGGAACAGTCCAGACCGTACTGCCAAGCCGTTCTATTGTTCCAGTCTGAAGGAGTTTCTGTGAATCCTCTGAATATCCTTGGTAATCTCCTGCTCTGACTCTTCCATTTGCAAATGCTTTTTGACCAGCTTTTTTACAAAGGCCTTAAGTTCTTACCCCTCTTTTCCCTCCGGCACCCTCAAGATCTGCAAGTTGTTCCGTCTCTGGAAGTTTTCCACTCTCTCCAGTTTATCTTGCTCTTTCAATTTTAGACCTTCAGTCTCTGCAGTGTTTGTTTGATTGGACAACTGGAGATCCCTAAATATTTCCTCCAAAATGGCCGTTCTATTAGAGAGATTATCTATCTTTTTCTCCAAATTCTCACATACCGACCATATCTCCTTCTGATTTATTACTGATACCTCGAAGCTACTTTTAATTTCTGAGAAGAGTGTAGCTAAAATCGATCCTATTGAGGGCTCCTAGCTATTTATGTTCTCCGTCATAACAGAGAGCAAATTCAAAAGGAACTAAGAGATCTACTATTGTTCCTTGGTATGGCTTTAAGGCGCTAAGAAATTATGAACCATCGACTCAATGTTTGGGAGAATGATGTCTAGGCCTGAACTACCACTTTTTATGCATCTCAGTTGATGTGGAGGGATCTCACCTTAACACGTTCATGGCCACTTGGATGGCAGACAAGTTTGATCTGCATCTAGAACATCTGAATGGACAAATAAAGAGATGTGTAGGATACTAATCAATTTCTGTATCAGCAGAGAGGAAGTATGAGGTTCAACTTTGATGATGGTCCTGTCAGAGGAATATGCAAAGTTCTAGATAGTGTGCAACAAAGAGTCAAGCCACACATCAATTTATTTCTTCACATATTCCTCACAAATAACTAAAAGCAAAGTAGAGACTTCATGCTACTTCAACAGGAATTTGTGGCGAGGAGCACACAAGTGAAGGTACTGACTAAGTAAAGCTTAGTGTGAAGGACAGCAAGAGATGCCTTTTTGGAGAGAGGTGTGGTGCCGCGGCCAGGGCGACTGACGCTGGTATCTGGGGATCAGGGTTCGATCCCCGGCTCCGGCGGCAGGTTAGCCCAGCACCATGTGACTCTGGGCAATAGCTCGCTTAATCTACCTGACGGCCCCCAGCGCCTAGAGACCCTTACGGGGGATTGTGCGCTTTACAAATGTGGATTATTATTGTTATTATTATTATTATGGATACCAGCGTACTCCTGAACTCACTGCAAGATGGTGAAACTTCCCTTCCTCCTGGACCGCGGCTGCTCTACAGATGTAGGAGCTGACATGACATTTACTGAATTGTACTGAGGTACTTGAAGGGTAACAAAGAGTGCTGGTAGGATATATGGATTATACATGGATTATACATGTTAGCCTGAGAGTTGTTACAAATGTTGATAAGTAACTCAGGCATGGCTCTGGCTGCTGCTGCATACACATTGCCCCCATGAACACGAGTGATTACTCTACTCTGTGCACCTTTGACCCACATTAATTTACTTTACATCCATTCCTCTTTATAATTTCTTACACCTTTCTGCAGTTTGGAGGCCTTATTGATATTCTGGCATGACTTTTCTCATTTGTTTATGTTTATATGTTCGTGCAGCCCAGGCCTAGTGGTATATTGACATGGGTGATGTTTGTGCTTTGAATGCATTGAGATACATGACACTAGATTGGTGCTAAGACAACAGGCCTGGCCATGTGTGCCTCCCACATTTGGGCCTCCCAACTGGACATATTATGTTTTGTCATTTGTCATGTGCTCACTTTAAAAAAGCCAGAGTAGTGATTTTTTCAGACTCTACAGCATTTTAGAGTTAGTGTTATCTGGTGATCTTTGCTATAAATATAAACAACACTTACATTGTGCCATATCAGAGATTTTGGAGGGATAGAATATTGACAGTTTCTGTGTACTTTCTGAAATGTAATGTGAGCCAAGTATCTGATGACGGGGACATTAGTCCTGGTATTATTATTTGTAATATTTACATCAGTGATCTGCCACCTTGGCAGTGCTTAATTTGAGCCGGTGGTTTGCGGTGCCCGGCACCTGCAGTTAATTGCCAACACCAGCACTTATAACAGCCAGCCACATGGTGGCACTGTTTGTCTGATTTAATGATTAGAATAACAACAGTTGTTTATTAATTCAATATGCATTGAAAAGTACTAATGCCTGCTGCACAATCAATTCTTATTGCTTTGAAGGCCTGGAATAGTCTCAGTTATTACACTTGTAGATGTGTGGTCATAGTAGTTGTGTACGTACTGTAATTGGGAGTACTGGCAGGGGTATTGGGTGGTGAAAACTGCAGTGACCTTTTGATGAGGTCCCTCACACTTTATTTTACAAATTAAGTATTGCAGCTTGGCTGGCTAGCAAGAGTGTCCTCACCAAAAGGGAATTCAAGTCCATACACTGCACTGATTAGCCAATTTACTTTTACATAGTACACCACGGGGCTTCAGTGAGCATGATATATGATATCAAGTTATGTAGATCATAATTTGCTGGTCCTTACCTTAGATTTGGAATACCAACTTAACATCTTAATTGGTTTCCCCAGGCCAGCTGTTAGAACTGTTAGCCTTAGGGCGGTCTGCCCCCAAATGTGTTGCCTGTTTGCCCCCAATTTTGCTGAATTCATTTTTGTTGGCCTTAGGACGCTGTGCACTTTACAACTGCTAACCAGTGCTAAAGCGATTGTGCTCACTCCCCTTTACTTGGTTTTATTACAATATAGCCAATTGGTATATTTATTTTACTTATCAGTCCCTTGTAGAATGGTATTTCATACACCCAGGACCTATAAATTAACTTCTGCCAGTGGTACTGCTGCACTTATTGTGCCACTCATTTAAGTATCAACTAAAAACATGTCCCATGCCTGCAATTGCAGCCTGAGTGCAGTTTCAAACTGCTTATTCAACTCGGCAATATATCCTCCTTGCCAAGCATTAAACTTCCCTTTTTTCCCATAAAAGTCACCCGTTAGATAGGCGCTAGTTAGCTCAAAAGGGGGTTCATTGTAATTAAAAAGGCTGGTCAGTTTTACATGTTCTGATAGTGTACAAGTCCAAAATGTGTTTTTTACTAATGTGAGGCCTACCTGTTCTGTAGGATAACCAAGTAGCCAGTTCATGTTTAGTATCTATGAAATTGTAATGAAAATCTTTCTTTAATAGTAAAGTCGGCTTTTTAATTACAATTTTGAAACTGCCTCTTTCAGAAAGTTTGCTTTTTCCTGTCCTTAGCCTTTTTGTGTCTGCATTATATCGTCGGTCACATTACTGGGTGTAACTTGAACTTTTTGAATTCCACCCAGACAGTGACTCAATAGAGGACTTAGGTGTCCCTGAATGGGCCATCTGCTGACAGGATGGGGGGCAGAGATGAGCATAGCCTCAATTGCAACTGAATAGGCTGTGCTCTACCTTCACACAAAGGACTCATCACCTCCACATTGTCACTGCATCCAGCTTAGAGCGAGGGAAGGGGAGTCAGGTAATTTTGTGCACTTCAAAGAAACTTTCTAGAAACTTCTCCCACTTCCAGGCAACGGTACTAGGTATAAAAATAGGACCCTCAGACCCATTCTTCAGTTTTCTCCTGGACCTGGGAATAACTCTCAGAGGACTGCCTGCTGTTGTGACCTGCTATAGTTCTATTTGTGGGTCACAATGTAAGAGATTGTCGCTGTAGCTTGACCAGGGCTCACACCCCCTTAAACCCATCACCCCAATATCACACAGGTCTTATGCAAACTTACAGTGGCTTCCTGGTGGCCCGCTCATTTTTTTCCATGTAGGCTGTAATGCAGCCTGCATGGAGAACATGCAAATTGCGCATGACTGTTTGGCTGGCCCAAGAGGACCAGTCAAACATTCAAGAACTCTTTTCAGAGTGCCACCAGTCCTTCTCCTGCTCTGACACTCAGAGACACAGGCACAAATAAAAGGATAATAACGTCCACTTATTATCATTTTATTTTACCTTAATTTCCACTGCTGAAAGCAGTGAGGCGTTGCTCCATTGACTCAGTAGAGGAGCCAAGTGAATAATGGGTTTGTGCTGCGCAAAACCTTGTTTGTAGTTTAAAATAAGTCAAGTTTATTAGTTATAACTGTGTTTAAATATGGTGTGCTAGGAGGGTAGGTGGTAGCTACCCTCCACCATAAGACTATAACTGTATTACAAGTGATACCTGGACACTTGTCCCTACCTGCACTGCATCTGTAAACCCTTGCGTTTGCTCACTTTGAACCTCAGTTTCCTTTACTCAATTTTTTTTTTAATTTACACAAACTTATTTTCAACAATTAAACTTGTAAATTATTTATTCTTTCATGTTGTACACTTGTGTCAGTATTATACTTACAATTTGCAACCAAAAAAATACATATCTGTATCATTCAACAATAAATTATAATTCATTTTCATTAACACTGTTGTAAATCCCAATGCATTTCGGGAGGCATGATTCCTTCTACAGAGGAACTGTAAAAATATAACACATTTCATCACGATTCTGTTTGTTTCAACAGGGTGGGTCAAGACAAATTTCTTTACAACAGTCAAGAGCACTTCATTTATACAACTCATGCATTTTCCAATTTAATTTGCAATAATGTATCTGATACCATCACCAACACTCAAAAAGAAGAAAGAAAGCAACATTTCACCCAAAAATATTATCAGTGATTAGTGGGCACATTTACAAACGAAACGCTTAGCAACATGCTAAATTAATGCCACCAAAATTGATAACTGTATTCATGCGGTATGGAACGCTCACTGCAATGACCTGAAATCTGTGCAAAAAGACATCAAATTTTACGATGCACACTGTTTAATTCAATCATATCAACATGTAGTCAGAGTTAGTAAAAATTCCTGAGTTCTCAGTGACCCATCACTAAACTCAATTCCCTGCTCAACTCGACTGTTATTACTGCGCACTATCTAGATCCATTACTCTAAATAATGCTCCCACTCATAACTGCGAACGATAATTAACACCTCTCATCTTTATCCATCTGTATAAGAAAATGTTTCCATACCTCCATATACAAGCAGACTTCCCTGGAATTTGACACCCATTTTCTAGCGGAGCCTGACGACTCGAAACTGCTGACTGACAACATATTCAGTCATCTATAAACGATACTTGCAAATACAAAAAGAAATGCTGCTGCAATCACATCATTGCACAAACATCACATACCTTTGATTTGCCTGTAATCTCCTGAGGTCCTTCGTACATATACGTGACTGTACTAATTCCACTTCCCTGCTTTTCCTCTGCAAAACAATATAAGTGTTTAAAAAACTGACTAAACCCTTCGTGTCCTTAATAACTGATACCCGTAACATTCCCCAAGCGCATTTCATACCTTGAGTCTTGCAGTTTCTCTCGCGTCTCGTGTCAGTGACTGATGCCACCTTCGTGCCAATTACCGCTACGATAACCAGCGTTCTGAATGCCGCCATATTTCTACGCTCCCGATCGACACCATAAACAGAGGACTACACGGGTCAACTCCCAAAATGCCCCCATGATAGAAGAGTGTTGCTGGTGCTTATTAACTCGTTGGTACTCCCTAAAATACAAATCTAAGAATAAACACAATATGCAACGTTGCACCAAATACCAAAAAGCCTGATTGTCAGCTCCGTCTGACCATATCATCACTTCTGACCTTTTACACCTGTTTGCCATGTCCAATGCAACTTAGTTCCAACTGGTCCTTCTATAGTGTCTATTCCGTGCACATCATGAGCCTAATTGTCAATACGACCCGAGCACCATCTCGACGTGTAATACAAAAACTGAACCATCTTGTATTCACCCGTGTTCCGCTCAATCCAACCACAATACGTGCACATGATTATGCGCGTATAAATCGACAAAATAAATAAAACACAAAAGACTGAAAATAAAATAATAAAAATAAAAATAAAAAATGAAACTCAAAAAGTGAAAACTGAATTTCAATATTAGTAGTGCTCCAAACATGAACAATATATTGCGTGTCTACAACGGTTCTGCTGAATCATTATTTACAAATGTATATTGCAGTGTTTTTCCAACATGAATACAATGCATATATAAGCCACAATGATGGACTATATTAAGTGATACATCTTATTGCTCTGACTGGTAATGCCCTCTATGACAACCTGCTTCTGACTCATTATATAGAGTCCTGATTCATAGAAAGAACCTTATGGGCATACTAGTGCCTGTCTTCTATGTTTATATATTGCTGCCTTGTGTGTTGTGTCCCTATTGCTAATGGTTAGAAAAATTATAGGGTGTTATTGAAATATCTATTGAATTTATGCGTTCAGAAATGTAAAAGAAGCATATCATTTCCAATTTATCATTCAGCCCTTTAGGTATCATTGTTTCCAAGAATTTGATCCACCAGATCTGCCTTTGTGAAAGACGTTTAGCACTGTCATAATCTGATGATTGGTTCACTACTACTAGAACTTGAAAACAAAGTTTTGGAATGGTATGGTTATATTCTGTCCTTTGTCTGGCCAAACTGGACGTGGTGTATTTGTTTCTAATTCGACTCTTGTGATCTGTTATACAAATTTTCACTTTCCGCTCTGTTTTACTAATATATAACTTCCCACAAGGACATTTAATGGTGTACACAACGTATGTCGGATTGCAGTCAGCTTGGGCCCTCAATTTAATATTCTTGCCTGTTTGAGGGTATACAATGGTCAATCCTGCGATAACGTTATTGCAGTGAGTACAATTTCTGCATTTTTTCATCCCTGGGTTCACACTTTGTGATTCCAATGGTCTTGTGATTTCTCGTGTTAACAATTCTTTGCGATTACTGCTTCTTGTGTGGGCAAATAGTGGCCGTTCTTTGAAAAGTCCTTTAAAGTCTTCCTCATTTTGTAACAACTCCCAGCTGGTGTTTATTATGTGTTTGATTTGGGCAGATTCAGTGGAATATTTTGTAACAAACGCCTTCCTGTCCTTTTTAAGATTGACTTTTGGTTGCAAAAGATCATTTCTAATTGTTGTTTGCAGTCTCACCTCTGCTGATTCCAATATTTCTCTGGGATACCCACGAGCCGCAATTTTTTTTTTGTTTCTGTTTATCAATCTCTCTTCTTAGGGGTCGATTCCGATTCGGGAAAAAAAACGTCCGTACGATTTGTTTCCGGAGCCCTCTCCGTACGAATCGTACCCGTCCGTCCGAGTCGCAAAGTACGATCCATTTTCCGTGAATCCGTCCGCATCGTCGCGATCCGTACGTATTGCAAGGCTGAAATCGTGAACCGTACGACTCGTACACATATCGTACGACTCGTACACATGCCGTACGACCCGACGAGTATGATCCGGACCGCGGTATAAGGACGCGATTCGTACGGTCCACGTCAGGTCGTACAGAAAAGCACACAAACACATACACACCGTACGGGCCGTACCCCCCATGATCGCAGGGGTACGCACCATACCCCTGCGATCATGGGGTGTACGAGCCGTACCCCCATTGTACGATGAGTGTACGAGCCGTACCCCCATTGTACGATCGGTGTACGAGCCGTACCCCCATTGTACGATGGGTGTACGAGCCGTACCCCCATTGTACGATCGGTGTACGAGCCGTATCCCCATTGTACGATCGGTGTACGAGCCGTACCCCATGTACGATGGGTGTACGAGCCGTACCCCCATCGTACAATGGGGGTACGGCTCGTACACCCATCGTACATGGGGTACGGTTCGTACACCCATCGTACTATGGTGTACAATGGGGGAACTCTGCTTTTTCTGCTGTTTTCCGCTCCCGTAGAAAAAGGGTCGTACGGTGCGTACCCGACACGTATCGTACTTGCTGGGTCGTAAAAACCAGCCGTGAACCGTACAGATGTCGCGTACAGCGGGTTCCGAGGGTGAATCGTACGGAGATTAGAGTCGTACGGTGTCTTGTACGACTTGTACGGAGTACGGCTCCTGGTACGAATCGTACTTTGTCGTACGTACGGGGGACGTTGCAGGGTACCATTCGTACGGGAAAAACGCTCCGAACGGCTTTTCGGAGCGGTTTTTCCCGTATCGGAATCGACCCCTTAGTGTTTGCTCTGTAGATAAAATCTGTTTAATGCGTAAGAACTACAAGTAGGGTACATTTTGAAAAAGGGCTTTTGGATGAAAGCTGGTATACAATAATATGTTATTACGATCTGTGGGTTTATGATGCACTGTAGTTTCCAATTTGTGGTCAGCTAAGATGACCAGAACATCTAAGAATGGTATCTGTGTACAACTGATCTGGTATGTAAATTGAATCCTGTTGTTCCTTGTATTAAGTTGTGCAATCTTTTCCATGAGTAATGACTGCTAAGCATGGGCGGATTTTGCGGATCCACGATTCGCGGATTTAGCGGATCCACGGATCGTGGATCCGCAAAATCCGCCTATTTAGCGGATTCAGCGGATTTGCGGATTGGGGGCGGGGCTCCCTCGAGTGTGTGGGCGGGGCCAAACGGACGGGGCTTCCACGCGAGCGCACATGCCTCTTGTGTGTCCGGGGATATTTGGGAAGAAGGCACATCTGCCCAGCCTCCCAACGCTCACGATTTTTTTTGGGCTGGTGAATGAGTCACTACATTTGCGCTTCAACTAGTTCCAGCGACCAAGTGTGTGTTACTATGCAATCGCGCCGAAGTGCGCAGGGGTCCCTTTAGTGAAATGTCCATCATAGTGGGTAAATGGCGGGAAGACGGTGCACACCTCGAGTGTGTGGGCGGGGCCAAACGGACGGGGCGTCCATGCGAGCATGCCTCTTGTGTGTATAAAAGGGCAGAGACCGATCAGCAGATTAGTTTTTGGGCTGATCAATGAGTCACTGAATTAAAGCTTCAACTAGGGCACATGCTTTATTGGTATCTGCAAGTGTTTCCTGTTGAGGTTTATTTTTTTGTGCCAGGACCGTCGTGCCCGAATGAACCCTGCCCTTCATATTTACTCAAGAAGACACCACCGGTGAAATAATTTACGATGGCGCCGGCAAGCTGCCAGCGCCATCCTGCAATAGTTACTTAATTAGCTTCAACAGGAAGCTCTAACTGTTAAAATAAAGCAGGCGCTCGAGCCCCTGCTGTATCTTATCTATTAGAGCTTCCTGTCGAAGCTAATTAAGTAACCATTTGAGGATGGCGCTGGCAGCTTGCCGGCGCCATCGTAAATTATGCAGGCTTGAACTTTTGACCGCAAAATCCGCTCCGATCGCGGATTGCGGATTCTCGGTAAATCCGCGAGAGTTCGCGGATCGCGGATTTACCGAAAATCCGCAAAATCCGCGATCGGAGCGGATTTTGCGCTCATGCTTAATGACTGCAACCCAGTCCACATCAGAAAGATGTCATCAATGAATCTCTTAAAGAAAATGGTATGTTTCTTCCATACATCATCTGAGATAATGAAATCGTTTTCGAATTTAGCCATAAAGGTTACAAATGGGGGTGGAGTCGCACACTACTCACACACCAGCGGGATCGCCCCTAAGAACTGTGGTAAGTGTAGTTCGTGTTCCACGATGCATCTTCTTTCGGTTCTCTGTATCTTCGCTATCGTTGCCATCCCTGGACACGTGTTTCGGGGTATTTACCCCTCATCTTTAGGGATTAGGCCGCGTTCTGGGGTTGCCGGTGGCTGACAAATATTGCCAGGTTTAGTACCACTCAGGTGCGCAGGTGCGGGGTCCCAGGCTCGTCAGCCAACTGCTCGAGGGAGCTTTAACATTACAAATGGGGGTGGGGTCGCACACTACTCACACACAAGCAGGATCGCCCCTAAGGACTGTGGTAAGTGTAGTTCGTGTTCCGCGATGCATCTTCTTTCGATTCTCTGCTATTTCGCTATCTTCGCCATCCCTGAACACGTGTTTCGAGGTATTTACCCCTCATCAGCAGGGATTAGGCCATGTTCTGGGGTTGCCGGTGGCTGCCAAATATTGCCAGGTTTAGTACCACTCAGGCGCGCAGGTGCGGGGTCCCAGGCTCGTCAGCCAACTGCTCGAGGGAGCTTTAACATTACAAATGGGGGTGGGGTCGCACACTACTCACACACCAGCGGGATCACCCCTAAGGACTGTGGTAAGTGTAGTTCGTGTTCCGCGATGCATCTTCTTTCGATTCTCTGCTATCTTTGCTATCTACGCCATCCTGGCAGATATTTGGCAGCCACCGGCAACCCCAGAACACGGCCTATCCCTGCTGACGAGGGGTGATACCCCGAAACACGTGTCCAGGGATGGCGAAGACAGCGAAGATAGCAGAGAATCGAAAGAAGATGCATCGCGGAACACATAACTACATTTACAATAGTCCTTAGGGGCGATACCGATGGTGTGTGAGTAGTGTGCGACCCCACCCCCAATTGTAATGTTAAAGCTCCCTCGAGCAGTTGGCTGACGAGCCTGGGACCCTGCACCTACGTGCCTGAGTGGTACTAAACCTGGCAGATATTTTGCAGCCACCGGCAACCCCAGAACACGCCTATCCCTGCTGACGAGGGGTGATACCCCAAAACACGTGTCCAGGGATGGCGAAGACAGCGAAGATAGCAGAGAATCGAAAGAAGATGCATCGCGGAACACGTAACTACATTTACCATAGTCCTTAAGGGCGATACCGCTGGTGTGTGAGTAGTGTGCGACCCCACCCCCGATTGTAATATTAAAGCTCCCTCAAGCAGTTGGCTGACGAGCCTGGGACCCCGCACCTACGCGCCTGAGTGGTACTAAACCTGGCAGATATTTGCCAGCCACCGGCAACCCCAAAACACGGCCTATCCCTGCTGACGAGGGGTGATACCCCGAAACACGTGGCGAGGGATGGCGAAGACAGCGAAGATAGCAGAGAATCGAAAGAAGATGCATCGCGAAACACGTAACTACATTTACCATGGTCCTTAGGGGGGATACCGCTGGTGTGTGAGTAGTGTGCGACCCCACCCCCAATTGTAATGTTAAAGCTCCCTCGAGCAGTTGGCTGACGAGCCTGGGACCCCGCACCTACACGCCTGAGTGGTACTAAACCTGGCAGATATCTGGCAGCCACCGGCAACCCCAGAACACAGCCTATCCCTGCTGACGGGGGGTGGTACCCCGAAACACGTGTCCAGGGATGGCGAAGGCAGCGAAGATAGCAGAGAATCGAAAGAACATGCATCGCGGAACACGTAACTACATTTACCATAGTCCTTAGGGGCGATACCGCTGGTGTGTGAGTAGTGTGCGACCCCACCCCCAATTGTAATGTTAAAGCTCCCTCGAGCAGTTGGCTGACGAGCCTGGGACTCCGCACCTATGCGCCTGAGTGGTACTAAACCTGGCAGATATTTGGCAGCCACCGGCAACCCCAGAACGCGGCCTATCCCTGCTGACGAGGGGTGATACCCCGAAACACGTGTCCAGGGATGGCGAAGACAGCGAAGATAGCAGAGAATCGAAAGAAGATGCATTGCGGAACACGTAACTACATTTACCATAGTCCTTAGGGGCGATACCGCTGGTGTGTGAAAAGTGTACGACTCCACCCCCAATTGTTAGCCATAAAGGTGTTAGCAAAAGCTGGTGCTCACAAAAACCCCATGGAGGTTCCGCTAATCTGTAAAAAAATACACATCTTTCCAACGGAAATACGAGTGATGCAGACAAAACTGCAGTAATTCCAGTATCAGCACCTTATGGGCTGCTACCTCAGTAGATTTGAGTAGTGCCCATGCACATGCTTCTAATCCTTCATCTAGTGGAATCAATGTGTATAACGCAGTAACGTCTATTGTGCATCAGATTATCTCATGTGACTCCAGTTGAACCGTTTGTAGAAGTTGTAGAAAATTTGATGTATCTTTTAAGATGTGATCCCATTTTGAACAAAAAGTTGCAAAAATTCATCAAGATAATGACCTTTTGGTTCAAAGATAGATCCACATCCACTAACTATAGGTCTGAATGGCGGGTTTTGCAAACTTTTATGCACCTTCGGTAACATGTACAATCTTGGGCACCTTGGATGCTGAGTTGTTAAAAACTTCTAAGTGTTCAAATTTATCCATTACATCTCCAATACCTTGTTCAGAATCTGTTCAAGTGTTTGTTTTATTTCTGTTACTGGATCATTTGTCAACTTAGGGTAGATACCTCCTTCCCTCCTAGCACGCCATATTTAGACACAGTCATAACTAATAAACTTGACTTATTTTAAACTACAAACAAGGTGTGCGCAGCGCAGCACAAACCCATTATTCACCTAATTCTCTAGCTAACAGGGCTGCTGCACCCATCATATATAAAGATGCAATTTGATTCTATTTCAAATATTACTGACAATAAGCAGATACAAAAACGTATACTTCAGCGCAAGCTGCAGCTATTTACTCATTAATTTCAGACATACAGACTTTTAGCAAACCGAGTGGGTCAGTACCTCATCAACTTAGACAGCTTGAATTCTTATCTAAAAGAGTGCTGAACCAGAAGCTGCATGCATCAACTCTAATTCAATACCACAAAGTTCAAAGAATTCCCCGAGGTTTGCGTCTACCGATTAAACCAATATTATTCAAGGTCTAATTAGCATTAAATGGAAAAGTGGTACGCGATTTTAAACAAATGCTCGCTTGATCTGATTCTACTGTTAGTGGAATAACTGGCCAAAACTATTAAGGACTTGGAAGAAGAAATTGATCTATTAAAAAATGAACTAACCAGGCAAATAGAGGTTGAAGAATAGGATGCTATATTGAAAGAACGTAATGAAAAATTGGACAAATATGTAAAAGATACACAAGATCATAAATTGAGGAAATACAAATGCAACACTATTGACTATAAATTAAATGAAGTATACTTCGCAGAACTACACCTAGAACAGCGAGACTATCCTAAGAAAGCGTAGTTTCAGATCAAGAACTATCTACGACTCGACAACCACTTAAGGCAGTGACATCAACAGGAATTACAGAGGGTGAGGGAACATCATCCACAGCAAGTGGGTCAACTTCTGAACAACAACAAGGTTTTTAAGACAAGGGTCCAACAATAGGAAAACCACCAGAAACAATGGAATTAAGAATACTTGTTGTGGGAAAGGAAACCATCAGTCAGAACTTGCAGAGCAGGAGCAAACCTTCGTGGGAATAACATCTCCTACAAGACTTTGAATAAACAGCAACTACGTGTATTGGAAAAAGGCACATCATTCGTACCTACATACAACAGCAACCGATTTGAAACAGAGATTTGTTTATTCAAATTCATGCGGACATTAAGACTACATCACCCTAGACCCAGGGTTACAAGGGATTGCCGCCGCATCATAATAGGGAGGAACACATAATCCTAGACCCTAGGTTTCTAGGTGATCGCCGCCAAATCATAATAGTGCTGAACACATAACCTTAGACCCTGGGTATCAAGGCAATCGCCGCCGCATCATAATAGGGCAAAACAAATAACCCTAGACCCTGGGTTTCTAGGCGATCGTCGCCGCATCATAAGAGGGCGGAACACATATACCTAGACCCTGGATTTCAAGGCGATTTCTGCCGTATCATAATAGGGCGGAACACATATCCCTATACCCTAGGTTTCAAGGCGAACGTTGCCGCATCATAATAGGGTGGAACACATATCCCAAGATGCAGGGTTTAAAGGCGATCGATGCCGCATAATAATAGCGCGGAACACATATCCCTAGACCCAGGGTTCAAGGTGATCGCTGCCGCATCATAAGAGGGCGGAACACATTAACCTAGACCCTGGATTTCAAGGCGATTTCTGCTGCATCATAATAGGGCGGAATACATAACCCTAGACCCTGGATTTTAAGGCGATCACCGCCGCATCGTAATAGGGAAGAACACATATCCCTATACCCTAGGTTTCAAGGCGATCGTTGCCGCATCATGATAGGGTGGAACACATATCCCAAGACCCAGGGATTCAAGTCGATCTCCGCCGCATCATATAGGGCAGAACATATATCCCTCGACCCAGGGTTGTAAGGCAATCACCGTGCCTCATAATAGGGAGGAACACATATTTCTAGATGCAGGATTTCAAGGCAATCACCGCTGCAACATAATAGATCAGAAAATATATCCCTAGACCCAGGGATTCAAAGTGATTGCCGCCGCATCATAATATGTATATGTAGTAGTAGGGGTCATGCCCAAATTACCCTCATATACCTGAGCATTAACATCAATAATGCCGCATCATAATAGGGCAGAACACATATCAGCCAGGGTTTCAAGGCGATTGCCGCAGCATCATAATAGACCTGAACACATAACCCTAGACCCAGGGTTACAAGGGATTGCCGCGGCGCCACATCATAATAGGGCGGAACACATAATCCTAGACCCTGGGTTTCTAGGAGATCGCCTCCACATCATAATTGGGCTGAACACAAACCTTAGACCCTGGGTTTCAAGGCGATCGCCGCCGCATCATAAGAGGGCGGAACACATATCCCTAGACCCTGGATTTCAAGGCGATTTTTGCCGCATCATAATAGGGCGGAACACATAACCCTAGACCCTGGGTTTCAAGGCGATCACCGCAGCATCGTAATAGGGAACGGAAAACATAAACCTGGACCCTGGGATTCGAGGCGATAACCGCCGCATCATAAGAGGGAAGAACACGTATTGCTATACCCTGGGTTTCAAAGCGATTGTTGCCGCATCATAATAGGGTGGAACATATATCCCAAGACGCAGGGTTTCAAGGCGATCGATGCCGCATCATAATAGCGCGGAACACATATCCCTAGACCCAGGGTTCAAGGTGATCGCTGCGGCATCATAGAAGGGCGGAACACATATCACCCAGGGTTTCAAGGTTATTGGTGCCGCATCATAGTAGGGTGTAACACATAACCCTAGACCCAGGGTTTCAAAACGATCGTGGTCGCATCATAATAGGGTGGAACACATAACCCTAGACCCAGGGTTTGAAGGCAATCACCACATCATCATAATTGAGCGGAACACATATCCCTAGACCCAGAATGTCATGGGATTGCCGTCGCATCCTAGTAGGGGGGAACACATATCCTTAGACCCAGGGATTCAAGTCGATCTCCGCCGCATCATATAGGGCAGTACACATATCCCTCGACCCAGGGTTGTAAGGCAATCACCGTGCGGAACACATATTTCTAGACGCAGGGTTTCAAGTCAATCGCCGCTGCAATTGGAAGTCTTGGTGGCCGGCGGACATGTTTCCCCCCTCCGTAGCCTCAACGGTAGCCAAGAATTTGGGAGTGCAGGTTGACACTGATCTTTCCCTGAAACCACAGGTGCTTGGCCTAGTGGGTAAATGCCTTGGCCTCCTGAAAATGCTCAGGAAATTCCTGCCCGTTCTGTCTCTGGACCACAGAAGAATTACTGTACAGGCACTGATAGGCTCCCGGTTGGACTACGCCAATGTGCTTTACCTTGGCCTCCCGGACTTCCTCCTAACGCGTCTGCAAATTGTCCAAAATTCTGCAGCACGTGCAATATTTGGCCTCCATAGGAGATCGAGTGCCAGTGACCTTTTAAAATTCCTGCACTGGCTGCCAATCAGAAAGCGCATTACCTTGAAAGCGCTCACTTTGGCTTTCAAGGCACTTCATGACACTGGCGCCCACTACATCAGCAAACGGATGGGGTTCTATCAGCCACCTAGGGCACTCAGGTCAGCTGGCCTTGGCCGCTGTTCCAGCTATCAGGTGGGCCCGGTGTGGCGGCCGCTCTTTCCAACATTTGGCGCCACAGTTGTGGAATGCTCTGCCTCTGTCTCTGAGGACTAATGCCAACCTTTTGGCATTTAGGAAGAATCTCAAATCATGGCTGTTAGTTCAGTAGTTTCTTTCCGGCCTAGCTCTCCCGCTCCACACCGCTTTGGGTTTTTCTAGCGCCGGGACACTCCTCGGAGTAGCTGAGCGCTATATGAAACACATTTTAACATAACATAACATAATAGAGCGGAAAATATATCCCTAGACCCAGGGATTCAAAGTTATTGCCGCCGCCTCATAATATGTATATATAGTAGTAGGGGTCAATGCACAAATTACCCTCACATACCTGAGCATTAACATCAACAATGCCGCATCATAATAGGGCGGAACACATATCAGCCAGGGTTTCAAGGCGATTGCCGCAGCATCATAATAGGGCGGAACACATAACCCTAGACCCAGGGTTACAAGGTATTGCCGCCACATCATAATAGGGCGGAACACAGAATCCTAGACCCTGTGTTTCTAGGCGATCGCCACCATATCATAATAGGGCTGACCACAAACCTTAGTTCCTGGGAATCAAGGCAATCGCCGCCGCATCATAATAGGGCAGAACACATAACCCTAGACCCTGGGTTTCAAGGCGATCGCCGCCGTATCATAAAAGGGCGGAACACATATCCCTAGACCCTGGATTTCAAGGCGATTTTTGCCACATCATAATAGGGCGGAACACATAACCCTAGACCCTGGTTTTCAAGGCGATCACCGCAGCATCGTAATAGGGCGGAACACATAAACCTGGACCCTGGGTTTCGAGGCGATCACCGCCGCATCATAAGAGGGTAGAACACGTATCGCTATACCCTGGGTTTCAAGGCGATTGTTGCCGCATCATAATAGGGTGGTACACATATCCCAAGACGCAGGGTTTCTAGGCGATCGATGCCGCATCATAATAGCGCGGAACACATATCCCTAGACCCAGGGTTCAAGGTGATCGCTGCGGCATCATAGAAGGGTGGAACACATATCACCCAGGGTTTCAAGGTTATTGGTGCCGCATCATAGTAGGGTGTAACACATATCCCTAGACCCAGGGTTTCAAAGCGATCGCGGTCGCATCATAATAGGGTGGAACACATAACCCTAGAACCAGGGTTTGAAGGCAATCACCACATCATCATAATTGAGCGGAACACATATCCCTAGACCCAGAATGTCAAGGGATCGCCGTAGCATCCTAATAGGGTGGAACACATATCCTTAGACCCAGGGATTCAAGTCGATCTCCGCCGCATCATATAGGGCAGAACACATATCCCTCGACCCAGGGTTGTAAGGCAATCACCGTGCGGAACACATATTTCTAGACGCAGGGTTTCAAAGCAATCGCCGCTGCAATTGGAAGTCTTGGTGACCGACGGACATGTTTCCCCCCTCCGTAGCCTCAAAGGTAGCCAAGAATTTGGGAGTGCAGGTTGACACTGATCTTTCCCTGAAACCACAGGTGCTTGGCCTAGTGGGTAAATGCTTTGGCCTCCTGAAAATGCTCAGGAAATTCCTGCCCGTTCTGTCTCTGGACCACAGAAGAATTACTGTACAGGTACTGATAGGCTCCCGGTTGGACTATGCCAATATGCTTTACCTTGGCCTCCCGGACTTCCTCCTAACGTGTCTGCAAATTGTCCAAAATTCTGCAGCACGTGCAATATTTGGCCTCCATAGGAGATCGAGTGCCAGTGTCCTTTTAAAATCCCTGCACTGGCTGCCAATCAGAAAGCGCATTACCTTCAAAGCGCTCACTTTGGCTTTCATGGCACTTCATGACACTGGCGCCCACTACATCAGCAAACGGATGGGGTTCTATCAGCCACCTAGGGCACTCAGGTCAGCTGGCCTTGGCCGCTGTTCCAGCTATCAGGCGGGCCCGGTGTGACAGCCGCTCTTTCCAACGTTTGGCGCCACAGTTGTGGAATGCTCTGCCTCTGTCTCTGAGGACTAATGCCAACCTTTTGGCATTTAGGAAGAATCTCAAATCATGGCTGTTTCTTCAGTAGTTTTTTTTCAGCCTGGCTCTCCCGCTCCACACCGCTTTGGGTTTTTCTAGCGCCGGGACACTCCTCGGAGTAGCTGAGCGCTATATAAAACAAATTTTAACATAACATAACATAACATAATAGAGCGGAAAATATATCCCTAGTCCCAGGGATTCAAAGTTATTGCCGCCGCATCATAATATGTATATATAGTAGTAGGGGTCAATGCACAAATTACCCTCACATACCTGAGCATTAACATCAACAATGCCGCATCATAATAGGGCGGAACACATATCAGCCAGGGTTTCAAGGCGATTGCCGCAGCATCATAATAGGGCGGAACATATAACCCTAGACCCAGGGTTACAAGGGAATGCCGCCACATCATAATAGGGCGGAACACATAATCCTAGACCCTGGGTTTCTAGGCGATTGCCACCACATCATAATAGGGCTGACCACAAACCTTAGACCCTGGGTATCAAGGCAATCGCCGCCGTATCTTAATAGGGCAGAACACATAACCCGCGACCCTGGGTTTCAAGGCGATCGCCGCCGTATCATAAGAGGGCGGAACACATATCCCTAGACCCTGGATTTCAAGGCGATTTTTGCCGCATTATAATAGGGCGGAACACATAACCCTAGACCCTGGGTTTGAAGGCGATCACCGCAGCATCGTAATAGGGCGGAACACATAAACCTAGACCCTGGGTTTCGAGGCGATCACCGCCGCATCATATGAGGGAAGAACACATATCCTTATACCCTGGGTTTCTAGGTGATCGTTGCCGCATCATAATAGGGTGGAACACATATCCCAAGACGCCGGGTTTCAAGGCGATCGATGCCGCATAATAATAGCGCGGAACACATATCCCTAGACCCTGGATTTCAAGGCGATTTTTGCCGCATTATAATAGGGCGGAACACATAACCCTAGACCCTGGGTTTCAAGGCGATCACTGCAGCATCGTAATAGGGTGGAACACATAAACCTAGACCCTGGGTTTCGAGGCGATCACCGCCGCATCATATGAGGGAAGAACACGTATCCTTATACCCTGGGTTTCAAGGTGATCGTTGCTGCATCATAATAGGGTGGAACACATATCCCAAGATGCAGGGTTTCAAGGCGATCGATGCCGCATAATAATAGCGCGGAACACATATCCCTAGACCCAGGGTTCTAGGTGATCGCTGCCGCAGATAGAAGGGCAGAACACATATCACCCAGGGTTTCAAGGTTATTGCTGCCGCATCATAGTAGGGTGTAACACATAACTCTAGACCCAGGGTTTCAAAGCGATCGCGGTCGCATCATAATAGGGTGGAACACATAACCCTAGAACCAGGGTTTGAAGGCAATCGCCACATCATCATAATTGAGTGGAACACATATCCCTAGACCCAGAATGTCAAGGGATCGCCGTTGCATCCTAATAGGGGGGAACACATATCCTTAGTCCCAGGGATTCAAGTCGATCTCCGCCGCATCATATAGGGCAGAACACATATCCCTAGACCCAGAGTTGGAAGGCAATCGCCGCTGAAACATAATAGAGCGGAAAATATATCCCTAGACCCAGGGATTCAAACTGATTGCCGCCGCATCATAATATGTATAAATAGTAGTAGGGATCATGCCCAAATTACCCTCACATACCTGAGCATTAACATCAACAATGCCGCATCATAATAGGGTAGAACACATATCAGCCAGGGTTTCAAAGCGATTGCCGCAGCATCATAATAGGGCAGAACACATAACCCTAGACCCAGGGTTATAAGGGATTGCCGCAGCATCATAATAGGGCAGAACACATAACCCTAGGCCCTGGGTTTCAAGGCGATCACCGCAGCATCGTAATAGGGCAGGACACATAAACCTAGACCCTGGGTTTCGAGGTGATCACCGGCGCATCATAAGAGGGAAGAACACATATCCCTATACTCTGGGTTTCAAGCGATTGTTGCCGCATCATAATAGGGTGGAACACATATCCCAAGACCCAGGGTTTCAAGGCGATCGATGCTGCATAATAATAGCGCGGAACACATACCCCTAGACCTAGGGTTCAAGGTGATCCCTGCCGCATCATAGAAGGGCGGAACGCATATCACCCATGGTTTCAAGGTTATTGCTGCCACAACACAGTAGGGTGGAACACATAACCCTAGACCCAGGGTTTCAAAGTGATCACCACCACATCATAATAGGGTGGAATACATAACCCTAGACCCAGGGTTACAAGGGAGAGCCACTGCATGATAATAGGGCGGAACACAAATCCTTAGACCCAGGGTTTCAAGGTGATCGCCGCTGCATTATAATAGTGCGGGACACATAATTCAAGACCCAGAGTTTCAAGGCGATTGCCGCAGCATCAAAATAGGGCGGAACACATATCCATAGATCCAGGGTTTTTAAGGCAATCGCCGCCGCATCATAATATGGTGGAACACATAACCCTATACCCAGGGTTTCAATGCAATCACCGCCGCATCATAATATGTCAGAACACATAACCCTCAACCAAGCGTTTCAAGGCGATCCCCGCTGCATCATAATAGGGCAGAAAAAATATCCCTAGACCCAAGGTTTCAAAGCAATTGCAGTCGCATCATAATACATTTGAACACATAACCCTAGACCCAGGGTTTTAAGGCAATTGCCACATCATCATAATTGAGCGGAACACATATCCCTAGACCCAGGGTTTCAAGGGATCGGCGCAGCATCCTAATAGGGCGGTACATATCCTTAGACCCAGGGTTTCAAGTCGATCTCCGCCGCATCATATAGGGCAGAACACATATCTCTAGACCCAGGGTTTCAAGGAGATTGCCGCCGCCTCATAATAGGCGGAGCACATAACCCTAGACCCAGGGTTTCAAGGCGATCCCCGCCGTGTCATATAGGACAGAACACATATCCCTATACCCAGTGTTGTACGGCAATCACCGCGCCTCATAATAGGGTGGAACACATAACTCTAGGCGCAGGGTTTCTAGGTGATCGCCGCTGCATCATAATAGGGCAGAAACATAACCCTAGACCCAGGGTTTGAAGGCAATTGCTGCCGCAGCATAATAGAGCGGAAAATATATCCCTAGACCCAGGGATTCAAAGTGATTGACGCCGCATCATAATAGGATGGAACACATACCAGTCAGGGTTTCAAGGCGATTGCCGCAGCATTATAATAGGGCGGAACACATAACCCTAGATCTAGGGTTACAAGGGATTGCCACTGCATCATAATAGGGCGGAACGCATAACGCTAGACCCTGGGTTTCAAGGCGATGCCCGCCGCATCATGATAGGGCGGTACACATATCCCTAGACCCATGGTTTCAAGGCGATCGCCGCCGCATCAAAATAGGGCAGAACACAAATCCCTAGACCCAGGGTTTCAAGGTGATTGCCACCGCATCATAATAGGGCGGAACACATTTCCCTAGACCCAGGGTTTCAAGGCGATCGCCATCGCATCATAATATGGCGGAACTCATAATCCTATACCCAGGGTTACAATGCAATCACCGCCGCATCATAATAGGTCGGATCACATAATCGTGTGCACGTATTGTGGTTGGATTGAGCGGAACGCGGGTGAATACTAGATGGTTCAGTGTTTGTATTATACGTCGAGATGGTGCTCGGGTCGTGTTGACAATTAGGCTTGTGATGTGCACGGGATAGACACTATAGAAGGACCAGTTGGAACTTTGTTGCATTGGACATGGCAAACGGGTGTAAAAGGTCAGAAGCGATGATATGGTCAGACGGAGCTGACAATCAGGCTTTTTGGTATTTGGTGCAATGCTGTATATAGTGTTTATTCTTAGATTTGTATTTTAGGGAGTACCAACGAGTTAATGAACACCAGCAACACTCTTTCATCATGGCGGCATTTTGGGAGTTGACCCGTGTAGTCCTCTGTTTATTGGGTCGATCTGGAGCGTAGAAATATGGCGGCACTCAGAACGCTGGTTATCGTAGCGGTAATAGGCACAAAGGCGGCATCAGTCGACGTCACGAGACGCGGATAGAAACTGCAAGACTCAAGAAATGAAGTGTGCTGAGGAACGTTACGGGTATTAGTTATTGAGGACATGAAATGTGTTTTATTTTTACAGCTCCCCTGTAGAAGAGATCATTCATCCCGAAGGTCGCGAGCATACGCGACCACTCGCAATGAGAAACCTGACCTCCCGCGTTGAGAATCTCGCGGGGAGGTTTATTTTCCGTACTCGCAATTAGCAACTTGATGTTGCTGATCGCGAGCGTGGAAAAAGTCTCACCAGGATACAGACATTGCTCGCTCGCGGTCGCCAACTTGACGTTGAGGACCGTGAGCAAGCAAAAAATGCCCGCTATGCTATGCGTTTTTGCACTGGTCTATGTGCAATTCGCGTAGTCATAGTACCGCAAACTACACACGCTCTGCGAGCGTAGCATAGTCCTACGCTCAGGGTTAGTGGTAAGTCCTCACTTGGATTGGATCTAGAAAAAACAAACGGGTATTTGTTGCTGTTATATATTAACCAATATATATGCAAGTGGCAATACAACTTAGTACATGAAAAAGTGCAGACGGCACAATCCTTAGACGAGTGCAAAAATACATACATTATATACAATAGACACTATCAATCCTCCATGGTTTATTATACAGTTTGTTGACTGGTGTGCACATATAATGCACATAATACTGATCATAAATGATCTGGAAACAAATAGAGATACATGTCGATATTTCTACCCCGTTCCGACAAAAAGTCTCTACAGGACTAATTTTCCAGCTCAGTCTACAAACTGTATAATGAACCAGCGGGGATTGTTAGTGTATTTTGTAAATTTGCATGTATTTATACACATACCTAAGCACCTCAATATCTGCACCCTTTTTTTGTACTTAGTTGTACGTAGGTGGCTCTGGATGTTTGGATTCCTCCGACAGATTGTTCTTGGAGGTAGATAATGGTTCCATTGCTTTTCCTTTTAGTTCTGCACCCATGTTGGCCTCTGTGTTAGAAGGATGCTGTAACATTCAGATTGCATTGTTTTTTGGTACTCTAACAACAGGAATTTTATAAGCCTGGTTACTTTCAGCATGGCTGTCTGTTGATAGTCTGGTTGCTTTCTTCCCTTTCACCAGCCTTAGGTTTCCTAGAGTTGCTCTAATTTGAGGTAATTCTGGTATCTCAACTGAAAGGCTGTTATGGGTTCTTTATGGTCACTGCTCTTGTGCAGTAACTGTGGCTTTTTCATGCTTATTTTAACACCTCTTGCACCATTGGGATTTAGCATGTATCCCTAAGGCCTGAACGCTATAGTGTTGTGGCTATTATTCTAGTGATGTTTATTATGTGGACCTTTTCAGCCTAGATATGATTAGTCCCTCATACGCCAGGATCTGTATGTGGGTTTTTCTGAATATACTGGGATGACTTTAGATCATCAGTTGGTGTCCATGGGTTCATCCACACTTTCGTTTGGAAGACCATGGCAGGTACACCCTCTATGCCTCAATCACAGTAACTCTTTTCACTCTGGATGTTTTCCAGAAACTCAATTTCGCTGCTATGTAATACCTGGATGACTCCTTGGTTTATTACATTTTACTCCGTCTTTGCCTCCTTCCTCTAAGGTGACATTATTTCATTTTACATCTGATTTCCTTGGCAATGGCTATTATGAATATTTCCTGATATTCCGGTGACTAATGACTATGATGTAAGAAAGGAATTAGGTTAAAAGCTCGTATGGATCTATCTCTCACAGGTCTTTCAGGGTTCTGTCATGCTGAATTGTATTGCTCCCTTTGATGACCTTGTGGGCTATGTTGGTATCTCCCATTTTGTACACTTCAATGTGTGCAGGCCAGTGGTGCTTATGGATCTTGGTCTGCATGTAGGGCACTATATATTTAGGTTGATAGGTCTCTGTAGCGTTTGTATTCCTGAAAGTAGTATCCTGGAGTTCTATTCCTCCTTGATTCTCTGTTTTTAGTGTTGATCTCTTACTGCAGCTATATCTGTTTTCTCCTGGAATGTACTCTTTATTTTTGACAAGAAGGACTAATGCTAGCTGGATGTGATGGGGTCTTTAATCTTCTTCAGGGCCCTCAAGATTTGCTACGGTATCCGGAAGCCAGTACCAAAGATAGGGGGCCCATATTTTTGGTTGTGACCTAAATAGGCCCCCTGGCAGCCTGTCCAGGCCAGGCGCCCTGTTTGGCACTAACTTCGCGATAGCAGATTCAACTTCGACAAGAGTAATTTCCTGTTCTCCACCCAGTCGATACTTGTGAGTGGGGCAAGAAGCTGGAAATGCCACTGCATCCTCACCTGAACAAGCATACAATGATCCAAAGTGTGCCTCCCATACAGTTGGCACTATATTTGGTACAATAGCTGCTTTGGACTACCTACCCCTGCCACTAACTACTGCCCAGAAGGATTTCAGATCCTTATTCTGGAGACCAGTTCTCAATTCGTCCCAGTTCTTTGCATCCCAATCCTTCTTTGCGGATAGAATAGCCCGCTTATATTGGTGCCTAAATTCCTTAATACCTGTCCTATCCTTGGCCTTAATGGCTTTCAGTAACTCACTTTTGCTCCTACGACAAGGTGAGTTATACCTGGGATGTGCAGGGAGAGGTTTTACCTTGGTACTGGCTTCCGGATAGAAAGCCTCCAGGAGCTTAGCAGTCAATTGACTGTGAATTTCTAATGGCCTGGTGTCCTGCCCTGCTTGTTGGCCCATTTGCCCCACCTCAGCCATTTCCATAAGATGTGGCACAACCTGCTGGTAGATACGTGCCAACTTTTCCGGGTGGTCTTGAATGTGGGGCCATTTTACTCTCCGCCTGTTGTTATGCAGCAGGAGAGGTTGTTGCTCAAGTGAGGGCACTTCTAGATGATTCAACAGGCCCCAGCTTCCTGGTTTTAAGGCCATGACTAGAACGTTATGATCACTATCCCTCCGCCTAACAATCTTAAAATCAACGACCCTGTCCCAGGGCCTACATTCAACCATAATATTGTCTATGGTCGAAGTGTGCGCTTCTCTATTAAAAGTGGGTAAGCCAGGTCTATCTGATTTAAGTCTCCCATTACAGGCCCTCAAAGAAAAAGAAAGTGTGAAGGAATTGATTTGAAAGACCAACGGCGTCCACGCTCTAACGGGTGCAATTTGCGGTTCCAAGATACCTCAATGCTGGTTCTCGCTATCCTCTTCGTCCTCTGCACTCAAGTTATAAAGAGGTTCATACTGACAGTTGAAGTCACCCCCAATTATTAAAATGATCTCGGGGTCAAGAGTTGATATATAATCACTCAGTATTTCAACAATTTTAGACTCTTGCACACTCTGTGTCAGCCTCGAGTAGATGTTAATTAGGGCGATTCTTTTGTTGCAGGGCAAGGTTAAATGGACGCATTGTATATCCATTGAATTTGTGGGCAGATGCTCTGCTGTTGCACTCAAGTGTGTACCCACCCAAATACTAAGGCCTCCCGATGGTCTACCCCTACCCTTCTTTGTGCCAGTATATCAAATGTTGCATAGCCAGTTTGTTTGTTATTTTCCAGAGCCCAGGTCTCCTGCATTAAACAAATGTGATGTTTTCCTACGAACTTATCCCAAGCAGGACACAATAATTAATTTTTAATCCCCGCCAGGTTCCATTAGAGGATTTGGATATTGCCCTTTGCCTCTTGCAGTCCACCTCCATGCCCCTCCCCATCTCTAAATTTGCTGTCACTACAATCCCCTCCTCCATTTGGGCTGTTTCACTAGGCCTTCCCACCTCCATATTCGTTCCCGTGCTACCTGGAACCTCCTGTATTGCTGGAGACACCGCACCATCTGATTCTCTTGCGTAGTTACTCCTATTTCTCCACCTATCACTGCTCCTACTTCTAGTTACCACCCCACTGCTGTCGCTGCCCTGCAAACCATAGTGTATATCAGGGCAAACCACTCCTACTGGGCTCCAGAGGACTTCGTCATTATCCTTTCTAACGGAACTGGCAGGCGTTGTCGAGCTACACCTCAACTGTCAGTCTACAAAGTCCAAGATGCTGAATCGATTGTTATGGTGGAACGTAGCCAGATCTGGCATACAATTCTGAGGCCCCATCCCAATATCGTTCCCTGTCTGTGCATAATTGCAGAAGTTGTCCCCAGCCACCCAGGGATGCCTTCTTGGGACAATGTCAGAATTTGAGATGGTAGAAGCAACCGGGTAGAAATAGGTCAGGGGAACAGATTGTATTTGTGTTGCGGAACTTCCAATCACCCAGTTACAAATGTGCTCTACAGCCCTTCTGTCCCTGAAATGAATAACAACACTATCACCCTCTTTTTATTTCACCCGTGCACCTACCCTAGCCACACGTCTGGTAAAGAGGATTTCACCCGAAACCTGGTGTGGAAGGGGCCTATTTTGTCTCAGCCAGTGAATACATTTGTTTTTGAGGTCCCTGTAAACTTCCTTTTTTCCTTGTTTCAATACTGGGACCCATACTAAGACAACCACATATGGTGTGGACTCTGGGAAAAGGTCTAAACGTGGGAGCACATTCAGTTCATCAGGGATATTTACCGTATTTACAGGATTGTAATTTCTTCCTACACGTCTATCCCCCCCCTGCTCCGCTCTTTTGGATATTTCCGCACCATTACACGTATCACTACTCCCTAATTGGTTTTGGTTCAGGGGTTGTGGTGCATTTATAGCAGGTAATTCCATTGTAGCATTACGAGCCTGCGGTGTTACAGAGTTGCAGACTGCATTAGTTGACCTAGTGGGCCCCTCCATGTTTCTCGACCCACATTCAACCCATGTACCACCCTCGACCTGCACAGGGGTAAACAATTTTTCCAGGTGGGTAAGTCTATCTTCTATGGCGATCAGTCTCTCGTATATGGGTAGACAGGTCTCAGTGAAGATAAGTTCTAGTTTGACCACGAAGTCATCTCCAAAATCAGTTGGAACCATTTCTCCAGCGCTTGGTGTTATCGTAGGTCTATGCACAGGTGACTGGGATGTCTCCGGGCTAGATATAACCCTTAGTGGTTGGTCTGGGTCCCGGTTCTCATACATTTGGATTTTTGTCTTCTTGTTCTTGGTTGCGGCCCCACCGCGCTTTCTTTTAACTGCAGGGTCCGGTGCCAAGTGGGTAGCCCCCAGTTTAGCGTTGGAAGCAGACCGGGTTGTCAGTCTCGGTTTTACTACTCCCGGATATCATGAATAGTTGGGGGATGGGTAGACCATTTGCAACAGTGTTCATAATGACTGGGACACTGGGCACACTGTCAGGTACTGTCAGTGTCTGCGTGCCCTCTCCTTCATTACCAGGTCGTATGGGCACAATGTCTGTCATTTGTGAGGGCACTGGTGACAGCGCTAGAGCTAACCCACCCATTGATGACCGTTTATGAAAGACTGGATCCAAAGATAACCTTTTTTCGGTCAATTCAATTTCATGTGTGAGCAATTTAGATGCCCTGGTTAAAAATTGGTCCAGTGTACCCACAATTGTTCCTCCAGATAGGGATTTCCTCCCCTTTCCTACCTTAACTGGTTCCATATGTGCCTATGAGAAAGGTGCCTCAGTACAAATGCTCACAAGAGCAGGAATGCAAACAGGAAGCTTAGGAATATTAGGAGTCAAGCAATAATTCACTGACCTTCTTTGGCGTGTTAATGGCAGATGAAAAGGGGGTGGCCCCGTCCCGTCCTCAGTCATGCTCGGACGGGCTCAGACGGGCCCGCCCGCTCGCCCTGCGTGTGTCCCGCATCGCGGGGGGCTTGTGTGGGCTATATGTGCCTCCTGGCGCTGCCTTCCAATGTCGTCTGGGCGCGCCGCGCCGCTGGGGCTGCCGGGAAATGCAGTCCTGGTGCGGCGACAGCGCTGTTGGTGGGGTCCACGACTCTTGGCGGTGGCGGCGACAAAGTTAAGTCCCCCCGCAGTGATTTCCTGCACTGGTTTAGACTCTTGGCGGTGTCGGCAATGTGAGCAGTCCCCCGCTCCGCAGGGGGCTTCTGTGGGCTATATGCGTTTCCTGGCGCTGCCTTTCCACGTTGTCTGGGTGCGCCGCGCCGCTGGAGCTGCCGGGAATTGCAGTCCCGGGGCGGCGACGGCGCTGTTGGTGGCGTCCTCGACTCTTGGCGGTGGCGGCAACAAAGGTAAGTCCCCCCGCAGTGATTTCCTGCACTGTTCTAGACTCTTGGCGGTGTCGGCAGTGTGAGCAGTCCCCCCTTCATTTACTACAGTCGCACTCACCTTCCTAGAGGGAATTCATCCATGATCCTAAGTTCGAGCTTAATGAAGGATTAATGGGAGTACCTGGCCTTTAGTCTATGTAGTTGGTGAGGCGGCAGTAATAAGCATGGGATATATTCAGGCGGTGGTCCTTCTCGCTTTAGTAAGTACTGCAAAAAGTAATGGAGAATCAGATTAATAGAGAAGCAGATAAAGGCAAACATATGTAGCAATTATACTGCACAGGGATGGAATTGTGTGCTTGCTTCCTTGAGAGATCCATATATTATGCTGTTTTACAATATATTTCATTGTCCATGAGATACAATGGCACAAGGAAGGGGCTGAGCAGGTAATAGTTAGGTTGCTTTCCATTAATCTTCATTATTTTGATTCTCCATCCATGTCCCAGAACCTACGGTCGCAACCACCTTCCTAGAGGGAACTTGCCTGTGATCCTATGTCTGTTATTAGGTATGTACAGGAGGAGTCATGGATTGACCTGGCCTTTACTCGATGTAGTTGGTGTAGCTGCAAAAATAGGCGAGGGAAATGTACAGTAGTTGGGTACTTCTCACTCAGTAAGTACTTTAAAAAAGAAAGGAAACATCAGAGTAATAGTAAAGAAGACAAAGGCAAACCAATGGAGCAGCAATTATGATTGGGCTCCCAGTTTTATGGTATTTATTTTTTCTACATTTCCGTCTGTATTTATCCATATTTATTTTTTGCTAATTTTTTCGATATTTATCCACTTTTATTTTCTGTTTTTGGTATAAATGAAGCTGCAATGGGTATTTTTCCACATTTATTTGACTGATAAATGCATATTCACATTTGAATGTCCAAAAGGTTTCACTGGTATACAGTGTAATAGTGTTATCTGAAAACACATGCATTGTAGAATAGCACAAATACCTGTAGATCTGCACTTAATTAAGCTTAATTATGAAATCCATTGTCTTTTTTTAATCTCCCCTACCTCTCAATCTGTACACCTACTGACTGGCATTCATGATTGACAATCGAAAAAAGCATCCAAAGAACACCTATTTTCTGTATTTTTCTGCATTTAAAAATAAATACAGACCGGAAAATGAATAGTTTTCTGTTTGTATTTATCTGTAAAAATCAGTAAAAACGGAAAACTGGGAGCCCTAATTATGATGCAGGGGGTTGGTGCCTGGGAAACCATCCTTAAAAGGGAAATCCCCCTTTTTTGTGAAGTTCCCCACTTCACTAGACCCGAGGACCCTATGTGTATTGAACTATTGGTTAGGTATTTTGTCCTCGTTGCTCTTCTAAATCTCATCAGTCCCTCCATTTTTGTGTGCATATGCCTGCTGTCCAGGCTGTCCAAGCTGGTTTTATTGGCCAATGCTAAAGAAGTTGCCAAACTATGGGTCCAACTGTTGCAACTTCTGTGCCCAAACTCTGCCCATGCTGCCTCTATCTCGGTGCCCATGCTCTGAGGCTTACTAATACTATGTGATGAAACAAAGTTATTATAAAGTTTAGTAAACTTTTTTAATTTTCCCTTCACTTTACTGTATGGAGATCTCCACCGCAACTGAGAGTCTACCTCTGGTAAAGTATAGGGAACATTTTTTTTTAACTCAAAAAATATTTTAAAATAAACATTTTAGTTTGAATAATAATGTAACTTAATTTTATATGTTCATGAGTTTAACAAAATTAAAAATTATATAACACTATTAAATTAATTTTGAATTACATTTTAAATAATTCAAATATAGTAAATTAAATAAGACATATTTTTCTTAAGGTTAAATTAATCAACTAAATTCCAAATTAGAAAAAAACATACTTTTTTATTTTGCATTTATAATTATTCAAAGCACTGTTAAAATTAGTTAAAAACAATGTAATTATATTTAAATAAAAAATAATGTTATACTAAATTATTAATTCAAACAATGTTCTTAAGATATTTTATTACTAAACATTGAATATGTTTTCCGTTTGAAATATTTTTTAAGTAAATTATATTATTTATATTTTTAACTATTTTAAAAAGTTTAATTCAACATTAATACTATAGCTTTTTTATTTTTTAGCCCCTAACTCCTTTGTTTTCTTTAGGATGGTGCTGCAGTACCAGTGTTTCGATTTTCAATGAGGTGGAATAATTTACTGCTGTTTTGAGTCCCTTTTATGATTGTAGTAACTTTGAAAGCATAGTTTGTGAATGGAAGCAAGCTTGCTCTGTGGGTGGATGTATTTCCCTCCCTAAACCCCTCCCTAACCTTCTCTAAACCCTACTCCTCCTAAACCTTTCCCATCTATAAGTAAGTATGCATTTTTATCTAACTTCTCACGCTGGTCACCACAACATTAACTACTGAGCAGTAAACCTACTGTGTGAGGATATCCCCACAGAAAACATAGGAGAGGTGGAGATGGAGAATTACTTTCGTAGGTTTGTGAATTGCATTGGGTAGTACTGTAGTAATATTACTGTAGTACTACTAGACGTACTACAAAATGTAGTTTGTAAACAGGACCCTTAATTTTTACTTTTCAATTTCAAATGCCTTCGGGTTTACAAAAAGGTTCAACATTTTCAATTTTCGTTTTGCTTTTTAAAAAGTAATATATACTTTATTAATCTGATAATAATATTTCATTTTCTAGACCCCTTGAATAGGCATAATAGACCCCCAGGTGTCCACGGATCACACAATAAGAACCTTCGGATCTACATCCTAAATCTTTTCATTGTATCAAATAAAAAATATATTATTGTTACTGCATACTGTCATCGGATTTCAGTGAATGTCTCGTTGCTGTTAATATGTTATTTTTTAATTTGTACTTATTCATAAAAATGATTGCTTTTCATTTTATATGTTTGATTTTTAGGCACATCGCAGCTCGACCTACTCTAGTGTTGTATTGATTAACAAATACATAAAATAATATACTTGATACTACTTTTACTTTTTTCTCCCTTCTATCTTTATATTGCCTACTTTCGCTCCATATTTTCCCGCTGGCTCTCACCCGAACACTCATTAATGCCCATTGAGGATTACCCAACATTTCACTTCCACTAGTACAGCCCACTTTTGTAATGAATTGACCAGTTTTCATTAAATGAAACGAACTGCATTTTAATGCTTTGAACCTCCCGAAAATAGTGAATGGGAATTCAAAACTGTTGCTGTGTAGGTGCGGTAGAGAAGGGGATTGGACCCCAGCATCACTCCTAGGAAACACCCCTTTTCATCTGCCCCCAACCTCCATTACAAACCTATGCTCCTTTTCTCTTGGGGTGTGTGAAATTCACGTCACTTACTTTTGCGTGATTACATTAAATTTCAGAAGAAAATATGTCAAATTTCACGGAATTATGTGGAATGCAAATTCATAATTTAGGGCCATATGAACGAAATCTACTGTTTGCAATTTCCAAATAGCAATTCAATATAAAAATTGGTATTTGGAAATTGCAAAAAGATGTAGGTAGGAGAATATTCCACTATTATTGATTCCTTCAAATTCACAATCACAAGTAAGAAATTTCGTATTTTAAAATTGCACAGATGCAATTTCCCAATAGGAAATCTACATTAAGAATAGTTGGCTTTACCTGAGGCCCAGAAAACAAAAACATGGAACATCATCCTGGGTAATGTAAACTCACTTTGTGTCACCCTGAGGACGTTACCTGAAACAAGGAAACACTGGAATGCCCTAAAATCCCGTACCAAAGAAAAGGTAGCCAGCAAGATGGCTGAGGCGCATGGCACAGGTGATGGAGCCTCCAAACATCTTCCTTCAACTCCAACTGAATCACTGATTAAGGGGACACTTGAACTGTAAAGTGTAGTGGGGGGTTGTTTGAGTTGGTAGATTTATCCCCTCACTTTTTGCTTTTTGGCCTCCTGTTTTTGTCTTAGTTTTTGCTGGTTTAGTGTCTCTGCAAACTTTCTCACTTCTTTTCAGTGCTAACGTGTAATTGCTCCTGACGTGAATTGTGGTATGATTGGTTTTCCAGGATTGCCATATTTGATTTACTAGTAAATCCCTAGTACAGTGCACTGCAGGGGAATAGGGTGGGAAGTAATTTAAATTATAATTAAGTAAATATTTATTTTTATTTATATGTATTGTTAATTAATTGATTGTTAATTAGTTATGAATTGGTAATTATTTTTTATTAATTGGTAATTCATTTTAATTAATTGTTTAATTGATAATTTAGTCAATTTTATTAATGTATTATTTGTAGTGGGTTGTAGGTTATAGGGATATAGGGTGGAAAGTAATGTAATTGTAATTAAATAATTATTGGCATTATTTTTGTGTATTAATAACGAATTTATTGTTAATTAATTATTAATTGGTAATTGTTTTCTTACTTTTTACATTTTGGTATTGAAAATTAATTGGTTTTTAATTACTTATTAATAGGTCATTAATCCTAACAAATAATATTTATTGGTATTTATGCTATATTAATTATTAAATATTTTGTGATTGGTAATTAATTGTAATTAATTTTTAATTGGTATTGATAATTAATTTATTCTTATTTAAATATTAAATCATTACTTTCCCTACTGTTGCACTCTCTAGAGTGGGAATAGTAATTTTCACCCCTACGCTATCCAACGCTTTCCCTACTGTTGCACTAATTGGAGTGGGAATAGCAATTTTTACCCCTACGCTATCCATCAGTTTCCTTACTGTTGTACTCACTGGAGTAGGAATAGAAATTTTTACCCGTACGCTATCCAACGCTTTCCCTACTGTTGCACTCACTGGAGTGGGAATAGTAATTTTTACCCAGCCGCTATCTAATGCTTTCCCTACTGTTGCACACATTGGAGTGGGAATAGTAATTTTTACCCCTACGCTATCCAACGTTTTGCCTACTGTTGCACTCAATGGAGTGGGAATAGTAATTTTTACCCTCCCACTAGCCAACAAATTCTCTACTTTTGCACTTGTTGGAGTGTGAATACTAATTTTATTCCCTTAGCTATGTAATGTTTTTAATTTTGGTATATTTAATGTAGTGTAAATTATTAATTATTATTAAAATAATTACTTTAATTTTTTAATTTATTATACATTATTTATTTTTATATTTAGATAATAGGTTTATTTATATATATGTAACTATATTTAAAATAATTTAAAAAATGTTTTATAATTAAGATGAATAATTATTTTATAATATTAAGTATATATATGTTAAAAAATTATGTTTTTTTACATTACATTGATGATTTTTACATTTTTAGTTTTTTTACATTATTTTAACTATGTTGTATTTAATTGTGTTTATTATTTAATTACTTTTATATGATTTTTAATACATTTAAAAAATTCAATATTTTAGTTAACTATATTTTCACTATCGATATTTTGTACTCGAAATTTTAGTACTTACCTGCTTATATATAGGATTTTTATATTCTGTCTCTCAATATTTTTGAGTCGATATTCTGGGCAGTCGATATTCTGTCCCTCGATATATAGTCACTGAACCGTTCAAGATGCAGTGTATGTGAAAGGTAGGACTGGTGTGTTTTACATGTCCTGATAGTGAAATGCAAACAATTTCGTTTTTCAGTATTGAAACGCTGTCTTCCTCATAGGTGATCATTGGAGTTGCCTGGCAACATTTTATAAGCGTAACTTACAATTGGGAAAAGATAGAGAAATAGAGTTTTGGTTGCATGAGCTCAGGAGTTAATGACACATCTTTAAGTAAAGGTGTTTTTTAAATTTTTTGTTTGAAATTGCTACTTTTAGAAAGTGGGCAGTTTTTTGTTTTACCATCCTGTGTATCTCTGCATGTTTGTGTATTCCCCGTCTAGTTTTGGAGTGACAGGAGCAGCCGATGTGCAGTCACACTTGACAGTGCCAAGGGGGTTACATATGTCCTGCCTTTCCTGCATGACTCATAGCCAGGCTGAATAGGCCTTTCTGCCGTTAGAGTGGTGGGAGGAGTTTTCACTAGCACCTGAATGGGCTGTGTCTGCTATGAACAATGTTGCCTTCACCTCCTGTAGTGAAGCCCGACCAGGGAGGACATAACTGGTTTTCACCGAGATCAGAGACTTTGGGTCAGATGTATGACCATTGGATATTGCGACTTGCAAATTGAGCCAAATTGCGAGTCACAATTTGCAAGTTGTGATTTCCAAAGTACAACAGTGACTGAGACTCTGTTTGCAAGTCCCAATGGGGTCGCAAACTGCATGCCTCATGAATATTAATGAGGTTGTCGCAATTTGCTATCCCATTGAGAATGGCGGGCAGTCCCAGGTAAGGTGGCCTTCTGGGGTCAGCAGATCTACATGTCTGTGGCTGCTTTTAAATAAAGCAATTTTTTAATTCAGCCCATTTTCCTTTAAGGAAATTAGGATGCATCTTTAAAAAAAATGTAACTTTTTATTTTCATTTTTTAAGGGTAGGCAGTGGGTGTGATCCATGGGACCACGGCCTGCACTCAAAAATTGTTGGCGCTTGCAAAGGGGAATGGGTACCCTGGAGACTCCTTCCCTTTTGCAAGTTCTTTACCACCCTTCTGAGAAAGGTGGTAAACTGCGAGTATTTTGTGACTGCAATTGCTGTTGTAAAACATTCTTACATAGCTGTTCGGGTCATGATTAGGAAGGGAACACCCCTTCCTAATAGCGAGTTGCTAAACACTATTTTGCGAGCCCCAAATTAGTTGCGACTCGCTAAATAGGGTTAGTACAAGGTCCACAGGATTTTTGCATGTGCAAACTGGTCTAAATCCCATTTGCACATGCAAAAATCTGTCATAAATCTGGCCCTTTCTGCCTAAAACTTCAAAGGGAAAAGTAGTACAAATATTGGTGCTGTGACTCCAGAACTTTAGAATTCATTTGGACTAAGAAACCTGCCAAGAAGAAGAGCTGGAGAAGCTGTGAGATGGAACTACCACTTTGCTGTGTGGTTTGCTGTGTTGGCCTGCAGTGGCTACTTCTGTCTCGGGTAGTGAAAGGACTGGACTAGACTTACTGTAGCTTGTTTTCCTGAGTTTCCCCAAGGACTTGAGGTAGAGTTTGCTCCTGCTCAAGAGGTCTCAGGAACAGCAAGGACTTCAAGATCATCTGCTACAAGCACTGAAAACTGTGTGTTTTGTGCTGCAACAGAAGAAAAAACAACCTGATGCTGCTGCCGTCTCTGTGACCTGTTGGCACCGAAGAGAGCTCTGCCCACTTCGCACTACAACACTGATCTGACTGACGACGACGCATGACGCCATCACTGAACGCTTGAACTGTTAACTGAGGGCACCTCACTTTGCATTGCCTCTCTTTATCTTGCTGCCCTGGTATCTTCGACAATAATGCTCCATGCCGACATTGAGGCCGCAGCCTGTACCGTGGCCTGGGTGAACCGCTCATGAGTTACTGGATGCACCGTCCTTTCCAACATCGCAGCCTTGGCCCACCGATGCCAACGACATCGACTGCACATCGTCTACCAATGACAGCTCTTCAGCAACGATGACGCAGTTGCTTGCACTGTAACCTGCATGGATCACGTAGAGCAACGTCTCACATTGCACCACAGCCCTGATCTCACAGACTAGATGCTGTCACCGAGCCGCTGCCTGCACCACAGTCTGAGGGCATCGGACTCTGCACCACTGCACTTCGCACAGCAGCCCCGATTACTGCCGACACCGGTGCTTCTGACTTCAACCTCATGGAGTTTGACCTGCAGCGTGTGTGACTGCAATGGCCCGACGCCAGCCTACGCCAGCTCTTCATAGCTCATCACGAGGTCTCCGACGCACTGCATTTTTAAAGGTACTGTTCTGTGGGTCTTTTCGACAAAGTAGCTGGACTACCACCGCCGCAGCCGGCCTGAATTGTTGGATTTGTTTATTCACGATGCCGTGATAGCCTCTGGCAAAGCTTTCAAATTCAAGGAACTGAATTTTAAGGGTATTCTTGTAGTATTCCTATTTGTATTGCTGTATGTTGGATTTTTATCATTTTGATCTTGTTTTATACAGATAAATAGTCGCTATTTTTTCTAAAACTGGTGTGGTGTCCTCTTGTAGTGTTTTCACTGTACTACTGTGTGTTATGTGCAAATGCTTTACACAGTGTCTCTGAAATAAGCCTGACTGTTCATGCCAAGCTACTATGGGGGTGAGCTGGGGTTATTTTAGAAGTGTATTCACCCTTATCCTGACCAAAAGCAAGGGACCCTACTTGGACAAGGTGCACAACTCTGCTACCTAGAGCCTCCAACTACTAACAGTGTGTCAGACATGGGTACCTCCAATCTTGGCACCAGCCAAGATAAGTTATTTACCTGCAGACATTCTCCATGATATAGTGTTTATTAGTCTTCAAGTACAACATTTTAACCACCAACACTCAAATTAGATGTTGGCCGTAATTTGGCAATGCACTATGGTAGTGGTAGTACAACTTAGTTACATGGTGTACTGTGTGTTGATTAATAAACTACACATATCTATATATATTCTCCATGTAACAAACATATACATCACATTTTCAACAATATTATACGTACTTAGTTACCATTTATTTACAATAACTATATACATACATTTCCACAGATCATACTCAGGATGTTTCTAAAACCATTTAGGCTCATGAAGCAATTAACACACGTGTAAATGGTGGGCAGCACAATTGCTGCTTCTATGCAAAAAACCCTTACTCCTACTACTACAAGAGCAAATGTGTCACAGCAACCAGACTTAAAGGAAGGTGATGAGGAGCTAACAGAAATCAGGAATCAAATTTCATCTGTGCATAGGACACACAGACAACTTAGAGTCCAACAAGAAACAGTACAAAATCAGAATGTCATGGATGACAAATCAGACAGTTCAAAATTGTTTGGTGACCTGAAAAAATCTTTCACCATAGTACAGTGCTTCCAATCCAAACAGATAAAAACAGCTAATAGACATCTGCAAAGCTTATCACCGTCAATGCTGCAATTGCAGAAATGACAAGAGGGTTGGATTGCTCTCATAGAGCAGGAGCAATGTCTGCAAAGACACAAGCACAAGCAGCATATGACACAGCATGATGCATTCACAAAATCAATCAATCGATTGGTCATAGCCATGACCACTCTTACAAGAAGAACTGTCAATATCTAAAATGACATTGGGTCACTGCTGCCAAGATGTAGCTACCGGACTGGTGAAAGTGATCACAGCTCTGGAGAACATTCAGACACATAACCTCTGTGCCCCTAACATTTTACCACCACCTGAAAAGACGGCTCTAGCCTCAGTGGCACATCTATGCCAGAAGAATACTGAACACGGCACACAAGCAGACATACATCTGGAACCGATATATGCCCATCAACACAGCCAAGTCCTACTGTAAAGGCGACCAAGACCAGAAGTCGAAAAATGTGTCTTTTGTATACACTCTAATTTATGAGACTAGTTTGTATGTTTGTATTTTCAAACTTTGTTGCTTTGTTAAATAATAAAAACTTATAAAGATACAGTTGATGATAAAGTAGAACATTGTTACAACCTGAATAACAGGTTATCTTTCAAAAAAGGAAAACATTGCCATCATGTGTGTTGGCTATTTCTTCGATGTGGTTATCATTCTTACCTTAAAAATAGTTGTTGGTGATCTCTATGCATTTAGTTCGAGCCTCTGCTGCATGTGTCATGTCCTGCTGCATATTTAGTGGTTTATCGTCTGAGTCTGCTTCTGGCTTCATGCTGATCCTGTGAAGACCCTTCTCATGGCTATGTTGTGGAGAATGGCACAGTGGCAATGATTTTACAACAGGTATCTGGTCTCTGGAGTAGTGCTCCACCAGTCTTATGGAGGTATCTGAAATGATGTTCACTGGTAGGAGGCGCACAGCTAGACTGTAACAAAGTGTTTTAAATTCGTGATGATCACCAGTGTTTTGGTCAATTGGGTGCTCCCAACAGGTAACGTGTCCGTCCTAGGCACGTCTAAACAGACAATATCATGTGGCACCATGTGACCATGGTGTCATCCCTGAATGTCGGGCACTCCGTCGGTTCTCATGAAAGTGAGACTCCAAATGTTATTCAAAAAGAATTTTAATCATTCATTTTCGTTTTCATACGTATTAGTTTTAAATCAGTTCAAATATATCCAAGTGAGTTTATCCACATGCTCCAATGCATTTCGGGCAAGCAACGCCCTTCATCGGGGAGCTTCTGTAATTAAAACGAGACATAGCACTAAGAATAGCGTGCCCAAGGTATTATTTAAATAAACTGCATGAAACGTGATAAAATAAACGTGATAAAAAACGAATAACATGCTGAAGTTAATGGCTCAGAGATTCAAACATTTCTAAGTCGGTTACGGTGAATTATAAAATGAAATGGTGCCGTTCATCAAAATGAAAATGAAGGGTTCGTTTAACATTCGAAATAATATTCAAGTTGCTATGGTGATTAGAAGTGCCGGTCCTAAGGTCGGAGTGAATGTGAATCATTTAACGGTCTACGCAAATGGCGTTCGGTTGAGAATTCAACGCTGGTATAAAAGTCAAAGTGATCTGGTGCTCAGTGTACTACAAGCATACCGGGATAAATCTACGGGGTGCTCACTTACTCGTGGTGGTGTGGTTATTCGTTCCGAGCGTCGGTTTCTATGGACAGGAAGTGCTGTGTGTTTAGTAGGGATAATGGAAATAGAAATAAAAAACAGACTAGCAAAAGTGTTGCAGGAAAGTGGCCATCTTAGACAGGTGAAATAAACGGTGAAATGAAAGTGAAGTTATAGAGTGTAGTAGTGATAATCAATCGCATACTGAGAACAATGTCATAATTTTAAACAAAACATGAGAATTCTAAACGATCGTTAAGACCGATCGGTTTCATGGTCTGCATACGGAAAATCCAAGCCATTTCCCTCTGGAGTAGGTGTTTGTTGTTGTCCATTCCTTCGATTTTTTGCACTTGTTCAAGAGTTAGAAACTTAAGTTGAGAAACATTGTGTTTGTTGTCATTAAAATGCGTCGCCACATTGGATTTTGTATTCTTGAGTCTGATGTTTGATTTATGCTCGTTAATACGAGTCTTGATTTTCCTCTCTGTTTTTCCTATATAGCTTTTGCCACAGGGACATTTGATCAAATATACGACATTCGTTGAGTCGCTTGTGGCATTCACAAATATTTTGATGGGGGTACCCTTCATGGGGTGATTTACTACAGTTTCCGTGATGATGTTGTTGCAGTTTCCGCAGTTTTTGCATGGCCTTGTTCCTTTAGAAGGCTCTTTCTCCTGGTGTTTCATTGTCAAAATTTCTTTTAAGTTAGCGCTGCGTGTGTACGCAAAAAGAGGTGGTTCTTTAAAGGTATTGCCAAAGTCTGGTTCAATGCTCATAATGGGCCAGTGTTTTAGTATTATGCGTTTGTATGTTGAACTCATGTTGGAAAACTTAGAGACTAGCACCATCCTGTTGGTTTGTTTTTGGGAAGTCTTAGTGAACAATGTTTCCCTAGGAGTGTCCATGGCTTTCTTTTTTGGGCTTTCTGCGAGGGCTGAGGGATATCCTCTGGCTAGGAACCTTTCTCCCATCTCCTTCAGTCTAATTTGAGTTTGATCAATGTTCGAGGTGATTCTCTTGATTCTCAACATTTGTGATGCAGGTAAATGGGTTTTCAAAGATCCTTGGTGATGGCTGGAAAAATGTAATGCGTTGTTGCGATCAGTGTTTTTGCGGAATAAATCTGTCTCAAAACCTGTGGTGGTGGCTGTTATTTTGACATCAAGAAAGGTAATGGTTTTTCTGTCAATCTCCCAGGTGAACTGGATGCGTTCATTGGCTTGATTGAGTAAAGTTAGGGCTTGTGACAAGGATTCTTTCGTGTTGCTCCACACGATGAAAACATCGTCTATGTACCTTGCGTACATTTTCATGTTTTTTGTCCAAGTTGGGTTTTCGTAGATGTTTGACTGTTCAAAATGTTTCATGTAAATATTAGCGTAGGTGGGCGCTGCGCAATTACCCATAGAGGTTCCAGACAGCTGTAGATACCAGTTGTTATCTAGTTGAAAATAGCTTTGGTACAGAGTAAACATAATTAGCTCCATGAGAAATTGTTGCATGTCGGGTTCGAGGTTACTCTCCAGAATAGATTTTTCCATGGCCTCAATGCCGCCGGCATGGGGGATGGAGGTGTATAGCGAGCGGACGTCCGCTATGCATAGTGTTATGTCTTCTTCTTCAGTGATGTTCACACTGGCCAGTTTCTGTAGAAAATCTGTGGTGTCTTAGATGTAACTATCCATCTTTTTTACACTACTTTGTAAGTACCGGTTTATGAACTTGCCGACGGGTTCATGTAGTGAACCTTTGGTTGAGACTATTGGCCTAAAAGGGGGATCCTCTAGGCATTTGTGGATCTTAGGTATCAGATACATGGTGGGACTTTTTGGACAAGGTTTGATTAGATATTTCTTTGTCCTTTCATCAATGGTTCCATTTTCGTAAGCTTTTTGTACAATGTTGGTTAGTATTTCCTTGAATTGTATGGTGGGGTTGCCAGGCAATTTCATATATGTTAGTTCATCTTGAATGTGCTCTTGTATTTTACGATGATACATAGATGAATTCATTACCACAAGGGCACCGCCTTTGTCTGCCTTGATGCATTTTATTCCTTTGTTCTCGGATAACTTTCTCAAGGTGTCATAGTCTTTTTGTGTGATGTTTCTATGTTTCTTCTTGTTAAAGTTCAACTTCATAATGTCTTGATTCACTAGGTTTTCGAATAAATCAATACTCTTATGGCTTACGGGTGCTTCAAATGTGCTGACTGGTCTTAGGCCCAACAATTGATCTGGTTTGTTAGGTAGTGGAGGTAATACATGGTCAAAGTAGTGTCGTAGTTAGATTTTTCTGTTGAACTTGTATGTATTAACCTGCAGTTCTAATGGGTTGGTCCTATATGTCGGTACAAATGATGTGCCTTTAGATAATAAGTTTAATTCGTGTTTGTTGAGAGGAGTGTCAGATATATTAATGATCAGGTGTTCTTTTTCTTGATGTCCTTCTTTGTGCTCCGAGTGCTCGGGTGCACCGGTTCTTTTCCTCTTTCTTTTTCCAAGACCCCGCCTGGGTCGTTTATAATGTCTCTGCCCTCGGCTAAAAAAGGCACCGCAGTGGAGGAACCTGGTTGCTGATATCTGAAATGAGACATGAGTATTCTGAACAAGTGTTCAATAATTGATTGCATTGTTTCATGTGCCATATTGAACTGCCTTTCCCTTATGGTTCTTGGGTGCAAGTATGGGATCAGCATCCAAGGGCGCAAGGAATAGCCACTGTCTCCTTAAATATTATAAGAAGGAGTAAATATTACATTATTTGACAAACATACTTTTGAACACTGTTTGAACTGAGTTTGCAATTCTCTTACCAAGTGCAAACACATCACAGCATTTACCTTGAGGAAGACGGTTATTTCTTCCACACTGGAGGAACATAAAGGAATCATGTGTGCTGCCTTGGAATCTGACTACAAGGTCAGTTTTGATGTATGAGGCATCACACACTGCTTGTAGATTGACTATATGGGGTCTTTCCTGTGTCTATAAAAACATTAATTTACAGAGGCGGGGGCATATGACAATATGTGTGCCATCAACAAAACATCACATTAGGAAAGTGGGCTCCCCGATAAAACATTAGTCAGTGTGCTGTATTTCTTTGGGAGTGTTTGGAAAAATACATATTGGTTCATTTTGCCAATCAGGATGTCCTAAAACCTATGAAAACACCTACGAAATGCAATATGTGACATCCCCCTGCCACTGCTATGACTCCTTGGTAACTGCCAGGAGCTAAGAGGTGTACACAGCACAATACCTGCACATTGGTGGTATTGCCTTGCTTCTGGCTGTTGGCGTTTGTAGCTGAGAATGTGAGAAGTGAGAAGTGAGGAAATCTTGGATTGAATTGCTATTCAATCAAAGATTTCCTCACTATTGAGTCTGTTTTCTCATACATCTCCTCCTCAGTCTAGTCAAACAGGGTTACCCTCACCCTAAATATCTTTTCCTGTCTCCTCCTCTTTCTATGCCTACCAGCCAAAAACCTCATCCTTCTTGCCAAGACTTACAGAGCCCCCATTTTGAAAGAGCCAGATGCTTTTTGGGCGACTTTTTATAGTTTGCACCTGATACACATTGATGGTAATTGCCTTTCCTAAATGCCCATTTTGTGCCTAATCACAATTAGGAAAACCTTTGTACATAGTGTTTGCGATTCAGTATTTGGTATTACCAATTTGTGATTTCCTATTTAAATGCAAAAAAATGCGATTTCTCCATTTTACAGATCGCAAATGACACCAGCGAAAATGCCTTTTGCACATACTGAAATCCCTTTTAGCATTTTTAAATTGCCTGAAATATCGATTCACGCCATCAGGAATGGCAAAATGCCTTTGTACATTTGGTCCTTAGTGCTACATTTTAGTGAAAAATGCACCCTTATTTCAATTTTTACTCAAGGGTGCCGCTCTAAAAATAGAGCAATGGACACAGAGACAGATGTCTCTTACAATCTACTGATTCATATCGATCACAAGCTTAAATTGTGTCATTATTATGCGCCATAGCATAATTCGGGGAATTTTGTGTAACAAGCGTAACATGAAAATCTGCAAATTGTGCAAATGATTCCAGCCTTTTTAAATTTTACTCGGGCTTACATTTCTCCTCCCTACTATCTTAGTTGAACAGGAGGCTGCAGTACCTACAGCACCCAGTAGGTGCCACAGGTCAGTCACCATAGCAACACCACGCTAGACATCTTCTGACACTACACTTGTACATCCACCACAAGTACAGCTTCTTCCGAGAACCTTTGATGATGTAATTAGGCAGCCTGTGCACTGCCCATCTCTGGGGACCCATCTCCTTTTGCATCTGTGCCCACAGATTTAGCCTCAGACTCTACACTGCACACAGGGCACAACTCTGGAGATATCTCCAGGGTTGATTTTTCATGTACTGCGTTGTTGTTAGCACAGAGCCTGAATGGGTTCTATGCTGTCAATCATTCTCTGTGTGTGACATCAGCTCTGCCATCAGTGAAGCCCGGTGAAGGGCCCCACCAAGCCCTTAAACCCATTTGAAGATTCATCTTCTCTCAAATAAAGCTGAGACTGTCAATTCCCAAAATACACAAACTGTGCAATGCAGAAACGTGAAGTTTGTTTATATAGGACAGGGCACAGCCCCTGACTCTTGGACTAATGGGGGAAAATGGAGGTGCAGTGCCCACTGACACTGGGTTGTCGTGTTCCAGAGAGAGTGACAACCCTGGCTATGGTTCTTCAAACCTCAACCTCCAGGCTAGTCTTGCACTGAGGAGGAGAGAGACGGCTGGAAGACATCTGGACACTTCATTCATTAAATCCATAACTGGGTCTTAAACAAAGGGGTAGAAATGCTACATTTCCTTCAGGCAGATTATTCTGTGAATACTCATGAGTTACTGCAGAAATTCCAGGAAGTTTCTGAGTCACACATGAAAAAGAGCTTTGTGGCTCGAGCTCACAAAAATTAGCACTTGTGAACTTTCTTTGGAATAGAAACTCACAATGAGCATTAGTGGGGGTATGGAGGATATAATGGCTATTTGATTTAAGTAACGCTGTGAGTAGGGCACATTGAGTGAGACATGGTTTATCCCACGATCTAATAGAAAGTATTGAGAAACCCCTGAATTAGATGTGAAGTGCCAAATGCTCTCATAATGAACGCCCCGTAATTGGTGTGATATTTATTGCATCTGATAAAATCCAACTTTACAGAGTCATAATTTAACGGATGAGATAAATGTAAGTAAATTGAAAGGTTTGGGGGATTGCCATACAGATTTTCATATTTATTGCCCCAAAATACACCTATTCTAGTCAATATTATGGATCACTGACATAATATCGAGGGACATAATATCGACTATCAAAAATATCGTTGACAAAATATTGACAGAATATCGACTTTGTATCTACAAACAGGTAAGTACAAAAATCTCGAGTTAAAAATATCGTTTACAAAAATAGTTTATAAAAATATCGACTTTATTAACAACAATGTTAAATTAAATTAATATTAAAAATGAACTATTAAAATATACTTAAAAATACTTAAATTACCTTATAATCATGAAATAATTAATGAAAGTTATAAAAAAATTACAATCATATTAGTTAAAACATATATATATATAGTAACATAATATAATTAAATAATAATCAATATTATTACCGTATGATAGCGGAAGTGTAAAAATTACTATTCCCACTCCAGAGAGTGCAACAGTAGGGAAAGCGTTGGATAGCGTAGGGGTAAAAATTACTATTGCCACTCCAGTGAGTGCAACAGTAGGGAAAGCGTTGGCTAGCGTAGGGGTAAAAATTACTATTCCCCCTCCAAAGAGTGCAACAGTAGGGAAAGCGTTGGATAGCGTAGGGGTAAAAATTACTATTCCCACTCCAGTGAGTGCAACAGTAGGGAAAGCATTGGATAGCGTAGCGGTAAAAATTACTATTCCCACTCCAGTGGGTGCAACAGTAGGGAAAGCGTTGGATAGCGTAGGGGTAAAAATTACTATTCCCACTCCAAAGAGTGCAACAGTAGGGAAAGCATTGGATAGTGTAGGGGTTAAAATTACTATTCCCACTCCAAAGAGTGCAACAGTAGGGAAAGCATTGGATAGCGTAGAGGTAAAAATTACTACTCCCACTCCAGTGGGTGCAACAGTAGGGAAACGTTGGATAGCATAGAGGTAAACATTACTATTTCCACTCCAGTGGGTGCAACAGTAGGGAAAGCGTTGGATAGCGTAGAGGTAAAAATTACTATTCCCACTCCAGTGAGTGCAACAGTAGGGAAAGCGTTGGATAGCGTAGGGGTAAAAATTACTATTCCCACTCCAAAGAGTGCAACAGTAGGGAAAGCGTTGGATAGCGTAGAGCTAAAAATTACTATTCCCACTCCTGTGGGTGCAACTGTAGGGAAAGCGTTGGATAGCGTAGGGGTAAAAATTACTATTCACACTCCAGTGAGTACAACAGTTGGCAAAGCGTTGGATAGCGTAGGGGTAAAAATTACTATTCCCACTCCAAAAAGTGCAACATTAGGGAAAGCGTTGGGTAGCGTAGGGGTTAAAATTACTATTCCCACTCCAAAGAGTGCAACAATAGGGAAAGCGTTGGATAGCGTAGGGGTAAAAATTACTATTCCCACTCCAGAGAGTGCAGCAGTAGGGAAAGTAAATACTTCATATATTATTTAAAAAATATATAAATTAATATCTATTAAAAATTAATGTAAAGTAATTACCAATTTAATATAATATAACAATGAATCAATTAAAATTACAAATTAAAATTAATTATTACTATTAGTTACCTATTAATCCAAATTAATTACAAATGAACAATTAATTAATTAACAATTAAAAATTATTTTACCATTGATTCAAATTAATTACAATTAAATAAATTGAATTATTTAATTAATTATAAATAAATTACTTCCCACCCTATTCCCCTATAAACCCACAACCCGCTACAGAAAATAAATTAGTAAAATTAACATAATTAGCAATTAATCAATTAAATACAATTAATTGCCAATTAAAATTTAATTAATTACCCATAAAAAACTTTATTAACAATTAATTCTAAAAAAATACCAATAAATATTTTTACATATTTAATTAATTATAATTAAATTACTTCCTACCCAATTCCCCTATAAACCCACAACCCGCTACAGAAAATAAATTAGTAAAATTAACATAATTAGCAATTAATCAATTAATTAAAATTAATTGCCAATTAAAATTTAATTAATTACCAAATATAAATTAATTAACAATTAATTGAGAATGAATACGAATAAATAAAATTACATATTTAATTAATTATAATTAAATTACTTCCCACCCTATTCCCCTATAAACCCACAACCCGCTACAGAATTAAATTACGCAAAAATTAAAAAAACAAATATCATTATTTAAAATTAATTATAACATAAATACACAATTTTCACACATATAATAACATAAAAAACGCTATAAAAAATTCGATACTAATAAAAATTCGATAATTTTTATTACCTATATTATATACTTCGATATTTTAACTTTCTATATTTTTAACATTCGATATTACATTACTTACCTTAAAAACGATATTTTTGATGTCTATATTCTGTCCATTCAATATTTTGTCCAGTCTATATTTTAAACTCGATATTATGTCCATTCGATATTTTGTAGTCGATATTATGTCTGTTTACCCTGTGAAGTGACAGGAGCAGCAAGTGTTATCATATATAAAAATGGCAAAATAATTAAGTAATACCATCACAAAATATGCTAGATTAGGTCCCATTATTTCCATGAGCACTTCTCACTCTGAAGTTTTCCGTTTTTTTAAGGTTTCCAGCTCATGTGGATTACTTCAGGTGGATTTTATTTGGGAATTTCGTTTTTCCATTTTATTTTGGGTTTCTTTGGATTTATATTTCACTTTTTTGTGGACTGGATTTTTGGGAAATGGAGGAGGATCAAAAACATTAGCTATGCAACTGGAATTTAAATATTTTTTATTTATTTAGTGTTATATTTTGTTCTATATATTTTTTTGCTTTCAGTGTAATTGAAATGTTTTATTTATTGTGTGTTATGTATAGTATTTTTGGTTTCATGACTAGGATTTTAAAGTAAATATTACAAAATATTACTTTGCTTTATCAATCTTGGTATGTACTTTGTAATATATTTTTAGTATGTGATTGAGCAATATTTATTTTAAATTGTTTTTATTATGTTTATTATGTAGGTATTATGTAGGTGTTCTTTTTGTTTTGTTTTATTTGTATGTGTATTGCTAGTTGGGTTATAATAGTGATCTTGAGGTAATCTTGAGACAGTCTAGTCCTTTTTTATTTCTAAATAGTCTGACTTTGAATTGAAGCATTTCAAACATTTTCCTTATCTGTTTAGATATTTTACATTTGATTTGTTTATTGACTGTTCTATTCTTAGCTGTTGGTACCTTTCGTCTTTTTTAGAAAGCTTCTGTGCATTTGTATAGTGTTGGTTGGGTTTGTCCTAATGTGGTGCCGAAGGCATTGTGCTATACTTTCACTGCATTATTGGCTTTGATTTGTTGAGTTATAGTGCTGTAGCAAGCATTCTATCATAGTATTTGGTATCTGGGTTGGCTTCTGGTCAAGAACGATGCAGTCTGCTAATCTATGTATCTTCAAAGTAGTCCATTAGTTTATTGGCATATTGTAGTGGTTAGCTATATCTGGCAAAGTATTAATTTCTAAAGTAAACTGGCTGTTTGTCGTATATTCCACACTTAGGGCCCCATAGGATGGCGGGCGGATTGCCCCCGGCAGACTGGCGGTAGCCACCGCCGGCCTGGCGGGGGTAATCCACCCGCCATCCTCACCTAAATGACCCCCCGCCATATTAGTATGGCGGGGGGACCACGGCGGATGGAAAGACCGTCCGCCGCTTTTCCGCCCCGGTGGCCTTGCGACCGGGGCGGAAAAGGTCTAATATGGTGGCGGTGTCTAAGAGACACCGCCAGCCATATTAGCATTGGCTTTTTTAGATGCCTTTCCGTGGCGGCAATGCCGTCACGGAAAGGCATGCGGTCTTCTTTGGGGGCCCTGTGTGGGTACCCTGCTGCATTTGCATAAAGAAAGAGGCAGGCACCGCGCGGTGCCTGCCGCTTTGTTTAGGCAAATGCATATGTGCATTTTTAGCATTGTGGCGGGCGGTGCTGAGAGCACCGCCCGCCACAATGCTAAAAATGCAGGATGCGCCCACCACGGGACCCCAGCCCTTATGGTGGGCGGTCCCAATAACCAATAGGATGGCAGGCGGACTAAGTCCGCCCGCCATTCTAATGACCCCCTTAGTACAGATATTTGCATGTCTCCAAATGCTATGGTTGTAGTGGTAATAGCAGCTTTTACTGGTTGTTTCTGGATGTAGTTTCAACATTGTCTGGTTCATTATTCTGGAAAGTAGTAGGTTTTTTTTGTTTTTTTTATGAAATCTAAAAGTTCAATAATATGCACTACTATGCTTATAAAGCAGCACTGTGTAAATTAGAAGAATGTTACAATACAGTACAACAGGTTTATAAAGCGTGCAGCTGCTTCTGAGGAAACATCCCGGTGCTAGCAGCAGGGTAAGTTATTAAACATACTGAGGTAAAGGCATTTGGTAATTAGATACATAATTGTTCCATTACGTTAGGTTAGTATTATGATATTACCCAGGTATGGTATATATACACGTTAATGGTGGAGGGCACATTTTAAACACTTCGTCCATCATTCACGTTTCTCATTGCCTTAGAAGTCTGTTTTCGGTTGCAAATAGTATAATTCTTCTGGCATTATTCTGATTGTCATGCTGAAGGATGGATTCATTGTTATGTATAGTGATTAGGTGTTCCGCAATATGTATGCCTTAGTATTATCTAGGAGCAGCATGGGTGCGACTTGTAGCTTTTTATCATGAAACATTAGTTCATTTTAAAATACACATTACTAGTAGCTGACTTGTAATATACTAAGGCACTTCAGGCAATTTGTCTTTTAAAATTTCAGTAGTGGGCACTTAGGAACTAGTGCTTGCTACTCTTGAATATTAAATGCCGTACGTCTATCTCTGTAATGTTTGGGTGGGGGTGTTTCCTAACTTCAGAAACAATATAATTTTTCATTGTAGCACTCCCATAACAAGCACTAGTATGGTATTTAGTACATTTCCAATTTACATTCTAGGTGCTTCTGCTTTCTTGACTGTATATTTATCCCATGTGCAATGGGAACTGTTTGTATTTCTGTGATGTTATATAGGTTGGTCTAACTGTTTGAAAGAGGTATGAATTTATCAATCATACTTTTATAAAAAATGTTTATCACATATAGTAACACTATTTAAACATGCGCTGAAACATTTTATGCTTTATACTTCCATATGTACTGCTGCTTTAAGTTCTCCTCGATTTTCTTCCATTTGTGTTTAGTGTTACTAAGATTTGGGTCTGGTGCCTCCTTTTCTGTTGATGTTTTAGTATTATGTTGCAAATACAGATTTGCTTAGTTTCTTTTTAGGGGGGGGATATTCAGTTAAAATTTAACCTGTAGGAATGGTTGTATTTTTATAATTATTGTACTTACTTTTAAATTGCTTTCGTCCAAGTTTGCAACTGTAGATTTGGCGTTCTTGATAAGCAGAACTACATTTTTGGTGAACTATTTATATTTTTTTTATAGTATATCCAATTTAGGGGCATAATATCAAGGGGGTTTATCTCCGCTTTTTTGGCTTTAAAAGCCAAGAAAGCGGAGATAAAATTATCTCCCTATTCCCTAGCTGTCGCTAACACCAGTTAGCGACAGCTAGTAGGAGATAGCGACCATCTTGGGCCCCACTTTGCATGTCAGAGAAATTTATCATTAATGACATGCAAAGTGGGCGTGCCAAGATGTTAGCGACTGGAAACAGTCACTAACATCGCTATCTCCTATTACCAACTTTTGGAGATATTCGCGCTAAGCGCGAATATCTCCAAAAGCTAACACCTGCCCTGAGCATTTCTTAGCCATGTTATCCAATGGTAGGTGGATAACATGGCTAAGAGCATTAGCTCGGTAATGCATGAATATCGCTGACTTTTCAGCGATATTCATGCATTGCGTCTGAGTTTTATCGCATTTGCGATAAACCTTGTTAATACCAAGGTTTATCTGCGATAAAAATCACCGCAGGTCAGCGATACATTTTTGTCTATAACCAAGCAATAGCAATAATTATCGCTATTGCTTGGTAATATGTCCCTTAGATACATAATAACAGAGAGAGTGCAGTGATTTTTTTTTAACATTTGTATTTTAAAAATATGTTACATTGCATTGCAGTTAGTTCATTTTTAAACTTTCTTGTGAAGATTGCGCAGTCGTTTTTTGAAGTAAGCCACTGGTTTTTCTTGAATCAGTGCGGCAGAGTTTCCTATTCTTGTAGCCGAATGAAAAGTCATTTTTTTAGGTATTTTGTTCATATTGTATTCTAGAATCGAGCCAGGGGGTGCAGGTTGAAGTCAGAATGCCCCAGACCGGCTATTTCAGATAAAGCAGCTGTGACCCTGGTTTGGGGTGCTAAACTCATCACTGTCTTAAGTAAGGGTAGTACAAATCCCAGAAGGGGTGGGCAGATCCTGGTCATCATGCCAGGATAAATTGTTGGACACCCTGGATCTGTTGATAAACATTTTGTGCCCGGATGAACAAGCTAAAAAGAAATGTGAGACACTGCAAGCTGAAGTAACATGTAGTTGGGCCCAAAGGACAGTATGTTTTTTGTGTAATGCAAGTGCTTGACTGTCCTCTGAGAGACACAGAGGGATTTTGCTAGGAGTTCATCCAAAGTTGTTAGAATTGCCTAATTCCGAAGTTGGGCTTAATTAATGGGATGAGTTGTTATGCGTAAGCATTTCATTTGATTGAATGAGGCTTTCTCGTCAATGATGAGTGTTTATGGTCGGGTCTCTCCAGGGCCAGCAGATACAGAGGTTGCCTCGCTGGCCATTCCTACTATTCAGATCCACTTTAATCGCCAGCAATACAAACACACCAAGCCAATGTTCTTCCTACAGAGAAGGAGGGGAGGATATTTTGACATAATTACGAGACAAACAACGAGAGGGGGAGTTCACGGGGGGGGGGGATGGACTCTCTTCACCCCTTGTGCAGATAGGGTGAAAGGAAAGCAGGTTGACCCTGTTTGAAAAACTTCAGATGTTGAATTCAAGCAATCCTTCAGTTCTTTAAACAGTCCAGTAATTTCACATAGATTTCTATGCCACTCTGGTACTGATTATTTTTTATAAATGTAATACATTTTTTCCAGGAGGGAATAGAGGTAATTTATTTGGAGATGCAGGAGTTGCTCCAGACCAGGACCACATAGACCTGTTTTTTCACACCGAGAAGGGATTGTAAGGAACATCTTTTTTTTTTGTCTAGAAGAAAAACAAAAGGTGTTGGATGGGAATCATTTTGAAAAGGCTCAATCATTTTGTTCTTTATCAACATTGTAAAATGAAGACAATAGTCAGTCTCAGAGTCCCTTTTTGATAGAGCGGGTGCACAGATAAAATACCTACAGGTTGGTCTGTCCTCTGCTTTATGGTGCTTTACCAAGCTGATAAACCTAATAGCAGCAGTTATTAAGCCCCAGGGATTAAGGGTGTTAGTATACTTGGAGAGTATTATATTCCTAGGTATTCAGGTTTCTTGTTAAAACAGGCGGAAATGGCCATCGATTTAATCTAATCTCTGTCCTTTATCCTGAATGTAGAGACGTCAGGCCTGGAGACCTCACAAAGGATGGTACTTTTGGGGTTGTCAGTAGTCTCAAAGAGGTACTACCAGATGTGAAGGTAACGTAGAAGGAATTGAGAATGATGGTGACTTAACAGCAGGTTTCTTTCCAGCAGTTGGCGAGACTGGTGAGTCTTCTTTCATCTTCGCTTCAGGTACCCTTTGTTACAGAACTCTCCAACATTTATAGATAAGACATTTGCAAAGTGATCCAGACCGCAGACAACTTAGAGATGATTACTTCATACATAGATAAGAGGAAATAAGCTGCTCGTTATACCATATTAACACATTGAACTAAGGGGCCATCTTTCCAACTACCCCAGCTCTAGCATTAACACACCTAGAAGCATATGTGCTAGAAATTGGCGTAGTGGTGTTACACCAAAATTTGTAACACTGCTCTCCGTCAGGTTCAAAATGCAGGGATGTGACATATTTACAAAAATATGGCACACTCTTGCATTTCCCAAAGTGCTGTTGCTAAAGTAGCTGTCTAGCGCCAGTGTAGGCCCCTTACCACCATTTTGTTAGAGTGACTGCACTACAGGGAGTTTGTTTATGTGCAGGAAGAGACACCTTCCTGAACATAAACAATCACAATAGGTGACTTGCTCTATCCATGTGTGCTTCAGAATGCAGTACACGTATAAAGAGCAATATACGTGGAGAAATAAAACAATTTTTCTTGTATTGTATCTTTAAGGCTAGGTATTTTCTGTTATTATTTTTGGTACTGCCCCATACCTTGTAAATGTGGGGAAGCATCAAAAAGTGATAGTTGTTGTGGTGGAACGGCCACAAAAACACCCATTGCCCACCCCTTTCATAATAAGTGCAGCGTGAATAAGGCTTCATTTTGGCTTAACACGTCGAAACAAGTGTAGTTTTTGAGGCGTTCATGCCTTGAAATTTAATCCAAGTCCCAGGATCCCAACAATTTGCCAAGTGAGTGTTTCAAAGTTTATAGCATCAGATGCGTTACCTTCCTTAATTTCTGCACAACGACTTTGCACATTCCTTTAGTAGAATCCAAGGCTCAAACCACTTCAACCATACCAACTTCTTCTCAAAAATGTCTGGTACTGTCTTCACAATATCTTCATTAACACACACCTTATTCACCATCATGACTTCCTCACATGCATGGGGGTCAAGGGTGATACCCAAATATCTCTGATATCTCCAACCCAACAAACAATCAGCCCCATGTTTTCCTACCTTTGAAATTAATAAACATAGGAACATTACTGATAACATCAATAGTTGCACCAACATAGACAACAGGCTTGATAGCCAGCTCTATCAGTTCAATTCCTTCCTAGCCATAAACATCTACCCAAATGCGACCATCAACAAGGGTGTAAGGTAATCATGAATGTACCAACACAGTAAATTCCTTACCACCAATCAGAACTGTGCATTCCGGTATACTCAGCTTATCTTTATCACATTCCTTTTTTATTAAATGACCTCCTCTGTAATAGCCAACCTTACATTTCTTACTCCATCACCCACTTCCTGCACTTAAAATGCAGTTTTGATTTCACTACACAGACCAGGAAGGCCCTTGCATAATCTGGCAAAATGTCCATTCCTCCTACATGTAGTAGATGTTATTATTGTTTTCAAAACAATTTGGGCAATTTGCTGTATCCTGTCCAGGGACACATTGATAATACTTGAATTTCTGCTATCACCTTTACTCATTTGCTCTTTCATAACCCTTTCCTGCTTGTCATCTTTCTTTGTAGCCATGACTCTTGCAATTCCCACATTATTATGATAATCTTTTCTCATTTCCTTCAGCCAACAAGTGATGTGCTCAATACCTTCAATATTAGTAATGGACTTCTTAACCCTTTAAGTGCACCCGCCGGCCAACGGCCGTCGAGAGTACTACCTCGATAGTGCTGCGCACATCGGTTTGTAGTGTAGTTCCTATATTCCCAATAGGCTCTGCGCATTGCAATAATATCAACAGCAGTTTAGGCGTAGGACTGAGGTCATCTAGGTCTCTACTGACTATATTAGATTTAATTAGGTTTGCCAGCTAGCCCAGAGGTCACTAGAAACTTTCTCGAGTAAACAAGGAGGCGTTAACTTCCCTGAATAGACAAGAAGGGATTAGCTTCTGACAACCGCATAAACATGACAACTTTGCTCCTTCAGAATAAAGAGTATATCTCTAGAGTCATGTGAAAACATTAGACAGCTATTTCACTCAGTCAATCGTGCATGCTTAATTTCACCAGGAGTGCAGAGAAATAGAGAGACAGGCATTTTCAATAAAAGTTGTTATTTATTGAGCAGTCTTCTTCCTCATGCAAGAGGAATGAGTTGCCACAATTGCAATACTTATCATGAAGTAAAGTGCGCACAGTAAAAGTAATATTATGAAATAATACTGTAAAAGCATTGATATGGTTTCTTAGCCATATGATACTTTAAAACGGATAAAATATATACATACATAAAAACATTGACTAACGTACTCAACTGGTGCTTCTAATATACGCCTACCCCGGTGTACCTAACCTAAGCCTAATACGTGGGAAGGAGTAAGTAAGTTGCAGTTTAAGTTAAGTTGGTTTTTTGCCAAGAATCTGAATCAAGAAATCTCTAAAGGTTTTAATCAGCTCCGTACCTTGGTTTATAGAATGAAGGAGGTCTTGTATCTCTCTCTCAGGACTCGATCTCCCAGCAACCCGCAAGGGTGACTGGAAACACCGGAGCTGGATTTCTCAGCAAGATAAAAGACAGCGTCTCTCTCAGTGCGTCAAATAGGAGGGTCGGCTTCCTTCGGCTCTCGTATCAGCTGGGCTTCGGGCAAGTAGATAGCCGCTCTGCTCCAAACCACTGTGTGTTTGCTTAAGGCAACATTGGTATATTTATACCCGAAAGGTGCCGTGTTTGACGTAAGGATGGACATAAGACGTCACTAAGAACTTACAGTTCTTTCTGGACTCCAGGAGTTCTTGTGCAAATCAAAACAAAAGCAGGGGGAATTCCCGGGCTGCTGGAGGCTTGGTTTGTTTAAAGAACGCGTTGTACTTACTAGGAGTCTTTGGGAGTAGCCTTGCCGTATTTGGACTGCATTGGCTATGCCTAAATAAATATGGACATGATTCTTATGCCTTTATAAGGATATGCTTTGTTATAACCACATAAGGGCATGAATCGGGGATATCTAATTAGGGTCCTAGATAGATTCACAACACCCACTCCACGTATTATGTCAATCATTACTAAATACTAAGCAATACTAAACATATAACGATGCATGTGTTTCCAACTCACCCCAAAATACATAGATTGCATTTGAAATGGTGTATTGTATATACACAAAAATGAGTATTATACTGTACGTCTTTCAAGCAGTGGTATCATTCAGATAATGCATATAAATATCGGCTGAATGAATTGCGAAAATTACATTTATGAAATGGCTCTTAATACAGAAAAGTAGGTCGAGACCATTTCATCACATATTTATACAATACTGTACATGTGCTAGAGGCTAAGTCAAAATGTTGTCTCTAGTGTCTCTAAGAGTAGAAGCTCTGTTCTCTAAGAATAGTTCTACTTTAAGCAGAGTACCATGTGCCCGAAAAAAGGTGAATATTTTGGAAATGGAAAAAAAATAATTTCGCTTTCAGGGGAAAAAATAGTTCCAATTGTTTTCAGTAGTTTTCATTTTTATCAAAAACTGAAGGCCGAATTCAGAGTTCAGGGAACGCTGTGTGCTCGTTGTTTTAAAAGTTATTCTCGTTGTTAGGGGAGAACATCATATCAGACAGAGTTGCTAAAAATTGGTCTACAACAGCAGGTGAAAGTGCGACCAAGTTCGAAAATGCTGAAATTGTGCAAATGTGAGAATCATTGCTATCATCGATGTCGGGATCAGCAATGCTCACAGAAGGTTGTACCTGTGTGGTGCTGCTTTCATCTCGTACTTCACCGTCACCTACTCGTAATGGTGAAGTCTCAACGAATGCCGTCATCAGAATAGGTAGCCACTGGGGACAACACGTTGCATGAGCCATTACCGAACCAAGCAAAGTATCGATATCCATAAGTACTGCTGATGGTAGTGTAAGACAGACGTCCAACACGCATTCTTCTCCGCATAGCTGACATCGAAGCACAGGTAAGATGCAATACTGCCAGATTGGTCTGAATGAAAGAAACCAGGCTGCACTCAGATCTCTTAGCCGGGCAAAGCCGAGGATTCTAGTGATTCGGTCTCGGTAGCGTATTGCTAGGATTGTTTCTTCCATTGTAGCTGGAGTTTTGTCTCTGGCTTGGCTTGCCATATCGGAGCAGAAGGATCAAAAATAAAATTCCTGCTTCGAGTCCCAAAAGAAGAGGCAGGCCGCCGAATAACGAATGCACAAAATTCGGGAAAATGCCCAGAATTGTTTCAAAGGGTGCTGATAGTCCCGAAAAAATTGTCGTAAATACATGTGCGATGCCACTGGTATCAGACATGTTTAAAATTTGACCTAACATTTCTACGAAATGTACGGGGCAATTTGTTGATAATAGGGAATGTATCTCTGCCGCTGTCCTTGCAACTTGCAGATCATACGTATCTTTGGACGAGATTAAAGGCACAGTTGTCTGTAAAAGAATAGACTTCATTCTGCTTAAAGTATCAATTCGAATAGAAGAGATATTCAAAGAAGGCCATATTGCTGCCTCCATGTCTGGATTGCCGTTTCGATACAATACTTGCATACAGCAAATGACCCTGGAAGTGACGGTTACGAGATAGACTTTTCCTGGCACCATGCCACAACAGCTGTGGTCACTTATTAGAACATAACTGCCGTTGGAAAGCTGTCTGAAAAAAGGCGCTATCTGTGTTGCAGGAGTGCCGTGCAGGTGACATGAAAGGTTATTTGATGAACCTTCGCAGGCTCCATGCAAGTTAATACCTTGACACAGAAGTGTAGCTCTTAGTGATTTTTTACAATTGTTACCACTAAGGAATACCTAATTTTCCCTTCACTATAACATTTGTGTGTATAAGGTCATTTCCAGGTTGATTTGATGTATCCTTTACCCAACCTTTCATACAGGGCTGCTGGTATATACTTCTGGCAATATTTAAACTGGAAAGTTGTTATTGGGATTGTAATCGTTCCATGTATTATCCATTCAATGACAGGTCTCTCTGACATTGTCAATGGTAATCTCTCAAGTTTTTCAATGCTCAGAATCGTATAGTCTGCTCCTTTTTGTGCCAAACTGATTTGTTTATCAGTAAGGTTAAAGATAGAAAATAATGACGTTGTGTTGATTAAACGTCATGGCACGTAGCCTGAACGCAGGTGTTGCAACGTCCAGCCTAGTTGTACAATAGAACGTAATTGGGACTGACCTTGTTGCAACATTAGTAAGTTCTGCTCTATTATATCAATAGCAGATGATACAATGCTGTCCAGTGAATATATTCTGGAGGACAGAGTCGTTAACCCATTGTCCACAACAGAAAGTGATTTTTCCAAATTTATACGATCAATTTCTGGTATTTTTACTGCAGTTTCAATTTGCGTTACTTTCCAAGCTTCGTTGCAAGCAGCGTATATACCGGCGTATATGAAACGTTTTTGACGCTGTTTGCAAGGTCCCAGTATGAAATCTCGCAAGTCAGCACCTTCTTTAAGTAAAGTTAAGTGTTGCTTAGTTTCTGGCAGTGTGGATTTCTGTAGCCATTCGAGGCAGAGTTTTCCTACACTATATGTTGTAACTATCCCTGGATGTTGTCTCTGGGAATATCTTGGGTCTGGCCTGGTCTGTTTGAACCCCTGTGTTTTGTTCAGGGATCTATCTTGACAGTTATTAGTGTCTGTGGGCCAGATCAACCATTTTTCCAATCAGGGTGTTCTGTTTTGGTGTAAAATATGGGATACGTCTATCTCCACATCTGTTGTGCTATTACTATCAGGTATGGGCTTCGGAATAGACGGTTTGTTTAAGTCTTTTATCTTGGCTAAACCAAATAAAAGGTTGTCTGTTGAATGGTGTCATTCAGGAATATTATCTGTTCTGGGATCATGCAGGCTCTAAATAATGCTTCTAAACCTTGTACCTGCCAGTCTTTTGAACCCCAGATGGTTTTTGTTTCACTATTGTTTTTCCAAAATTCAAAACCAAACGTAGACATTTTATCATAACATTTTTCAGAATAAATCAATTTAGTATTTCTCAACATTGTTTTCATTCCTATCTTATTTAACATTTTGAAATAAAACGTTTCTGCATCACTTTTATTAAACCCTGAGAAGTATCTGAATTTCTCATAAAATGTTTTCGAGCTGCCTGTAAGCGGTGTTGGACAATGTTCCCATTGATTATAATTTAAAACATTTCTAGGTTAAGCAGATTTATGCAAATAGTGATGGCCATCGTGGTTAAAACAGTACATTTCTTCATAGTTCGATGAACCCTGTAAATAATCATGTTCTGTAAATTTTGCTGACATTACTAAATCTGACCTCATATTATTAATATTTTCAAAGTCTCAATCATCAGAGAAAGTACTTGGTGTCACAAAGTCACTTAAGGAAACCTTAAATTGGTGTGGATATTTCAAGAGCTCAATCGGGCCATAGATTTCATAATCCGTTTTGTCCCATGCTACCCCACCGGGTATTGGACTGGCTGTGATGCTCACTGATGACAGTTCTCTTTTTTCGATGTTTGAGGATATGTGAGGCTTTAGGACCAAGTTGATGTTCTGACTTGCTGTGTCCATTGTACTATATTTTCCCTCAATAAATCTACCCAAACATAAAACCATGATGAGCCAAAGCAGGAGGAAAAGTACACCTAACACAATCCAAAATTAAATCCATGGTGAAATCAGATATGTTTCTTTTAGTTGATGAAAGAGTTCAGTCACTTTTTCTTTGATAGTTTTTGTTGCTGGCGTTTCTTCATGTTCACTAGGATCATCCGAAAAGTCATCGAAATTGATGAAGTAGCCAGATGCAGTTCTGTCAATTGTTGGAATTCCTTCCGGATTCTCATTACTCTTTGAATTTTTCTTTGTTTCAATGGCATAGTCTGAGGCTACATCATTGTAGACAGGCATTTCTTGACGAACTGTTGCAATTTGGGTTTCAAGAGGCACAAGTTCCATGGCTTTGTTGCATAGTCCTCTTTTATTTACTGCAGGTTTATCAAATGTGATTAGTCTCTCAGTTTGAACCTCTTGGATTGTACCAAGATTTGGTCTTCTGCTATTTCTTGGGAGTCCACTGGGCCTACTACTTATTATTGGCCACATGATTGTGGTTTTACCAGGTCGATGGATACAACTCTTTTCTCCTTTTTACCAGCAAGGGGCGGTAATACTACTGATCTTGTTCCGCTGACAGCTAAGACAGGTACTGCTTTTCTGTTAGAAGGCCCAAATTCCTTCTTCACCGCGATCTTCTCTCTGACTAGATCCCCAATCTTTGGAATCCAGACAGGTCTTTCTGGGACAGGTGGTTTCTCTTCAGTGGCTGTTGGCTTTAACTTTATGTTACTAAGACTTCTTCTTATTTCATTTTAGTCCTGTAAAACAGCCAAATGATCTTTGATATCAAAGGCTTTTTCTTTTACCACTGAAGTCTGACAATCTAAGTCCTGGATTTTCATTCTAGTGCCGAACAATAGTTCATATGGAGTGATACCTTTTAGAGAATTTCTTGGCAGATTGTTATGACTACGTTGGACACTTGTTAAATGTTTGACCCACCCATCACCCGAACGTAATACCCTCGCCGTTATAGATTGCTTTATGTCACGGTTTTTTCTTTCCACTACCGCATTTCCCTGAGGATGGAAGGGAGAAGAGTCATGGCCTCTTTGTAAGCTCGAGAGCTAAACGCAGGACCCTGGTCAGAATGTAGCATGCCAATTGCGTATGTGCCGATAAAGACTCGCAAATGTTTTATAACAGTTCTGGCGTCAGCCGAGCGCTGGGGCCTACAATTTAAGTGAATCTAGTCTTAATAATTATGGGAACGAATTTCTCCGGCTGGATTTCTGCGTATAGATAGCCTGATGCTTTCTAATAACGGTGTCCTGGCAACAGTCTGGTCCGGTTCACAACTGCGATCTCTGTTGCAGTCTGGTCAATCCATTGCAAATTTGTAATTTTGCAGGCTCATCCTCGGCCACCAGTATTCTGATTGTAATTCTTTTAGAGATTTCACAATCTCCTGGTGCCTTAGACCCTGCCCCAGGAACGGAGTTTGCATCAATTATGTATGTATTACTGAGTGGATAGTTGAGAGGTAATGCTGCATAGTCGCCTTTTAATGAGGCTTTTACTGCAAGCATGGTTTCTCCATCTACGTGTTTTTTAGAACGCTTTTTTGTGGCTACGGAAGCCGGTTGAACCGCTGCCGCTGTGGCTCTATTAGCCAATGAATTCCCTGCAACGTGAACGCTATCACGTTGATGACTCAGTGTATGTATCACATGAGTCTTTCGTAGTTCTTTCTGTAAAAGTACTACTTGTTCCCAGAGCTTTTTATGCTTTATTGTGGCACCTGTGTCATCTTTGTAACCGTTTTTCATCCATGTCTGCATGTCATTATTGTAAGACTGGACGCAGTAATGCAAATCGCACACTATGAGTGTGGGGAATTCGCGATCGGCATTTTCAAGCACCATTTTTAAAGATCTTATTTCAGCTCGCTGAACTGTACAGTTTCTGAGTGATTCAGTTTTGGTGATTATCAGTCTGAATTTACCTAAGCGCCAGCGACCTTTAACAATCGCGCACGCTGCATTGTCAGTTTGTTTTCCCACAACGTAGTGTTGTGCAAATCTGTCTGTGTAAATCACGTAGCTGTATTGTTCGAGAGGCAGAATTTCGATTGGCAGAGGACATTCACTTTCGTATTCTAGATCTAGATCTTCTAGTCTTTTCATTTTTGGATCAAAAGCGTGTTTCACGTCTTCTGCTGCAAGAGAATTTTCCCATTGTATCCATTTTGGATCTAATGCCACTGCATTTGGAATGCGTGGTCTTGTCACTGCCTCAAGGGCTGATACTGCTGTTAAAACAGATATGCTCTTGCCTTGGGCTAGGGCTCTTTCTTTTGCTACAGCAGTTAGAATTTTTTCAGTTGAACTGAATTTCATTTTAGCTTGTGCGTACAAGTGTGATTTATAAGCTATTGGTACCGTTTCTCCCTCATAAGAGGTCAGGTACGTGAATCCGCATCTTTCTGGGATGATACGGATTACAAGGTCACGTTCATTTGCTCGTGTTTGCAGTTTTGTTTTAGGTAACAAATCTGTTTGTAATGATCTTAAAATTTCTGTGCCCAATTAATTGGTTTGAAATCAGGTTTTATTAATTCATAGAGAGGTTTAACCCTCTCTGCATAATTTAGAATGTATGTTCTTCCGTAATTCAGGAAACCTAGTATTGTAAGTTCTTCAGCGTTTTTGGCGCTTGGAGAACTGGACATTTCTCTAAGAAATTGACTGCTAGCCTTTTGCCTTCACTTGATAATTCATATCTTAAAAACAGGACAGTTAGATGGGCAATTCGTGACTTCTTAAAGTTGAATTTGTACCCTTCAGCTGGAAACCCAAGTATTATGGTGTTCACTCTTTTCAAGTGTGTCTCCAGGTCGTCGTCTGTAAGATAGATGTCATCGACATATGATAATGCCTCATCATCATACATTTGTAGTAACTCTGTTACCCTTGCTGAGAATAATCCTGGGCTATTCTTGAATCCCCGTGGGAGTCGACAGAATTGTTTTTTCGACCCCATTGTTGAGAAAGCGGTCAAATACCTGCTTTCAGGTGCAATGTTTTGACAAAAGAAACCATTTGAGATATCTAATGCTGTTTTTTTTTTTTGCGCACAATGTTATTCATTAGTGCTGCACTGTGTGAGTTTTGTACTGCAAATCTTTTGCAGCAGGAGTTTAGGTGTCTGTAGTCCAAAACTAGACGATATGAATCGTCTGGCTTGGAGACAGGAAAAACAAAGGATTGTTCATTTGTGAGGTGCATGTTTCAATCACCCCCTGATATTCAAGTTGATCTAAGATCTCCCTGACATGTTTTTTAGCTTCTTGCTTAACAGGATACTGCCTTTGAGCAGTAGGTTGATTTTTTAGCTGGATTTTATGGTGAGGAGAATCCTCATCCCATCCTACATGATTTTTATATAATGCAGGAGCTTGGGCTACTGCCCATTTTCTAGCAAATATGTATTTTTTATGAATTGGAATTTGATTTGAGAAGGCAGGCATAATCATTTCTTCGCCATGAGGACACTCCCTGACAAATTCTGGTGGCCAGTCTTTTTCTGCTAGAAGGATATCATAGCCTTTTCGAAAGGTTATCCCAAAAGAGACCCTTTATTTTCCTAGTTTTGTCCCCCTCTATACGCAATGTTATTTCATATAAATTATGGGGTTTGCTAGCTCTGGTGATTGATTGATTGAAAAAGCTTTATTCGAGTTGTACACTCATAAAAGCACACACATATAAATTACATACATTTCTTAAAACTTCAACATTCTATAACAATTATTTTATAAGTAAAAATACATAATACACAAACATAAAAATCATTTATCATTGGGAATTAAAATAAGCTTTTTCAAAATGTGCGGTAACTAAATGCAAATGTAGAAACCTCCGCGTTACGTACCATTCCCAAATTTGCACAATAAAAATTGATGCCATACATATTACTCGCATTTTTAAAGTTAAAATTCATATGAGTCTCCCAGTTGCTATCTGTTTGGGCATGTCGTACGTAGAATATCAGGGGTACATAAGGTTCAAAGCACATTAATAGATAAAGCCCTCCTCCTTAGGGACCACGCCCAACCCAAATATTTGGCAGTTCCAATTACAATTTGCATTTCAGTGGACGAACAAATTATTCTTAGGCCCTCGACACCAGTTAAGACGCCAAGATTCCTACAGACTGGAGCTAACCAAAATTTCCTTGGATTTGCATAAGCCACACATGCAAAAAGAAAATGTGCAAGGTTTTCATTGGGGGCCCCACAAGACGGACAACACGCACTACCTCCAGTTTTCCACCTGGACGTCATACACTTCAAGGGGAGGGAGCCTGCCCTTAGCTGGAAAAATAATTTCCTATCCATTGGGACAGTTATACTGTCCCAATACTTTTCTAAGGATGGCTTTTGTTTAATTTCCATGAATCTACCCCCCAAGGAGTCTGAGGTTACGCTCCTCCAAAGTTTTTGCTCAATGTGGTTCCAGTATAGTTCTTTAATACTGGATTTGCTAGGGAATATATCCCCAAGGGGATTTTCCCACAATTTGGAGAGTCCAAGCTCAACTAGGACATCCCTTAAGGTTTTCAGCCATGTAATTTTATGGAAAACATCAAGTTTGACTAGTGCTAGAAACCCCTCCGCATAGTGTCTTATTTCCATGGTTGTCCATAGGCGTCTCCAGTAGAGGATAGGCCTCAGTCGGGCGCGGTCACTAAGCGATCTTCTACCTAAATCCAGACCAAGCGGTATGAGTGGGGTACTTTGGGGAAGACTAGTTATCCCTCTCACAAACCTGTTCTCAGATCTTTGTAGAGTAATAAGACTCTCAAAGCCCCAGACTTCAGCCCCATAAAGGGTTGCGCCCAGGGCTTTTGCGTCATAAACCATGAGAACTGGTTTTATGGGCCTGGTTTTGGATTTAGCTTGCTCGACCCTGAGTGCTCCAGAGATCTGCTGGTGTTTCAACACCGCCTTCTCTATATGACGTGACCAACCCTGTTTACTTGATATCTCGACCCCAAGGTACGTAAAAACATTTACCAACTCTAGGTTGATTTTGTTCAAAGATACATTGGGTCGAGAGTGACACTTTTGCCCAAAGGCCATCAACTTGGTTTTATTTACGTTAACCTCAAGACCCCGTTCTTTGCAGAAGGAGTCAAAAATATTCAAGGCGCGCTGAAGGCCTGACGGGGTTTTGGACACAATCAAAGTGTCGTCAGCGAACATCAGAATTGGAACTCTGATGCCCGCTAACGAAGGTGCGTCGACCGGTGCGTCCAATATCCTTTCTACAATGCCATTAATGAACAGGGAGAACAGCAGGGGTGCCATAGCACATCCCTGCCGGACCCCCCGCTCAACTGGGAAGTTAATGGTGGATTCCCCATTCCTCCCCCACTGGACCTTTGCATAGTTACTTTCATGCAGACGCATTATCAGCGTAAGCAAATCCGGAGGGACCCCTATTTTATGGAGGACCTCCCACAACGTGCTCCTGGGCACCAGATCAAAGGCGGCCCTAAGATCTACAAATGCTACATAGAGCCTGCCTTTGCCCAGGAGTACAGTCCCCCACCGCAGCATGGTGAAACGAAAAATTTGGTCGACCGTACTAGTTGCACGTCTGAAGCCTGCCTGGAAGGGGGATAAAGCATTGTTGTCATCTACCCAAGCCATAAGTTTGTCAACCAGCATCTTCCCCACCACTTTCTGCATGGTGGCCAACAAACTTATTGGTCTATAATTTGCCGGGAGTGACCGATCGCCTTTCTTAAAGATCGGTATTATTATTGCCCCCTTCCATATATTTGGGATTTTAGCCCCTCTCGCTAGACCATTCCCCAACAAGGTCGCATATTTTGCCCACTGGGCTTTTTCGTGTTTGAAAATATCTGAAGGGATTCCATCTAGCCCCGGGGCTTTCCCCCCCTGCAAACTTGCTATTACGACATCCGCGTCCTTGCATGAAAATAAATCGCCCTTGCAGAATACCATAGGGATTGGTTCTCTAGCCGTTAGATCCCTACTCTCAGCATACTGGGGTTTAAAATACTCGACCCACAAGGCCTCATCGACATAATTGTCGGGTTTGTTGGGGGCGCCCCCTCTTCCCCATTTCACAATTTTCCAGAATAATCTGGAATCCTTCTGCCCTGAAGCTTCGAGTAGCTCCTCCCAGTATTCCTCTTCCCACGACTTTTTGGCCATACGGATACTATCATTATACTGTTTCCTGCAAGCGCTAATCGAGGCCTTTACTCTGCTCTTAAGTGCTTAGCCCAGCTCCAGTCTGGCAACCCTGCACTGTTTATTAAACCAGGTCGCCATAGTGATTGGTGCTTTTCTGTTCGACTTTAGTAACTTAGTGAAATGCGGTTTTATCACAGTAAAAAAGGTGTCATGGATATCTGTTAGTTGGACAGAGTCGGGTGTTACCGGCTCAGCTTTTGTCATGGCATTGATGGCATTATCTGTCTCCAATTTAATGGACTCCAAAGTGGACAAATTGGCCAGAACATATGGCCATCTCACCCGTCTTAAGTCGTTACTCATAACAGGTGTGCTACCACTACCTGATACTGGGTTAGTTCGTGCGGCCCTCCACCATGAGTGGGAGACACAGAGGGGGTTATGATCGCTTTCTAATCTCCCCACAATTTTCATGTCACCCACGCCACACCATAATTCAAGACTACAGATGACGTAATCAATCCTACTTTTGTTATGTCCATTATCGAATGTACAGTTGCCACCATAATCACTTTTTGTCCTGCCATTGAGAGCCCTCAAACCATACTCTAGACATAACGCATTCAGCAATAGAATGTCTTTTGACCACCGCTTTACAGGTACCAAATTTAGCTTTGGGATGCCCCAAAGGGCATCTTCCTCCATTCCTATTGGATATGCAGTGTTTTCTAGTGGCTCGAATGTCCTATTCAAATCACCAGCCAAAATTACTCTGTTGCCAAGTGACTGGGATTCAAGAGAAGTAGATAAAACCTCTAGGGTAGTAGAATTACCAATACTCATGCCCCTGGCATATATATTATAAATGTCTATACTGCCACCCTTTCCCACAGATAGTCTTAATAGTTGTATATCTTTGCACCCTAGATCAATCATTTTTATTTTGACCTTCGAATTTTGTTTGATCCAAATTGCGAGGCCTCCCATGGGTCTACCCCTGGGGCCTCTCGTTGCGGGTATACAAAAATTTAGGTAACCTGGGCAAAATATTGGGTCGCAAGCCCACGTCTCTTGAAAAAGGCACATTTCGAACCCACTTACAAAGTCAATCCATTGCTGTGACAATAATCTAGCCCCCAGCAGCTAGCTCTGGTGTCTGCAGTTTCCACTTGAATGTATTCATTCGTGTCCACTGTCTCCAGAAGATTCAGCAAGATCTTGCGAGCTATGGTCACTTTTGCTGTGTTGTCTAGCACTGTCTGGGCCCAGTCTCCGTTTTTCAGTTGTGTCCTCAGAATCCTCGGCATGTTTTATTTTAATGCTGGCTACCTTCTTCTTAGGAAATTGTAATTTTTTACTTTGATGAGCAGGTTCCTTGTCTTTGGACTTGACGTGCTCTTCCTTGTGTTCTGACCGTCCTCTTCTTTCCGATTTCTGTGAGGAAGTCTGAAAAGATCGAGAAGGACGTGTATCAATATCTTGGTATCTGTCAGGTTTTCTCAATTTATCCCTATCTCTAAGGTTGTATCTTTTCTCAGAGGGCTCCCTCTGGGGAGACTTGCCTCCTCGTTCTGGAGAGCTATCTCTTCGTTGAGGAGACCTTCCTCTGGACTGAAACCGTTTTTCTCTGGGAGTGGATTGTTTATTACCGTCCCAACTCTTTTTTGGAGTGTTGAGATTATTTTTACTAAAGGTTTTTTCAGGATTTTCAATTAGTTGTGGTTTTAGTGGTTTCCCACCCAAAACTATCTCTACCTAGTTCTACATAGGATTTTTCTATGATTCTGGCAAGTACAAAAGGTTGTTCTGCTATATCTGTTTCTTTCAATTTCTGGCGGATCGCCACAGATGCTGCTTCTCCTTTTATGTTGGCTAGTAATATAGCTGAGACTTGCTTAAAGTCTTTTAGTAATTTTATACCTAGAGTTAAAGCAGGTTCTGGACCGTATTCATTTTGAATCTGTCTTAGTACGTCTAGTATAACCGCCATGGACGGAACACCATGTGTTTTTGTGTAAATCGAAGCAAAGACTGTGCCCAAGTGTCACAGTCCTCATGTGGTGCGATCCCCATTGGAAGACAGATAGTCAGAATTCTGTGTTTCTCATGTGGTGTAGTAACAGGAAATACCGCCTCTATTTGAGTGATTTTCTGGGCTAACCAGAATGGAATCTGTTCCCGTTTTGCAGGAATTTTCCCAATGGCTGATTGTATATTCTGTGGTGTTATTTTATTTGTCTTCCCCTGGTAAGGGGTGGTCTGTGGAATTTTTATTGCTGGTTGGACTGTTGAAGTCCGCATGACATATTGGACCAATTGTCTGTGTATTTTAATTAATAGTTTTAGCTGCGCTAAGAGTTCTTGGTCTGACATCTTTTCAATGTCGGGATGTGGTGTGTAGCTGGCTAGAACCGGCCACGTGGCTCCTGGTCTACCTAGTGGACCCAGCCTGGTGATGTGATTTTGATGTTTTAGGGTGCCATTAAACCAGAGCAGGTGCTCTTGGTATGTTAGTGGGATTTCAACGTCCTCGAAAGGAGCGTATTCATCCGGAGGTTCCTCTATTTTGTAATAGTGGAAATCTTGTGTCACAGCGTGTGCTGCTGGAAAATGTATCCATGAATAGAATACCTCTGTCTGCCGATATTCGTGGGCCTCTACCACAAATATGACTGTACCACCTCTTGGTGATAGTCCATTTTCTATAAGTTTAAGAGTTATAGTTCTTCTTACATTTACCAGAATGATTATAGCATTCGGGTCATCATTTAGGAGACTTGTGTCATCCGCTAGGAGTTGAGCTGCTATTTTAGCTCTTTCCCTTTCATCGTCACTTTCCATCATTTTTACTGACTGAAACGTTTTTTGCAGATCAAGTTTCAAGGGAAACAAAGATTAGGTGCACAATATTTTGGAACACTGTATCCTTCAATGTTGACTAAACCAAAAACTAATACATAGGAATCTCTTCCTACTAAGTTCCGGCGGATATTAACCTTTTAACACTCCAGACGTCTTTTGGAGTATTTACGGGAAAAAGGGGTCTGTGTGAAAAGCACCACTGAGTTACTCTAGAGTCTTGCGTTAGATTATCGTTTAACCAAACGTTGGGCGCCATGTAGTGTAGTTCCTATATTCCCAATAGGCTCTACGCATTGGAATAATATAAACAGCAGTTTAGACGTAGGACTGAGGTCATCTAGGTCTCCACTGACTATTTTAGACTTAATTAGGTTTGCCAGCTAGCTCAGAGGTCACTAGAAACTTTCTCGAGTAAACAAGGAGGTGTTAACTTCCCTGAATAGACAAGAAGGGATTAGCTTCTGACAACAGCATAAACATGACAACTTTGCTCCCTCAGAATAAAGAGTATATCTCTAGAGTCATGTGAAAACAATAGACAGCTATTTCACTCAGTTAATCGTGCATGCTTAATTTCACCAGTAGTGCAGAGAAATAGAGAGACGGGCTTTTTCAATAAAAGTTGTTATTTATTGAGCAGTCTTCTTTCTCATGCAAGAGAAATGAGTTGCCACAATTGCAATACTTATCATGAAGTAAAGTGCGTACAGTAAAAGTAGTATTATAAAAAAATGCTGTAAAAGCATTATGGTTGCTTAGCCATATGATACTTTAAAACGGATCAAATATATAGATACATAAAAACATTGACTAACGTACTCAACTGGTGCTTCTAATATATGCCTACCCCGGTGTACCTGACCTAAGCCTAATACGTGGGAATGAGTAAGTAAGTTGCAGTTTAAGTTAAGTTGGTTTTTTGCCAAGAATCTGAATCAAGAAATCTCTTAAGGTTTTAGTCAGCTCCGTACCTTGGTTTATAGAATGAAAGAGGTCTTGTATCTCTCTCTCAGGACTCGATCTCCCAGCAACCCGCAAGGGTGACTGGAAACACCGGAGCTGGATTTCTCGGCAAGAGAAAAGACAGCGTCTCTCTCAGTGCGTCGGCTTCCTTCGGCTCTCGCATCAGCTGGGCTTCGGGCAAGTAGATAGCCGCTCTGCTCCAAACCACCGTGTGTTTGCTTAAGGCAACGTTGGTATATTTATACCAGAAAGGTGCCGTGTTTGACGTAAGGTTGGACATAAGACGTCACTAAGAACTAACAGTTCTTTCTGGACTCCAGGAGTTCTTGTGCAAATCAAAACAAAAGCAGGGAGAATTCTCGGGCTGCTGGAGGCTTGGTTTGTTTAAAGAACGCGTTGTACTTTTAGGAGTCTATGGGAGTAGCCTTGCCGTATTTGGACTGCATTGGCTACGCCTAAATATGGACATGATTCTTATGCCTTTATAAGGATATGCTTTGCTATAACCACATAAGGGCATGAATCGGGGATATCTAATTAGGGTCCTAGATAGATTCACAACAGGTTGGCCGACCTGGCCCCGCCCACTCAATGGAACGCTCCACACCACAGTGGAAGTGCTGTAAACAAGTTAAGGTTTGAGTTCTTCACTAAAAGTTTCTCTTGCATGTTAACACAATTAATTCAAATAAAAAACATGTGCATCCTGAATTAAAAGTCAGTTTTAGTCAACATTTCATATTCTTTGCAAACAGCAAAAAACACAGTTGATGGACAGAATGTAGAACAATGTCATACATTCACCCCAGTACAAGGATCTGGGCCTAAATCCATAGTTTTTTTGCACTCCACACCACCCTGGGTTAGACACTGGCTATATGCAAATCAGCTCTGACCCTGTGCCTCATGGGAACAGTGCAGTCCGAACTACCAAGCCATGTCTTTCCCAGACCGGAACCAAGCATCCAAGGACCGGTTTCTGGCTATCAGCCTTCATCAGCCTGGATAGCTTGACTCCAGTGGTGTGGAGAGCCTGGGACTCACATCTGAGCATACCCAGCACACTCGGGGTGAAAATTGCAAAAAACACTGTTGATGGACAGAATGTAGAACAATGTCATACATTCACCCCAGGACAAGGATCTGGGCCTAAATCCATCGTTTTTTGCACTCCACACCACCCTGGGTTAGACACTGGGTATATGCAAATCAGCTCTGACCCTGTGCCTCATGGGAACAGTCCAGTCTGAACTACCTAGCCATGTCTTTCCCAGACCGGAATCAAGCATCCAAGGACCGGTTTCTGGCTATCAGCCTTCATCAGCCTGGATAGCTTGACTCCAGTGGTGTGGAGAGCCTGTGACTCATGTCTGAGCATACCCAGCCCACTCGGGGTGAAAATTGCAAAAAACACAGTTGATAGACAGAATGTAGAACAATGTCATATATTCACCCCAGTACAAGGATCTGGGCCTAAATGCTTCAACATTGGAACCACAATCTAAAAGAAAATAGGTCGGAATAGAGGTATTATACTATCTGACAGCAGTTGGACACATAAGCAGATTGAGTGGGTCCATGACCCAGAACTCCAGCGGAATTGGCTATGGTAATGTGGAAATTTTCCCTCCTCCAATGGATATCTCTAAAAGCAGAATATCTTCCATGGCAACACCATTGGGTAGAAGATTGGTATTCGAGGACAACTACGATGTTAGAGACGAGTGTCTGAAATGGCTGATTTTCTTGGGACTAAGCACCATTGGAGATCCAGTTTATATAGACCTGCTTGCCATTAGACCGAAAGTTTAGCTTCAGAGATATTTCAATTGGAGGCCAGATACAGAAGTAGAAACACACTATTTTAGCTCCACTCCATAAGCCACAGTAGTTCAATATTTACATGTATTAACACCAAATATCTACTGTGTAATGTAGCCTTATTGATATAAAGTGCTGCATAAAACTTACTGCTTGAGGACATTCACTTTAAAAAGTAGTCATTCATATGAGTTTGTGCTCTAATATTTTCATTTTATTGTAACAAAATTGTTACAAAATTGTAGTTCTCATTTTAGCTAATACCTGTGAATTTCGAGTTGTACTACGTTTACTAAAATTGCAATGTACTTATGTATTCATTTATTAGTGTTTTTCACTGATGTAATTGTATGTGCACACATAATCATGTATTCATAGTGGAAGGTAAAATGTCCTATTAAGTTAGCCTGATTTTAGGCCCTAACGTTTAGCCTTCAAGCATTTACTTTCAATACAAAATAGCTTTTGCTTTTCCTGCAATGTTTTTTTCTCCCCTGCAGTTGCATGCACATGATCACATAGCTAGTGAAAGGTATATTGTGGTACGGAGATAGTGAGATCCTTGAAGAGAACTTTTGGCAAGAATGAGAAGCGCTAACAAACTAAGAGAAGACTCATTTCTATTCATTTTGTATCAGGAGCAGGGAGGCATCCATGGTTGTCCTGAAAATCAAACTGTAAAATGGTAAAATCTGCCTTAATTTTACTGTGAAAAGGTAGAAAAGTACTGGAGTTGTTGTTGACATGGATTTCTCAAATGTTCAGTGAGACTAATTTGTGCTCACACTGTTAGTCTTTAGAGCATATTCCCTTTGGACTCAGAAGGGTACAGACGTCTTTGTTCATATTTCCATTGTGTGGCCATATATTATGCTTTGTCCTAATTTGGAGAACTTTTACTATAGTCTGGAGAACTTTTACTATAGTCTCCACTAGACTGACAATGACCTACTGTACCCGATTTAACGAGGTTTTCCTAATCTGAAACTTTAGCTTAGAACTAGTTTAGGCGACTATAGTTTTATTTATGCATAGACTGGAATATCAAAACCTTTACACTGATCATCAGATTCAATTTCTTATATTTTGTATTGCTGCAATTGAATTCCTTGTATGCCTTATGCTACTCTGACTTGATTTTATTTGGTGTTACAGTTTACCTGTGGTGATTCCAATATGATTTTGAGATTCATGTATACCAGTTGGGCCTTAATTTGTAATAAAACATACTTAACTTAACCTATTTATTATTGGGCCTCACCATGTGGCTAATTGGGCTACACTGTAATTGGAATTGTGTGATTGATGTTAACTCCCCTTTACATCTCAGGTAGCTAAACAAATGGTAATCGTAGGATAAATGGCAAGACTGGCCCAGTGCTCTAGCAAAAGCTTTATTGTTGGATTTTTTTCTTCAGGATCCGTCTAAAGAAAAGAATTTTGATACCCAGGTGTTTGGTGCAGGTATGCAGGCAGTCAGCGAGGGCAGTCTTCATAGTACCACACTGGACTGTGTAACTTTGGTATACCTCCTTGTTGAAGCTCATGATGGATTATCCAGTTAATCTGCTGGTATACGCACAATTACTGATGGACCCTCAAGGGCATTATCACTGACTTGTTCTGGGGGAATGGGGAGGGGGGCGAACTGACGGTGGTGGCATAAAACCTCTCAGAACTTTTGGAGTCTGATTCAGGGATTGTCAGAGCCTTATGCAATTAATCCCTATAATTCTACCTGGGAGATTTTGAATGGCTGATGTATGGGTTCGGGTATGGATCCTATTTCAGCAGATGTCACAAATGTTTTAAATTTATCAGCATGTGGTGAACATACTTGGATTTACAGGTTGATTAAGGACATTAGATATGCAACTCCTACTAAACCTAGGTACTCTGCATTATGGAATAGGAATTTGGCATTGCAAATGTATCATGATACATGATATTTTGCAGGCTGCTTTTAAAATAAAACGTTGTCCAAATTTGACTCTGGAATTACAAGTACTACCAAAGTCTTAACTGCCTTTAACATGTAGGTTACCCCTAAGGTCTAGGTGGCCTAAGCATAGTGTGCATTGTAGTAATAAGCAGGGACATTATAAACAAATTGTATATGCTCTGGTTAAGAAAAAACTGCCAATTATTTTGCATTGTAGTCCACTAGGTCCATAGGTCAACATGGGAATTGCTTTATTACACATTAATATAGTATAACTTCTGACATGAGTGAGCTAAAATAATAATTTTAAGTATCAAATGAATAGCTACCATAAATCCAACAACTTACCAGGGTTGGGTTCATTATAACTGTTGCAGAAATAAAGCTATAGAATTTGCTTTTCTGTAGTTACCAAATCCATCTCTGTAGCAGTCTCTCCCGATTGGTCAGCCCGACAGGATGAGCCAAGCTGATCGGATGAGGTGTGAGGTGGCATGAAACGAAAAAGAGAGAAAACTGGTGGGAGGAGATCTGCTGCCTGCAGATACCAGGACAGGCATGGAGTGGGTAGCCAAGCTGGTTCTCAAATGGAGAAATAGAGTTATGACAGGAACTAGGCCCACCCCCACTTCCTGTACCCACAGCCAGATGTGAGGCTCTGTAAATGAATTAGGAGAGGGGCTGGAAGGGAAGTGAAGTGAAGTGAAAAGTTAGCCACACCAGACTTGAACCTTTGGGAGAGAGTTTCTCCATTTTGATTGTTGTGAAACAGGGGAAGTGGTCATCACAGAGGGTGGCACCTTGCACCCAATTGGTCAGGGGTGCCCCTCTACTTGCAAGTCCAGAAACCTGAATAAACATGGGAGAGCTGGCCAGCAACTCAGATGCCTAACTGGAAAGAACAAGAGAAGAAGGACTGCCCTGATGAACCCCTGGCCTGCACCAAGAAGAACTGCACTCTTAAGGATTATACCTGCTGCACACTCTGGGCTTCACTACAATAGGACTTTGCTTACTTTACAAGTTTGAGTAGTAGACTCCCTGAAACCAACAGGTAAAATAGAGCTTCAAGTATTCACCTGCATCTACTCCACCAAGAAGAGCCCAGCTGAACAGCGTCCAGTGTACTTTTAAGGATTTGACCAGGTGCATTGTGGGAATTGCAGTCCCAACGCTCCAAGGAGCAAATCAGAGTTTCTGGAATCTTGGCAGGTGTTGTGAACCCTTCAATACCCCAATAGGACCTTCTGTAATTAGATCCAGAAGTTTGAGAACATTTGAAGAATTTTTGGTAAAAAGCTCCATAAGTTGACCAACCCGTCGTTAAGAGTCTGCCCGGCAATGTTGAACAGCCAGTGGGCTTGAAATTCAGGTTTGCCGCAATCACACTCTGGAGCTTTTCACCAACGACGAGACCTCCAGGAGTTCACTGGGGCTTCTGGTTGAAGCAAGCCAGTATCGTCGACTTGCTACCCGGCCTGCCGCGGAGCCTCACTTGTTGTCAAGAAAAAAAGAACCAAAAATGTCAGTAAGTGTGAAGGTAAACTTTTCACCCCATCCACCTCATTGCATCCGACCAGTACCCCATTTCAGTTATCCTAAAAGTTTGACTTGGTCCCAGCGAAATGCAACCTGATGTTCCCAGTTAGCACTCAGTGCTTTTAAGCACTAGAAAGCACTTTATTTAAATGTAATCTTTAAAAATTCATTTCTCCGGTTACCTATATTGTCTGTTTGTAGTTTTGGTGTTTATTTGAATCATAAAAATATTTCCTATTTTTATAAATTTATGTTGGATTTTTATTGTATGTTGTTTCCTACTTATTTGGTGTTATTAGTGTATTAAAATGCTTTACACACCTTTCTGCTAAGTTAAGCCTGAATGCTTGTTCGCCAAGCTACCAAGGATTGAGCAAGGATTAATTTATTGATACTTGACAAGACCTTATTTGTGATTGTGATGTTATTACTAGCTGTAGGTACCTACCTGCACATACTAACAGACCACCTTCCAACAACTATGAATCTTTCTACCTCCATAGAGTTTCCTTCACTCTCCTTGTTCCCTAAGTTGTGCATGGTGAGGAGCCTTAAACCTCAATTTTAAAGGCATTTCACTGTAAGCCAGTTAAGTTGAGCAGGCGGCAATGACAGTTGTTAGTATGCTTTAATCTTTCATAATATCAGTCTCCTGTCACTAACAAAATGCTGGATCTCCTAGCCAGTTGATGAAGGAGAGTCCTGATTTTATTAAAGACAAAGGATGTGAATATTATCTTACTGATAAATATATGCCTGTCCTGACAATGGTGGTAATATGGTGTTTACAATTAATCCTTTTGCCAATTATGGCCTAGCAGGCAATGGTCTAAGACATCATGTAGTGATGCTGCTAATGAAAGACACTTCTTTTGGTTGTAGGACACATTCTGTATGGAAGAACATCAAGCAATGAAGAAGTTGTTTGGCTACTTATGGGCTATCTGTTACTTTTTTATACTTTTTAGATTTATCCAAGGACTTTGAATTTGAATCATCAAGCAATGAGAACATGTTGTTTTAAGTGTCTCTATTTACAGTGGGTAAATATATTTTTTCTATTTTATTTCTTCTGGCCCAGAGGAGCAGCATCATGTAGTATGTAGTGCTTTGCAGTTGCTACCCAATAAATAGCAGGAAAAGAGACAGCATAATATTTTGTTTTCCTAAATATTATCTGGACGATCCTTCACCAGCTGCTTCTTCTTTTGTAAGTTAAGGCTACGAGCCTCCATTCATATCCTGTCTCTATCCTCCAAATTTTGCTCACGTTGGTGGTTGGAGTGAGGTAACATTTTTCTCTGCCAAAATATATGTAACATTCACAGTCATTTGATAACATTACTGTTAGAAATTGAGATCTTTTGTTGCCTATGGTTTGCCCCTTTGTCCAAATTGGTGCCCTTTCTTCTAGTAAGGATAAGGTGCATACACTCCTGAAATAACCCCTGCTCACACCCGTGGTAGCTTTGCACGAGTAGTCAGGCTTGACTCAGAGGCAGTGCGTAAAGCATTTGCAAATAACCGACATTAACATAGTAAAAACACTACAAAAGGACACCACACCAGATTAGAAAAATTTACAATACTTCACATATTAAAAATAAGACCAAAAAGATAAAAATCCAACATGTATCACTTAGAAATATACACTGCGCAAGAATAACCTTAAAAATGCAGTTCCTTGAATTCGTTAGTTCTGTCCGGTTCTACCACAGTGCAGTGAACAACAGAATCCAACAGTTCCATCTCACAGCGTACGTCGTGCTGTCGGCAGATTCGCAAACAGTACCTTTTCATTGCGGCCGATCACGTGTGTGGTAGCCGGTCCCGGTAACCACAGCAGTTGCGATGTGAAATGTAGTGGTACGGCATGCGGTGCCCTCAAGATGAGGTGTAGGCAGCGGCTCGGTTACGATTTACCAGCGGCTGCAGTGCAGAGTGAGGCATTGCTTGTTGCAGTGTTGACAGATCATTGTGCAGGTAACAGTGCGGGTTGCAGGTTGCTGGAGTCGATCAGTTCTAACTGCGTTGTGGGACAAGGTGGTGCGTTGTGAGACTTATGAGTAGTGCCCCCAAGCCATAGTGCAGTCACGGGTGTCGAATTCAGCAGGCAGCCATGTCATCGGTGAGACCAGGGCAGCAGAGTGAAGCGGGGCTGTGCGGAGTGCTGTGTCCTCAGGTCATGTTGCAAGCAGCAGCTCGAAGGCGCAGTGATTGTCATAGTCAGTAAGACCAGGGTTGCGGTGTGAGATGCAGTGGTGCCCTCTGCAGTGTCTCCGGACAAGGTCCCAGCAACAGAGTCGGCTGCTTTCCCCTCTGCGGCGGCTGAAACCACAGTTCTAGGGGCAGTACACAGAGGTATGTGAAATCTTTGCTGTCCCTGAGCTTTTGTGAACAGGAGGTAAGCTCTATTATAAACCCTTGGAAATTCTCAGCACAAGTAACAATAGTTCAGTCTGGACCTTTCACTGCCCAAGGCAGAAGCAGCTACTGCAGGTAACCCTTACAATGCAACAACACAGCAGCGGGGCAGTTCTCCTCCTAGAAGTTCTTCCAGCTCTTCTTATTGGCAGGTTCATTGATCCAAGCAAGTTCTATGTAGTCTTTTATGTCACTAAGACTTCCAACAGGAGGCAAGGTCTACTTCAAGCCCTGGGAGAACACTCTAACAGCTGTATGATGAACGTGAAATCCAGTCCCTTCCCTGCCCAAGACAGAAGCTTCAAGCAGCAGGCCAACACAGCAGACCACTGTCACGAATGTATACAGATTGACTAACCTTAAGCTTCAGGTACAGCAGGAGCGATGTAGTTGCTAGTTTCTCTCCTCCCTAGATGCGGCACCTCAAGTGAGTAGCAGTATAACACTCGCCTATGAGGACCTCACCCAGGGAAGGGGAAAAAGTGGATAAATAAAACATAAAGGGCTGGCAGCCTTAAACCATCTACAGGGCTCGACAACAGGAGAGACACCAGGCCGTGGATCTGTGTACTGGTACCTGTATAGAGACACAAAGACACGAAAATCACCCTCTTCCTTGGAGGTCACTAACACCTCTATATGTATATACGATGATATTAAAGTACACTTACATAACAAGGCTTCCACAATCATTCCATCAGAAAAAAGGGCAAAAATAGGAAAAATAAAGTAAATAGCAAAAGAAACAGGGAACTGCCTTAGAACCCCAGTTCAAGAATGAGAAGGATACTGTCTCCGTAGTCACTCACAGTCAAATAAGAATACTACTTATCTTAGTGCAATATAAGCACGTAATGGTTTTGTCCTACTTGCATAACCAGCTGGTGGGTATGATAACACACTGGTCCAGATGTTAAATCAGACCCATCCACCGCCTTCACAGCTTCGGGTGTTTCTTTCTGGATACATGGGACTCCCAAACTTTTGGCGTATTGAAGATCTATAACATTGCCCGTAGCTCCACTGTCCAGCATTGCATGTACCATCACAGGTGTTTCCCCTGGCCATTTGATGGTGACACATAAATTCATATGGGGCACAGCAGGTTGCATAGTGTTTGCTAAAGCGTGGTAGACCTCTTTTTCCATACAATGGCTCAAGCAATGGGTCTTGGACTCGCTTGAGCATTCTCGTTTCCCGAAGCATTGACAGGATATTCTACCGCAGGAAGAATTCTTACACCTTTAGTTTTTGCTCTGCAATCTTTGATAAAGTGTCCGGGTTTTCCACAATAAATGCAGAGTTTCTGATTGCGTCTGCGAGTACGCTCTTCCGGACTCAAAGGCCCTCTTATTCCTCCTATTTGCATGGGTTCTGTGGTATCCATGGAGGGAGCACTTTCTGATGCTGCTCTCGGTTTGGATGTGGGAAAACGGAAATCGTGTCTGTATTTATCGCCTTTACGTTCCTGCAGTCTGTGATCCAGTTGGACAGTGAGGTCTATTAACTCTTCACAAGTAGTTGGCAGAGTCACCACCTGGGCAAGAACGTCCTTCAATTCCCCTTTCAATCCTTGATAAAACAAGGAGACTCTCTTTTTAGATGGCCAATCAGTTTCAACAACAAGACGATTAAAATGTGTTATATAAGACAACAGGTCTTGAGATCCCTGTTTAAGCATAATCAGCTCTCTATCTAGGGATAGCATGTGTGCTTTGCGATCAAAAAGCTTCCGCATTTCCTCACAAACTTCTTCCAAATTATTCAAGACTGGGTCATTCCTTTCAATCAGAGGAAACGACCAGCTAGCCGCGTTACCCCCTAGATAGGACAACATAAAAGCTGTCTTAGAATGATCATCAGGAAAGACAGTGGGTTTGCACATAAAATGCAACCTACACTGTCCCAGAAATGTACTGAACTTCTAGGGATCCCCTAAGAACCTTTCTGGGGGTGCTAATGGTAATTGCACTGGTTGTATGACATTGATAGTGGAAGGACCGTGAACTCCCTGTGTAACGGAGGATTGTGTCTGAAGAGGAGGAGGTAACGTGGATCCCTAATGTAATGGGCTCCAATAGAACTAGTGGGACTGGATCGTGCTATTCCTGCTACCTCATGTCGAAGGGTACTCATTTCATTCCTCATATCGTGATTCTCCCCTCTTACTGCATCCACCTATACTCGTAATGCGTTAAGGGCTTCTAGCATAGAAGTCAGGACCGTGTCGGTGTCCATCGCTCAGGCCGTATTAGAACGTGGGCTTGTCACTCTGTCACGAATGTATACAGATTGATTAACCTTAAGCTTCAGGTACAGCGGGAGCGATGTAGTTGCTAGTTTCTCTCCTCCCTAGATGCGGTACCGCAAGTGAGTAGCAGTATGAGGACCTCACCCAGGGAAGGGGAAAAAGTGGATAAATAAAACATAAAGGGCTGGCAGCCTTAGACCATCTACAGGGCTCGACAACAGGAGAGACACCAGGCCGTGGATCTGTGTACTGGTTCCTGTATAGAGACACAAAGACACGAAAATCACCCTCTTCCTTGGAGGTCAATAACACCTCTATATATATATACGATGATATTAAAGTACACTTACATAACCAGGCTTCCACAATCATTCCATCAGAAAAAAGGGCAAAAATAGGAAAAATAAAGTAAATAGCAAAAGAAATAGGTAACTGCCCTAGAACCCCAGTTCAAGAATGAGAAGGATACTGTCTCCGTAGTCACTCACAGTCAAATAAGAACACTACTTATCTTAGTGCAATATAAGCTCTGGAAGTTCAACACGAACTGTCCTAGTTCTTGCTGAAGTGTTCTTCAAGAAAGAAATCCGAGCCTCTCAACAGCTCCGAGGAAATCAAAATGTTCGGCCCCAAAAATACAGGAAGATGTTAACCAAACAAAAAATAGAAGAGAAAAAGGCACTCTCCAAATACTAGCCCACCGCTAACCTTAGTTCCAATAAAACGGGATTACTCGAGGTGAAGGAAATCTGGATTCGAGTCTTCTCCCGATCTGACAGCGTACAGCAATGCTCAGTTTCCGAGCTCGGCTCCCAGCTCAAACCGCCATCGGCAAAACAAAGCCAAGAAGCGCGGTAACCCCGCGTGAAAAGGAAGGAAATCGGGATTCTATGACTGTTAACAAACACTTCTTCTCCAGCAAAGATCCAGGTTCAGAGAAGCGGCAAACCACAGGTGACAAGCACCGAGGGCTTACTCACGGAAGCAGATATAGGAAGCCGAGAAAGGGAAAGCAGAAGAAAGTGAGAACAGACTAGCCACCAAGCATTGTGGGACCTGTAGTCTAGCTAAATGTGCCTAATTTGTGACAACCACGCTGCAAAGTGGCAGTTTCTCCTGGGGGCTTTTCTAGCTCTTGTTCCTGGCAGGTTCCTTAGTGCAGTAGTAATCTAAAGTTCTAGGGTCTGGGCCACAATATTTATACTCAGCTTCTCGTTGTCTGTGCTCAGCTCAAATCACTTCTATCCTGTGTGGTCCAGCATCCCGGCAGGAAGTGTAGACAGCATTGTCCGAGCAAGACAGGGCCTATTCAGGTGCAAGGGCAATCTCCTCCCACCACACTAAATGCAGGCAAGGCCTATTTAGGTGCTAGGGAAATTCCACACACTACTCTGGATGCGGCCCAGGTCTATTCAGCCAAACTTGACTCATCCAATAAAGGCATTACTCACCTCAACCCCCCGCCAGGGGCTGTCTATTGTGAATGTGCATCAAAGCTACTGTCACTCCAAAGCCAGACAGTCCCAGCAGAGGCACACGGGATGGCTAAGCAAGAAAATTCCCACTACTAAAAGGGGTATTTTGAAACACGCAACATGAAAATCATCTTAACTAAAAGATGCATTTTAAATTTTGAGTTCAGGCATACTAAACTCCATTTCTCTATAATTTCATTCTATCCTACGGAACAGATAGCCTTTGAATAATGATAAGCAAAATACACTGATTTTCACTATCAGTACATGTCACACACACCAGTACATCCCCTACCTTTAACATACACTGCACCCTGCTCGTAGGGGTACTTTTGGCCTACTTTAGGGGTGACTTACATGCAATAAAAGGGGAGGTTATAGCAGTAGAAACTGCGCACAGACACTGCAGTGGGAGGACTGATACCCCTTTGAAAGACTGCTCATGTCAATGGCACAATCAGTGCTGCAGGCCCACTCGTAGCATTTGATCTGCAGACCCTGGTACTCTCAGTGCACTTTACTAGGGACTTAACAGTAGATCAAATATGCTAATCATGGAAACGCCAATCCATAAATCAATTTACATGGAGAGCATATGTACTTTAGCACTGAATAGCAGTGGTAAAATGCCTAAAGTCCTGAAACTAACAAAAAAAAGGGTCAAAAACAGGAGGCCAAAAAGCAAAAAGTCTGGGGGTAAACTCATTGAAAAAGCCAAGTCTAACAATTAGACATATTAAACAAAATTTGTTCAAATGAAAGTTTGAAGACTTGGATAATGTTTGCAGGAGATAACTACTTGGCCATGGCAGACTGAAGTTTTGAATTTACTGCAAGATATTTTTTGCTTATAATAGTGTTCAGCGGGCAAAATTTGAATAGATGGTGTGATGTTATGCTGGAAAAAAATAATGAAATTCATATAACACAAAATACCATGAATTTCATGAGATTTTCGTTGCCTAATTAAAATATTGCAGAGACATAGTGACAATGTGCTGCATAGAGGCATTTTGGTTATCTGCTAATCAAATTGTGGTAAGATACTGAGCACAGTAGTGTTAAGTCCCTCATCTTGTTGTGTAGTTCCTAATAATACATGGGATCTGCACGTCTGGACACCATAAACTTATCGATTGGTGTCCAAACTGATACCAGACGCCCCCAAAGGATATGTAAGCCTTTAGACCAGCTAGCTCACAGTGCCACCATGAGCCCCTAAACCTTATCAAGGAGCGAATAGTTTCTGGCAAATATCGAACACAACAACCCTTGATCCCACAGAGATCGTTGAAACAGTGTAGTGCTTTTCACTCAGTCAAACATGTTCACTTAGTCTCAGGAAGATATACAGAATAAATGATGGGGACAAGGCATTTATTGAACCAGCGTCATTCTAGTACAACATGTGTTTGCTGTGACAGTAATTAGACAGAAACAGATGTATAAGATAATAAGCATCGACAAAGTAAACAAAACGCATGATTCATTCATGGTGCTAAAACTGTAAATATATGCAGGCATAATACATGGCAGTAATCAAGCGTACTCCTAAGATGAAAACCTTACCTATTTGTAGATAAGTGTACCTAGCATGTATGTAGGTGTAAAACCAAGAATCCCCTAGGAAAGAGCCAACCCCATTACCTGATGGGAGAGAATAAAGGACCCTGTCTTGGTCTCGAGTTGGACACCCAGCAAGGGATGTCAGACCACTGCATGCTGGAGCTTCTGCAGGCTGGGACCACAGCGTCTAGTGTCAGCGTGAAAGCTTCTCCTCTGGATCCCCGGTGAAGATGTGGTTCTTTTCTATCCACAAAATAGCCTCAGGGATTCTACCTAGATATGAAATGGCTTCCCATTATGTATAGTGGACCTGCCTCCCAAGGATGACGTTAGCAGTGACTTTTGTATAGAGTTATTATACAGAAGATAGTAATCCTGCTATGTACGTCTTGGGAAGGGGATTAAGATATGATACGAGATATACTCATGCATTATAATTGAGGAAAGTTCAGTTGAAAACGGATTGGCATTTATTCAGCACATAGCTAGGCAAAAAGGTCAGTACTGGAACCATTATTTAGAGTAAGGTAGGACGAATGTAGGTAAAAGGTTGTGTAGCTACCTAGGTCTATATTGGAGTACAATGGGTATCATACAAATCTCTGTTGCAGGGTTCAGCGAGAAAACACACGCCCAGATTTACTAACATTTGACATCGTGGTTGCACCACGTTTTAGATTTCAAAAATATTGATTTGCGTCGCTTTGCGCCACATGTCCATCAAATAGTAATGCAATGCAGCGAACCATGCTACCCTGCATAACCTTGCTTCGAGGAAAACATGAGTGGAGCATGGACATCCCTGTGCATCCACTCATGTATTTTGATGCAAACATAGATTTACTAATGGCAGTAAACCTAGTCTGCCAAACCAATACGCCTACCTGAGGCTGGTGTAACAAGGAGAAATAACTTTACTTCTCCTCGTTACTTCCTCTTTGCAAGTGTGTTGTGTGCTGCAGCACATATTCAAAGAAGTATAGACCTCCACGGATTGTTTTTGTACAGGTAGGTGTTCATTTTTGCACGAAAATAATCCTGATCCCAACACAGTAACCCGTACATCATTGCGTAAGCACTTCTATGTTGACGCTAAGCTGCCACAGGTACGCCAGCACAAGGTGAAAGCAGTAGTACTCCATATCGGCATACATACAGTGCCTTCCTGCTACCTCCCATAGCATAGCAAGTTCCTTTGCTGCGTTGCATGAAAAATTAACACATCTGGGCCACGGTTTGGACTAGTTCCTGGAGTAGTTCCTGTTTCACACATTCAGGGAAGAAAGAAGGGAGCTGCGGTGTGCCCCGGCTGTCCTTCCCTCCCTACACTTGCAGTGGAGCAGAACTGCAGCACAGATCACGACGTGTCTGCTTCCTGTATACTCAATGTCACTGTTAACCGTGACTCAGCATCAAACCTGAGATGCTCCTGGAAAAACAATAAATCACTGGAACGTAAAACTGCAAATAATACACACAATGAAGGCAGATGGCAAAGAGCTTATATGTGTCACTCAGGGGGTCCTTCCCTTCCTGTACTAGTAGAGAAGATGAACTCTAGTGTAGCTCAGGGTGAGGCTGTGATATGTATACTTTTCACTTTTTCAAGAAACGCATAAAACACACTTGCATTTTACCTTGATGAGACATACCTGCCTGAGGACACAGAGACCGCCTTGAGACTGGAAACATTAGTTCATGTGTGTGCCTTGCTTTCGGGTACCCCTAGAGTGACCACTGTTTCCAGAGTGGCAAACCATTCACATGTTGCGTCTCTGTGCTGCCATTCCTGTAGCGTGGCAGGGAATGTATACATTAATTTATGCCAAGGGCTCGTTAGAAGCTATGTTCCCAATGTTTCTAGCCTAGCTGTTATTCTTCAAACACTGTCAAGGTAACACTCTAATAAAAAAAACACAACATCCTTTTCTAACATCTGGCCCTAACAGTCACATAAATATTAAGTAAACAGAATGTTGTGAGTTTAAGTTTTTTTTTTATGTAGCCCTTGTGTAAAAGTCACAATATATATATGTCAAAACAGAACAGCCACATGGACTTGAATTAGGGCTAACCAGGTGCTGTGGCTGCCTCCGTTCACTTGCCCTATGGTACCATTGGAACTATCATGGGTCAGGGTCATGGTGTTAGTGGCTGGAACTAAAGTTAAAGAAGGCTCAAAAAGGCTTGCAGTGTTTTCCACCACTCGTTCTTTCCCTAACTCTTCAGCGGTTTATTAGACGCTAACATGTGGCCAGAGGAAAAGGGGAGGGGGAATACTTAACCTTATAATATCTTATGCTATCAAAACACATGGCGTGTCACTTCTGCATTCTCAATAATTGTGCTAAATTGTCATAAATGACTACTCAGTGCTGGGGGGTCACCATCATGCAGGTGGGCAGAAGTGAGATGGGGGGAACAGAGGGGCTTAGTTACAAGCCCCTTATGCCACGGGTGCATCACTTTTTTGGACGCACCAGCAGACCAGTGTGTCTGTCCATATTTAAAAGGCCACGTAAAGCCATCCTTCTCGGCTATTCATGGCCTTTTAAAAATGGCCTCTTTTTATACACTACTCTGCATGAAATGGGCATTACATGGATGTTGCTGTGGGTTTTCTGAAGCTACATCCATAGAACCTGACGCATTCCCAGATTTATAAGGTTTTGTAAACCTGGTAATGCGTCATATTCCTATGCCTCCCCAGGAAGGACGTAAAAAAGGTGCAAAGAGGAAAAATACCTTTTTTTCTCGGGTTTTAGGTCTCGGCTAGCAAAGGCTGCACACATGCGCAGTCTCGCTGGCGAGATTTAATGACTTGGAGTAGGGAGGTTAAGCCCTGCCCCTCTTCTCCATTGGCTGGCCTCCGAAACGGCGGCCAGCCATTGGAGTAGAGGTCCCAGTGGAGACATTCTTTCGATCTAATGCCCGTCCTTTTCGGATTGGGGGACGTGTTTTTGACTTTCTTTCTACCCTCTTCTCCATTGGCTGGAACAGTCAAAAACACACCCCCAGTTTGAAAAGGACGGGGCTTAAAAACAAATGGCAAGCCTCCCTGATCCCAGCTGCCGGTGGGTGGCTGCTGTACAATAGTCCATCGCGTTTCTGTCAGTCAGCAGCTCCACGGGTTCGGTGGACGATTTGCGTTCAGCGTGGAAATAAGCTGATGCGATATCTGTTTTTTTGGGTGTTCTTTGTCTCGCGCTATTCCAACTCCAGAGAGTGGAACAGTAGGGAAAGTGATGGATAGCTTAGGGGTTAAAATTACTGTTCCAACTCCAGAGGGTACAAGAGTAGGGAAATTGTTGGATAGCATAGGGGTTAAAATTATTCTTCCAACTCTAGAAGGTGCAACAGTAGGGAAGGTTTTGGATAGCGTAGGGGTTAAAATTACTATTCCAACTCAAGAGGGTACAACAGTAGGGAAAGTATTGGGTAGCGTAGGGGTTAAAATTACTATTCCAACTCCAAGGGGTGCAACAGTAGGGAAAGTGTTGGATAGCCTAGCAGTTAAAATTACTATTCCAACTCCAGAGGGTGCAACAGTAGGGAAAGTGCTGGATAGCGTAGGGGTTAAAATTACTATTACAACTCCATAAGTTGGAACAGTAGGGAAAGTGTTGGATAGTGCATGGGTTAAAATTATTATTCCAACTACAGAGGGTGCAACAGTTAGAAGGTGTTGGATAGCACAGGGGTCAAAATAACTTACTAATAGGGAAAGTAATAATTTTTTTGTAAAAAATAACAATTTAATTATTAAATAACAACAAAATAATTAACAATACCAATAAATATTTATTTAAAAAGATTTACCAATGAATAATTATTTAACAATTAAAATAAATACAAGTAAATAATAAGTATTAAAAATGTATTAACAAATAAAAATAAAATAAAAAATAAAAAAATCCTATACCAAAAAACAATAATTATTAAAAAACATTAAGCAATTAATAATTATTTGACAATACATTATTGATAAATACCAATAAATTATAAACAAATCTAATTTATTTACCAATTAATAAATAATAAACAAATATTTAAAAAAGAATAAGTATTATTAATTAATAATTGACTAACAATTGTTTAATTATCAAAACTCAACCCAAAAAATAGAAATGTGTTAATTACAATTAAATTACAGTTCCCACCCTATTATCCTATAACCTCACAACACACAACAATAATAAATGAATACACTTATTGTAATTAGTAATTAATCAATTGATAACAAGTAATTACCAATTAATTAAAATTAATTGCCAATTAATAATGTATTAACACAAAAATATTTATCAATACCAATAAATAAATTCGAAATATTTACTTAATTACAATTACCAATTAATCAATTTATAAATATGAATGACCAATTAATAATAAATAATGACCAATTAATAGTTAATTAACATAAGATGTTTTATCAATACTAATAAATAAAAATTACATATTTAATTAATTACAATTAAATTATTTCCCACCCTATTCCCCTATAAACCCACAACCCGCTACAGAACAATAACGCAAAATGTATTTTAAAATATGTAATAATTCCTAAAAAATGTCACATTAATTTACTATAATTAAATTACTTCCCACCCTATTCCCCTATAAACCCACAACTTGCTACGAAACTAAAATGGAAAATGTACTTTAATAAATTATTAATAACTTCGAAAAATGTAATACATATATTTTAAAACTACTACAATAATTAAAAAAATTATAAAAACAAACATATAAAATACATAATAAAATACATGACACTAATATTAATATCGATATTAGTAACTTCGATATTTTTCCTATCAATATTGCTAACTTAGATATTAATAAAAACGATATTTCTTACCTTCAGTTCGATATTCTAGTTGTCGATATTCTTGATTTTGATATTCTGCCTCTCAGAAATTTTCAACTCGATATTATTGTCTGCCGAAATAAAAAAGTAGATATTTAGACTGTTTACCATTTCTGCCATCAGACAGTTGTGAGGCAGAACAAAAAATTGTCAATCAGGGATCTTATTCCTGGCTATTTACAGTCATAAAACTGTCCTATTCAATTTAATCTTTAGTCAATTAATCGTAAAGACTTTGCATTTCTGGGCATGATATTGACACTTGCACTCCAGTATTGTTGCAGATATGACGTCATTACCCGGTACCTGCATCAGCCAAGAATTCCCTCTCCCCCTGGAGTTACCTAGCCCAAGGCCACTGGCTAACATTGACAGTGTTGTGTATTAACTAACTGCTGTTAAAGGTTCCATGGTAATTAAAGGACTAACTGTATGTAAGTGAAGTATACTGTGGGGTGCTGCGGCGTGCTGTGGCGTGCGAAGCCGTGATCAGCCGCACCACTTATCACTAAGTGAACCAATGGCTTGACATCCAAGTGGTCTGTGGTGCAATGGCTGGTCTGGGTAAGGGATACAGAAGGACTGGTAAAATAACAGATTTGATGAGACAATGATAGAGACGGCTACACTGTAAACGTGCGGTCCGGCACACTCCACCCCACTGACTGGTATGATGCCACAATACTGAACTGCAGTGCAGTCGAGTGAAATCTCCTATTTAGTCATTATGTAAGCACTTTAGCAGACACACCCAAAGCAGCCATGCGTGACAGACCCATACACAACAATACCAATCTGTCACCACATTTATCCTGAACAGGTGACAGTGACAGTGCACGGAACGCATGTCTGGTAAAGCAAACACTAGAAGACAAAAGACGTGAACCAAAACCAAGCTATGGTGCACAGAAGCAAGAAACACCTATTGGTGATGGAATTATACACTGCAAATTATCTAAACGCATGGTTAATTATATTCTGTGTTTTCTGCAATTCCATGCCACTTAACTCCACTTTATACTACAACAAACTACCACACTCTACTGCTTTACCAACTCTAATCTGTGCCACCCCACTCGGGCGCTCTAAGCCACTCAACTTTACAACACTCTACTCCACTCTATTCCATTCTACTCTCCTGCACTATTCTACGACAATCTACTCCACTCTACGCCAGTCTACGCAACACCCTCTACGCCACTCTGCTATGCTCTACACAATACTCTATACCAGTCCACTCTACTCCATTCTGACACTCTACTCCATGTTCTTCCGCTCTACAACACCCTACTCCCTCTACGACACTCCACAACCTCTACGCCAAAAAGAAGAGGAAAAATGCACAGTAAATTAGTTATACCCTGAACAACCGAAAGGTGCTGTGATGCTATACTAATGGCAACCTGTGCGCTATACAAGTGCTACTTAAAAAATAACAACAGTACTGATAAACCAAGAGAGATGAGATTCTGTGGAAAGGAAGAAGAAGGGCAGAGTAGGGAACATGGTGTAGTAGGAGAAATGAAGAGTAAAGAGAATGGATGGGACAAAGTGAGGTGAGGAGGGAGAGGGATAGAAGATAAAGAAGCAGCTGAGAGAATGGGACGGATCAAAAAAGAAGCTGTGTAGTGGGAGATAGAGAGGTAGATGCAATGCGATGAGAGGGGAAACGAGAAGAGAGTAGGACAGGGGGAGAGCGGAAGAATATAAAATGGCCTGGTAGCCACATGGCAAATGAGTCAATATTTACTTTATTTCAATACTAATTTGAGTGAAACAGGCCCCGGGGCAATAGGGTTTTATAGGCAAAATATTAGAATGCATCGACCGCCTGTTAAGAACACCGAGTAGCCACGTGGTGACATTAAATCTAGCAGGTACAAGTCCTAAAAAGAGAAGTGGGGGACACTGTCACCGGAAGGGACGTCACAACAGGAAGTGACGTCACAAAAGTTGGCTTGAACCATCGGGCTCATCGCCTCCCCGTGCTCACCCCTTAGATGCGATTGCATCTGAGAAGTCAGCACGTGAGCAGCATGCTGTGAGCTCTGATCTCGCCCCAGAGAGACCAAGGAGCGAAGTCCAGCTGTTTGGCAGGGGGGACGGCGTCCACCCGGTAAAATAAGTGGGGGGACACCGTCCACCCCCGTGGTATCCCGACTCGAGCCCTGAAATCGAGGATAATGAAGTGACTACCTATTTCTGAAGGATGAACTTCGATAGTATTGTGTTGAATGCACTACAATAAGAATTCCGGGGGAGTCTGATTGGTTCCGGCAATGAGTTCCGGAGTTTTGGAGCTGGTAAAGAGAAGACCCAGGCTGATGTCTTAAGTTCCTCACTTTTCTGAATTCCGAGCTGGAGACTGGATGTGCACCTGTGCTCTTCTGGTAGTGAAATATATTAATTTATGCGCCAAATGTTGTAATGTTGAAGTCTATTCTGACATCTAAAGAAAGCCGGTATAAGTTGACCAGCTGTGGAGAAATGTGTGTGCTTCTTTTTTCTTGCAACCTTTATTTATATTTTCCAAGAAAACACAATAAGCAAGCATAATGAGAAGGACAACTATCGAGATAGAAGTTCACCATGGCGCTGCCCGGAGAGGGGGGAAGCGATCTGGAGGGGTTGGTATTGGATGGAGTAAATGTCGTAAATCAGCCGAGCTGAAGCGACCCGCAGGAATGATGGCGGTGTATGCAGGGCGTTCCCTTGCAGGTTTAGGGCCAATTGGCGGGTGCTTCAAATGTCGGGAGTCCGCCATTCTATGGAGCCCGGCACAAGAAAGGAAATCAGGGGCTTGGCGGTGTCAGTGTATGAACAGCCTGCTAACAACAAAGGTGTGTGCGAGGGCGATGGTACATTATTGAATTGCTTGAGGTGCTGGTGGGAGGATTTGGTGGGGGGGGGGAATAGGAAAAGGGTCTTATGTTATATGAAATTAATTTATTAACGAGCATGAATCACTCTGAGAGGGGTATCTCGCCGCAAAAAGGTTATGGATAATGGACTTGTACATTACAAGTTTGTAATACTTTCCTAAATTTGGCATGGTCAGCGCACATGTGAACATGCAATGGCAGCTCATTCCAGTGGGAAGATGCAAGGTAGGACCTGGGTAATAGAAAGAAAAGCCTTGTCACTGCATCATAAACTTCTGACTGGACAATAATGTGTCAGTTTAGCAGTTAGATAGTTTGTACCATTCTCCCTGAGAGATTTGTGGGTGAGGCAACACGTTTGAAGAATATTTTTTTCCGAACAGGCAGCCAATGAAGCGAGTGTGGAAGAGGAGAGGTAGTAGGCCTAACCCGCTGGTAACAGATGAGGCAGGCTGCTGTGTTCTGAACAGCTTGCAACTTGTAGAGCAATGTTTTATTAGCCGAAGCTAATAAGGTAATCCATGCAGCTAATAACAAAAGCCTGCATCAATTCTTTCCTTGCAGATAGTGGGAGAAAAGGAAAGACTCTCCGCAAAAGGTGCATCATATGAAAGAAGGTGCCTGTAGTAGAGAACTTGTTCTTTCATAGTTAGAGATTGATCTAGGTGGACTCCCAAGTTCTTAACTACCTGTTTAGGAGTCATAGCTATTCTAGTTCAGGAGGCCACCAATCAGAGGCCCAAAGCTGCTGGACCTTACCGAACAACATAATCTCAATTTTGTCAGTGTTCAACTGTAGGCAATTCTCTGACATCTAGGCTGCAATAGCTTTCATCCCATCTGAGAAGATGTTTTCTGCTTTGTCCAAGACTTTTTCAAAGGAGGTTATTACCTGCGTATCGAGAGCATAGGACAGTGTTTCAATTGCACAGGCTTTGACAATATATTCTTGGTTACGGGAGCAACATATATATTAAAAAGTGTAAGGCTAAGACAAGAGCCTAGGGACACCCTCTTATCTAGCAACATGTTACGAGATTTATATGTGCTCAAAGTGATAATCTGGATTCTGTTGGTTAAGAAACACCTAAACAGTTGTAATGCAGTCCCATGTATACCAAATATCCTGTAACCTTCACAGCAACCTGGAATGGGACACAGTATTGAATGCTGTCAAAAAAGGCCAATAGCACGAGCACAAATGGTAGATTTGCATCTAGAGAACAGCTGATGAGATCTGTGACAGCAATTAAAGTAGTCTCCTTACTATGAAGAGGTCAGAATCCGGATTGTGATAGATCCAGGAGCTTATTGACCTTTAGATATTCCATCAGTTGGTGGTTTACTTGTCCCTCCTACAGCTTACCCAGCAAAGGCGCCAGTAGATTCAGCCTACGTGCTCTACCGCCAGTAGCAAGTCATCCCAAAACCTCTAAAAGACCTCTGATTTGTCATTAATTCCAATATGAATTTTTAATATAAGGCCACTCTATGGAGCTCTACCATTCATTATGTCAGGGTGGGACCCTAGGCCTGGCGCCAATAATAGAGAATACATATCTTGTTCACTTCTAGGGTGATGGTCAGCCATTGGTGGAAGTTAGTATTCATCTCAGGTGTGTCCACATCAAGGAGTAGGGCCAGGTAGACCTGCGGGCGGACACACTGTGGGTGAATCGTCAGAGATATGTCCACACCTCAAGCCAAAAGGGCTGATTCTGTCAGCTCAACAAATTATTGAATAAATCACACCCATCCGCTGGACATCTCCATCAGTTTTTATGGGGAAATAAGTCTGCCTGGAACAGTTTTTTTCAGGGAAAAGTACAAATTGTGCAGTAGCACGTAATGACATAATTTGTGGCAAGAGTCTTGGAGTACCCGGTTGTGAAGGGCATAGTAAGTCCACCCAGCCTGTTGGGGTATAATGACCACCCGATATAACTTGCCACTTGGTCCTGGTTCTGAGTTTTCAGTGGACCTCTCCAGTAAAAACTCTGTATAGACCTGAGACCAAATACCTTTGTCCACCCCACAGATGGAGATAACACTGAATGGAGGTTATTGGGGGGTTATACCGAACGTGCACCCAGCGTGGAGAGGAAACAAGGGAAGAGCTGGAGACATTTCTGGTAATCCTCTCAGGTGAGAATTAATTCCCTCCCAAGCAAAGGGAGGGGCTTGATGGCGCTGCCTTTGAGAAGGTGGTCAATCTGCACTACTCCCCTTTAGCACCAAGCTCTCCAGTAGAAAGGGGAGCCAGTCTTTGTGAGAGAAGTATTGTGCCAAACAGGTTTTGCACTGTGGATGAGAAGATAGATCCCAATACAGCTTTGGGCCAACTTCCAGGCATCAGCAAAGCTGCTAGTGTCCGTTTGGGGGAAAAGATGGCAGAAGAAAACATGGTGGGGTAGTGCATGCTCAGCCAGTGAGGTAGCACTCAATAACTATCCACATTGGAGCTGGCGTGGGGTCCTCCAAATTGGGTACAACTTGAGAGAGCTTGAAAGTCAGATGGGTGGGAGGGAAACTCCACTAGCTTTCCTATTGACCCACATACCCGAGGGCTTTAATCGGGGTAGTCTGCCACTCCAGGCATAGGAGTGGGAATACATGACGTTATAATTCGATGTAAAGGCATGCGTGATAAATGCACATGCGTTTTGAAAAAATGCGGGATAATGGTATGCGTGGTCAATGGCCTTGCGGGATAATGGTTTGCGGACTGAAAGTCCGCGGGATAAAAAATGCGGGATAATGGCTGCAAACCAGGAGTGGATGTCAGCCTCTATATAACTAGCAGGAGCCCTCAGGGTACCTTCAGAGGTAGCATGTCAAAGGTGTAATGCTATCTGACTGCCACCATCATCCATATTGTTTGCACATGACCCCGGAGGGAGAGGTATAGATAATCCCACTATAAAAGGTTCTGACCGCACTGTTCCCACAGTCTTATTGAGGCCGCTATTGAAACGGATTCCAATATTTTTAGACCACTGGGAGCCCACCAAACCACATTTGTATAGAAGCAAGCCCTCGTGGTATCTGTTGGTAAAGGCATTGACTCACTTTTATCCAGTTAATTTTATAACTGGATAGTCAGGAGAAACGTGCAGCAAGGGGAATCACCGCCTCAAGGGTAGATGCTGGAGAGGGAAGAAAGATAATATCATCCACATATAGAAGGGTCTTTACCCTGAGGTAGCCTACAATAATCCTTTTCACCTCCTCAGACTGCTGCAAGGCACCTGAGAGGTGTTTCAACACAGAGATGAATAGCAGAGGGGACAGGCATGACATGTGCCTGAGTAGATCGGGAATCATTGGGGCACAAACGCCACACATTGTGCCTTAGCGGATCAGGCACCGTACAGAAGGCTGGACTTTGGAGATAAACTCATCACCTACACCCATCTTCTCCATCATCCTAAAAGGATATGGTTATTCTATGTGATCAAACTCCTTTTTTGGAATCAATGTAGAGCGCTGTTCTTTCATCCAACTCCTTTTTAACGTGCCATGGAATGTGTGAAAGGGTACTGAGGTGCTCACACGATGAAAGTCTTTGGACAAAGCCCACCTGAGAAGGATGGATCACCTTCCCCAGCCAGATAGCCATGACCATGGCAAGGACCTTCAGATCAACATTGAAGAGAGGGATGGGTTGGTAGCTGGCATATGCAAATGGGTCTTTACCACCTTTAGGAATGACCGTGATGTTTGCAGTATTGTAGAACACTCTCCGTGGAGTCTATCCTTCCGGATGATTAGCAAGTGAGATGGACTCTTCTACTTATTTTCCATGATGTCCCCTTCTTCAGTGGGGGTGCAAACTCGGAGTAGTAGAGAGAGGAATAATAGTCAACAAACCTTTCCACAGTGCCCTCGTTGTATGTAAGCAGTATTCCGGCGCCATCTCATACTGCCAAGACCAGGAGCTGTTGATGCCACTGCGCCATCACTAGTCAATCAGCCTTCTCACTCTGATCATATTTGCGCCATTGGAGTTTCATCAGTGCCTTCTCCTCCGTGGTTGTTCAGAGCACATTCATCCAGGTTTTGGTGAGATTAAGTGCTCTGTAAAGAAGCATCAGTGGGACATGCAGTGTAGTGTCGATGTAGGGTAGCTGCAGCTAAATCCTTCATCAGGGAGTCTCTCAGCACAGCCTTTCCGGTGGCCCAAACAATGCAGCACGTAGCAACAGCACCTTCACTGTCCACGAGATATATGAAAATGTGTGGCCGGAGATTGTCATTATGTTCTGAGAACGAGTAGGCAAAAACTGTCATCCGCAACCACTTTAGTAGGGGAGAGGTGTGCCCAAGGCCCAGATCTAGATAGACCATACCACGACCGCTGCTACAAGGTTGGTGCAGTCTAGAACACGGGGAAGAAGCGGTCTTTGGAGGAGAATATATTCTATGGAGTACTGAGTGTGATGTGGAAAGATGAGAAATATATATTCCATATGTAAGAGTGTGTAAGAGAAACCACACATCAACCAGAGCATGAGAATAGTACCAACGAAAATCACCTATAGCAGCTAGTGGTACAGCGTGCTGGTTCAAGCAGGGCATGCTAGGGGCAATGGCGAAGGTGAGGAGTCCCTGGGAGGAGAGGTGAGATTTGCATTAGGCACAGAGAGCAGGTAGGCAGAGTTATCACTCTAGGAGGAGGTGTGACAGTGAGGGCTGCACCGGCATCAAATTGAGGGAAGGGAAATAGGGACAAGGGAGTGACGGATCCCCACACAAGGAGGAGGCATCATTGATGAGGGGCCCAGTGGGGGTTTCCCCTCCAGGTAGAGTAATGGGCAATGTAGGGCGGCAGAATGAGAGTTGAACCATGTAATAGTCAACAGTAGCAAATCTGATCAGGTGGCAGAGTGGTCCACCCAAGCCAGTGCTGAACTTGGTTTGAAGCGAGACCTAGATTTCTCTCTTTCCCATCCTCTGTTGAGGGCCTTGACCACCTGGTTGAGGGCTTGATGACATGATTTCCCACTTTGCGGGACTGCAGGAGGATGGTGTTTCTGGTAGTAGCCCTCTGCCTCGGCACAGGCTGTTTTCCAGAGTATCCCACAGCATTCTCCTGTCCATGGTGGAGTACTCAAAGTCACCCAGGAAGAGATCCAGTTCTCCAGGGTCATGGAATGTTAGTGTTTTCCCGTCCCAAGTAACTTTCACATGCGCTGGAGCCAGGAGGCCAGATTTAAGGTCCTCACTGTAAAGCTGGGGCCGAAGCACCAAGAATATTTAGAAATTTGCGATGGTTGCCTTGGAACAGTCTGCAGAAAGGTAATGCAATTGCCCTGAAAAGCAGCGCTCCACCACTTTCCTTACTCTAAAGTTCCCTAGAAAGGTCAGCATGTGGTCCCCATCCACCTCCATCTGTGACTACAAATACACTAATATTCTTACTGCCAGATCTGTGACCTTGTAGAGTAGTAGTTCAATTTCCCTGCTCCAGTGTGGTTTGCCATTGTATTGAGTGTCTATCCACGTGTCCAGGGTGTCCAGATGGGTGTGATAGATGGACAATTTGGACCGAAAGGGTTTGACTTCTGTGGCAAGGTATGTTATTTTATAGTTCATGGTGGAAAGGATAGAGCGTGCTTCACAGGAGATGTGGCTCTGGTGGCTCGGGTTTGGAACAAGCTACTGGCTCAATGTAGCAACCAGCATTATAAACACGGTGAAACGGTTGAACAGTCCAACCACTGCAATCTTTTTGCTACATATCTATGAATCCCTACCTTGCACTACCCCTACTCTGAGAGCATAGTGAGTGTATGCCAAGCCCGATCTCTGAGGATAGCTGAGACCCCATACATGAATAAGTTGGTTGTTAGTTGGGTTAGCAATTCCTCTCTGCAGGATCAGCATGGAAGGTCTGCATCATCAGAGCTACCTATCAAACATGACAGTCGTCCAAGGACCGTTTTGGCTAGAGTGTCCCCTCCAACCCACCAGGGATGCTGCACTGTTTATGTAATAAAACCACTGTGTTAGAGGTAGAGCTCTGATGCAATGATGTGTCTAGATGTTAGATGCTGTCTCCGAGCAGGCAACTAACGTACTAGAATATCTTGTTCTATGTTTCTAGTCTTGAATAAAGAGCACAGATTTTGTGGAAGGAAAATCTTTTTAAAAACAAGCATCACGTGCAGCGTGATAAGAGGGCTAAGTAGAAGTCTGATGAAATGTGTAAAATGTAAAACCAAAAGGAGAACGTAAGTGGGCCCAAGAGGACTTCACCACATAAGAGATAGACTTTGCATAATTATACAAACACAAATTACACAATTGTTGCACTCCTCTTCACAGTACATAAGTCAGGGTATGTTAAATGATATCATCGATGATCTCACAGAAGACATCTTAAATGTAATCATTGTTGACATCACTGATGACATCTCAAATGTTGTAATTTTGCCCTCATCTCATTGCAGGCGGGCAAAACCCCCCTCTCTGTCAACTGCACATGACCTCACTGTTTTTTTCACTGCAATGTAAACCAGACAGAGATGGTTTTTCTGGGAACTGCTGTATCTGTGCCCCAAATTATTTCCCCCCACTTTTCACCTAATCAATGGTCCCTTTGGGACCTCTCTCCACATGCCCCTGGATGCTAGGGAATAGCCACCATGCCAATCGTAGCCTTTGACTTCTATTCAAGATTTTTGGATCTGTATTACACAGTGACGTTTCCTACAGTCTGGTTATAGCTAGGTCAGAATTTCAATAGCATGAGATTTTTTTGTTTCACTACTAAATTTGGTGCCATTTGATGAATCTACACAATACTTTACCAAGACCAAAAAAATTAATGGAGCTCCACTTTCATGAATGCTTCAATGAATTCGCAAAGTGAGGGTTCAGGAAAATAGGAGGGGTGCCAAAAGTGCGATTTCATCATGTCAATTTGCATCGGAAACTTTGCTCCCCTATACAGCTAAATGGCAGAACGGTAGAGGGTCATATGTGAGGTCGTGAGCAGTGCATAATGGAGCACAAGTTATAGTTAGTACACTAAACTATAACTGACCTACTTCAGTATTTCTTTTTAAATGTTAGCTTGTGTTTCATCCAAACACCTAGCTATGATACCTAACTATGGGGCATATTATTTCAAGGAATAGCGCTATTTATCGCTAAATGCGCCTAGCGCATTTTTTTTATTGCTGGCTATGTTAGCGGGGAAAACATGCTATGCTATTAGCAACATTTTTCTCCATTGTGCTAAAATATCCAGCGATAGCGGCGAAATGCATGAATATCGCTGGAAATCCAGCGATATTCACTCATTAACACCAATGGGGACTTAACCTGATAATCCACCTCCCATTGGATAAACAGGTAAGTCATGTTTTTAACAGGCGTTAGATTATAGCGATAATCGCGCCAAGCTCAATTTTTTTTATCGCTATGCCTGCCTTGCTAATAGGCGATAGCTGTGTTAGCGACTGCTTTCAGTCGCTTACAGTTTGGGTACACCCACTTTGCATGTCATTAGCGATAAATATCGCTGACATGCAAAGCAATAAATATCGCTGACATGCAAAGAGGGCCCCAAACCGGTCGCTATCGCCTAAAAGCTTGCTGATAGGGCGATAAAAATATCGCCACTTTAGCGGCAAAAAGTGCCGCTAAAGATGCGATATAGCCCTTGCTAATGAGCCCCTATGTGTTTTGTTTTATGAATGAAGGATCTATGTAAACCTTGGAGGAAAATTAACAGAGAGAACTCTTTTTCAAGATTAATAGTATTCAAACCTTAAAACTAAGCATGGAAAAATGAAATTATAAAAAACACATTCTATGAACTGTGAAATGGTAAATGACAGTCGCCTGAAAATCTTCAATTAATCGAAATAGTCTTTCAGTAATGGTAGTCTAGGAATTTGTTTTTCCACGACATCACATACCACTAGCACTTGCATCAGGTAAACATGTAGGTAATTTGGAAAATGTGCAATAAAACCACATCTGTATGTTATTCACCATTCATCCCTGTCATACGTGGATTGTTGTGCTGAAAGGCCCTGAGAAAAACTGTACAGTGCAGTAAAAAAAATAAAAAAACATGAGATTTATTTGATAGTATTCCTGCATGTTCTGGAATGGGAAGCCTTCGTTTTGGCTTTACCAGCAATATTTACAATTTATACCACCTTGTTTTCATAAATATTATTACATTGACTTTCTTGTAAATGGAGGCAGTTATATTTATATTGAATTAACTGTACACACTTCAAAGTAGGGCGTGCAAAGTTTATATTACACAATCCAAGGAGTCCATTAAGCTTTCCAGTTTCCCAGCGCCTAAATCTGAAGATAGGTACTTATTCACAAAAGTATTTATGAGTACTGTAAGAAGTACTACAGGAGTACTTTTTTTATGTGCTCTTACATATTTTTGTTAATTGCCTGAAAAATCTAACTCCATATTAGCAAAACTAAAAAAAAGTCACCTCCTATCTATGTGAATCGATTGTGTATAAATTCCTTGACTATGCCTCACTCACAAAGTTATAGAAGTCTGTAAAAAAAGTACTGCAGGCGAACTACTTTATGTAGTCTAAAACACAGACCCGTCAACTTATATATTTCCCCATTTGAGGAGGGGGCGGGGCTTCTGGCCGAGACCTACCTAAGTGGAACTCTACCTACCAAAAGTCCCTTCAAAGAAAAACCCCAGAAAGAAAGGGTCACTGAGGCTGTTGTTGATGTTCTAGGGTGTTTTCATATCCTGAATTCGACTGACAGCCTCCAAAGACAAGCTGGAGTGCTATTGTGTGTTTGTCTTCTCTGCCCTGTGTGATTTCAGCTCTTTACTGGGAGACCGGTGTTAAAATTATCGCCGTTTTATCGGCAGGAAATTGCCGATAAAACCGCGATAATGGCCATGATAATGCGCCCTTGATAAATCGCATATTAGCCAATGTTTTGGTGTTAACATGTGCTTCTATGGGAATTAAAAAAGGCGTATTATCAAGCCCATTATCGCAGTTTTATCGGCAGTTTCCTGCCGATAAAACAGCGATAATTTTAACACCGGTCCTTGATAATATGCCCCCATGCGAAGGGATCCGTAATCACGTGATATTCCGTGGCACGTTGGGAGTTGGCAGGTTTGATCATTTATTTGTGAAGAGGCTTTCTAGTTTTTCTAATGAGTGCAGGAATTGGCAATTTTCCTGATCTTTCTTGGTTTTTCTGAAAAATAAGAGCATATCCCATGAAAACCACCTTCCTTTCAAACACTGTTTAATTTAAAGTCAAATGCCTATAAAATGCATGACTTACATTTAGCAGCTGCATGGTATATCATTGACGTCTGGTGACTTTCGGTAGTTACCGATTGGCATTTGCGCCCCAGACTTATTGATTTTGCTTTTCCTCTGCACATTGTCACAGCGATGTCTTTCTTAACATGATTGGCCAATTATGATCTAATGCTTTACTAAAAAATATTAGAACCAAGAATATTTTTGAAAAATATAATATTCTTGAAATTAAGGGTTTTACTAATTTCCAATTTTGCTGGTATAAAAAATCCTTTTGGCATATTACTCTTATATTTCTTGGGCTTAGCATTCTTTAGGAAAAGTAATTGTAACCGACCATCATTCTACAACATTTATGCCTCATAGGTCTCAGTGGGGCATATTTATGAACAACGACCCATATTTATCGCTATTTTTTTATCGCCGCACATCGCCGGACTTTATCACAGAGATAACGTGCTATTAGCAACGTTTATCTCAAATGCGATAAAATATCCGGCGATAGTGGCTCAATGCGTGAATATCACTGGAAATCCAGCGATATTCAGGCATTAACGCCAATAGGGTCTTCACCTGAATATCCAACTCCCAATAGATATATAGGTTAAGAAGTGGTCTGAGCAGGCGTTAGTTTTTGGAGACATTCACGCCTAGCGCAAACATTTTTATCGCTGTGCCTGCGTAGATAATAGGCGATAGCAGTGTTTGCGACTGATCTCAGTCGCTAACAGTTTGGGTACGCCCAATTTGCAGGTAATTAGCGATAAATAACGCTGACATGCAAAGCGGGCCCCAAACCGCTCGCTAGCGCCTACAAACTGTCGCTAACTGCTGTTAGCGACAGCTTGCTAATAGAGCGATGAAATTATTACCACTTTAGCGGTAAAAAGTGCAGCTAAAGCCACTGCTTTAGCTGCACTTTTTCCCGCTAAAGTGGCGATAAGGCCTTGATAATATGCCCCAGTGTTCTTACAGAAACGTTATCTGTTATCAGTAATGTATTCCTCTTCCTTTTTAGATATTGTTCCTGTTTCATAGATGTGCAGTGCGCATGGGAAAAATCAACCCTATGTGAGAGGGGCAAACATCAAGGAAATGTCCACTATTGTACTGCCCTATTAAGATGCTACATTGCATGTGGCTTCTCCTTGAAACACAAAAACAAGGAGCGATTTTGCTCTCCCATAAAGATGCTGCACAATTTAAAGGATTTTTTTTTCTCCAACTCACGTCATATTTCAGGACAGCTGAGTGGGCTAAGATACTGCACTTGGGTTATAGTTTCCTCAAACATGTAGTTTTATTCGGCTTATGACTAGCAAATAGTCCAATCAATAAATTATAAAGGTATGACAATTAGGCTCACATTATGCTTATGTGGAACTTTCTGCCCGCCCACAATGCTCTATAAATTCATTTTTCATTTCCAATTTATTTAATTTCCTTCCTTTCATTTCATAGTATCTAATGGTACTGTGATTGGATCTTTGAATAGAAGGCAAGGCTGAGGAAGTATCATGAAAGTAATCTTTGGAGCTCATGCAACACAAAAATGTTGCATTGGCTATTTGAAACAAGCACCTAAAAGATCAAGACACCCAATTCAAAATGCTTTGAACCTTCATCTAAAGGTAGGCCTTCATTAGGAACATAATCAGACAAGTAGCAACACCAAGTCCCAGTTATTGAGAACTTCTATTTTACAGGCTTTAATTGTTTCACCAAATCAGAACAATAGCCCCTGCCAAGGCATCTGAATAGATGTTTTAGGTCTGGATCCTCAGATTTTACAATGCGCTTCCCCCAACCTCAGCACCCTCATCACCTCCCTTATGTGCCAATGCAAGACTTGTACCAAGGTATTACACACACTAACAAACCAGGGTGCAGAGGTAATACCAGAGGTATAGGAAAATGGCGTAAAATGGTCCATCTGAGCAGATTAAATCCATAGGTATAAAGAAATTAACCATTCTGCATCAGAGGAGTGCTATTATGCAGAATGGTAGATCAGATTGCAATGTACACAGATTATTAATAAAAGAGGGGTGAGTGGTATTATAGTCATAGACTAAGGCGAAAGAATCCAAATGAATAAGGCAAGGGTGAACCATGGAACAGTGACACAAACAATGCCCAGAGCAAGCAGCATAGGATTATATTGTAGGCCAGAAGGCTATCAGTGGGTACAAGGGATTGAGTTATACCATTGCCACAGATTAAAGTATTATGCCTGGACCTAAAAGGAAAGACTGCCCCCTACTGCTGCTTAACAACCCTCTTCCTGGAATCTCTGCACAGCAAAGCTTGCCAGTTTTGCCCAGTATCTCCATGCAGGAGGTGTGCAGGACGGAATCCCACAACTCCTTGGGGACTATTAGTCAGTAAAATATTGTAGTAATTAGATTAGGTGGCATTGACTCAGTGTATAGCTTCAAACAATTGGTCTTCATCCAGTGGGCCCTTTAAGTCATGCAGGCAGTGAACTAGTGGACTTGTGGTGACAGCAGATATCTAGAGGCTGTCAGTTGCCAGCATCACCTTTAGGTTGCGCGTCAGGTCTAGACATACGGAGTGACAGCTACCAGGCAAAAATGGACCACTGATCCAAAGTTAGGGGACTGGTGTTTAACTAGAATTACTAGAAGGCTGTTAATTTGCTTGACTTCTGGGGGTGATTGTGACACTCTATTTCTATAGAAAACCTTATCTCAACTCATGGCTGCTGTTGGGTTGCACTCCATTGAGTATGAATGCTTTAATTATTATTCCATTATGGGTGTTAACTTATAAGTTTAGAACATTTTCTGGCAAACGATAAAAACTGGTGTGGTCATCTAACAAATCATATTTATCCTAAGGCTATATAGGTACCTTGTGGGGTGTGAATGTTCTTTCTCTTTCAGTGAGATAATTAGGCAGACAGGGCTCTGGGACCCCATCTCATCCCAAAGGTAGCCTTGTTACTTTTACAGACATGGCACCAGTCCAAGAGTGCTCCAGGGAAATAAAATAGAGGTCACTGAGGACATAGTGTGAGGTATACTGTTCAGGAAATTCCTGGTGCAGGACCAGGAAGTGCAGTGCAGTTGGGACCAGGTGGCAGTGTTTTGCACCCAGCCTTTGAGGGAGGTTCTGGTGTGCTTATTACTATGTGTGTCATCAGAGACTGCATGCCCACATGTATGCCCCCTCAAGCTCACTCTTCTACAGTAAGGGTTGATTCAAGGCTCAGTATCCTGACAGAGAGGCAGGTCCATTAAAAGTGATTCAACCCTGACACAAAATCATATTTAATCTGCCTCCTCCTTTCTCTGAGGCTTGTTGTCTCTCTGGCACCAGGATTCTACTTTAAGAATGAGTGGCTGTGCTTTATAAATGGATTAAACATAACAGCATAGCAGCAAGTATATGTGTCGTGCACACAAGGTATACAATGTATTTGTACGGCATTTGTATAGCGCACACATACTCCAAGGAGAGTCTTGGCGCTGAACGTGAAAAACCTGCCTTCTGCAAAAAAAGTGAGCATCTTTACCTGTTTGCTTGAACAACAAGGTTTTTTTCCTTTTTTATGAAAACCTATAGCTTGGAGATGGTGCAGAGTACCTTGGGAAGTTTATTCCATGCCTATGAACCAAGAAATGTGAACGATCTACCATCAGTTCTAGCCCGGTGAGTTCTAGGGATGCTGGCTAAGTAGCTGGGTGCTGACCGTAGATCCACAGGGGGCTTACACGCATATTCTCCCCACATACACAGCTCCCTTCTTGTAGAGGGCTTTGTGAGCCAGGACCAATGTCTTAAAAAGAATCCTCTTGTTAATGGTCAATCGGTGAAGCGCCTTCAAGTGTGGGGTCTGGTGTGTTCTTGGAGCAAGATTGAGAATTATTCTGGCTGCCGCGTTCTGAACCACCTGCAAACGGGTGAGAAGATAGTCTGGGAGACCTAGATAAAGCATTTCCTTACTCGAGCCTTGAGGTGATCTGGGGATGGGGGTGTACCATTGTATCTTGGCCCATTCTCTTTAAAGTGAGAGACATGTTAGGCCTGTGACATCACTATCTATGGCATTGTTACACAGGATGTCATGCGTTACCTATGCTAATTAGTCCCCACTCCTTTCTAAGGACTTATGCAGAGGTAACCTGTACGGGTACTAGCATATGAAAAGGGGGGGCCCTCGGCCCCCCCGCACGCATGGCGGCGCGGCGACTGTCGCCCCCACTATCTTCTTTGTCGCCATTCGGCGGTGGGGCGTGCCCTGGGGGGCGCGGCCCACCGCCGATTGGCTAGGCGGCCTCCCTGACCCGGATCCTGGGAAGTGGGTCCGGGTCAGGGGGGGGCGGGCTATAGGAGGGGCCACCTGGCCCCTCGGGAATAAAGAGGTAGGGAGCGCCCAGGAGACCCCCTTGTCCCTGGACGCTCCCTCGCTAACCGGTGTGCCCCGCGCTCGGGGCTTCTTTGTTTTTTAACCTTTCTTTGGTTTATATTACAGGAACTTGGCCGAAGCAAGCGGACAGGCGGGAGAGAGCGGTTTTTTCCGGAGTCCTGGTTGGAGCCGAGCAGTGCCGGAACAATTTCAATTGTGTTCCTCTTTCCGCAGGTTTTGGTCGTCCAGGGTTCTGGTGCCGGGCGCCGTATTCCCGATCCAGTCGCGTGTGGCCTGCCGCATAGTGCGAGCGGAAAGACTCCGGGAACAGCGCCTCGCTGGTACAGCGGTCGCCGCCAATTATCACGGAACTCGAACGGAGAGCGTTGCAAGGGCGGCTAGAGGCGCCGTAAGGTATTGTGCGGGGCGGGGGGATGATTCAAGAGTGAGTGCACCGGTGCCGATCTGGGTCAGCCTACAGTAAGAGACTGGTGCGCCTTCTCCGATACCTTCGGGCCGAGTTCGCGGCCGCTATAAAAGAAAAGGAAACAACTTTGTTTAAACAAATACGCGGCTGGGCGGTGAGATACGGAGTGGCTGGGCAACGTATTACCGAGCCTTCCCCGACTGAATTGAGGGTGATTTTGCGCTAGAAAAAGGGGGACTATGATTAAAGCACGATAGGGTGACGCTCCAGTAAAAAGTTTTGGCGCGCACTCGAGTGACGGTAAAACAAGCTTCACTACGGTATAAAAACAAGGTGGTATTGCTTAAGTGTTCTTCACTACTGTATGGAATTAACTATTAAGGGACTGGTTGTTCAAGGATAAAAAACGGGGTGGCATTTCTTAGAGGGTTGTCACTACTGTCTGGTATCAATTACAAAGTGCCTTGTTGTTCAATTAGTCGCACAAAGCACACAAGACAGGGGAATAAGGGCAGTTCTTTGCACAGGAGGGTACTGGCCTTGTTTGTTTTTACATGAGTGTTATGTTGAAGGTCGCTGATACAAGGTGTTTTAGTGGCGCACAGCAACTGTGAGGTTAACAGTGTGGGTTCAACTGTCCTCTGTATTCATGTTGGGTATCCTACAACCTGCTCCTGCGTTTATTACACGGTATTAATACCTGTTTTCAATTCCAGGCAACCTTAACTACATTATTGGCACATTTCACTCGCAGACAGGGCACGCAACGTGGTGAGGACTGTGACCGCTGATCATCATCGCCGGCAAGGATACAGGAGGGGTCGGTAAGAGGGGTACGGGGGGCTGGCATTCATCGCTCCTGGTGGCCGCCGGGTGGGTCTACATTAGGTTTGCTCACCCCCCTACATAAGCGGACAAGCCGCTAGTGTTGCGGTCGCCTGTTGCATGGTGCTGAAAGCCCCCTGGTGACCCTCCAACAAAAAGGTACACATAGTTGACCGGTTGTGATATTAAGAGAGTAGGCTGCGGTTGTTTGGGGCGGTATCATGCCAGGTCCGCGGGGTGGAAAAAGGGGGTCTAACATGGAGGCTATGATGCGGGCTATGATGCGGGAGATGAGTGAAATTAAGCAACAGCTTGGGAAAGTTAATGAGCTTGAAGCACGGTTGAATGAGAGGGATGGCGATACCCCGGGCCCATCCGGTAGGCCGATCCGCAAGAGGGTGGCACCAGTGCCAAGGGGGGATTTTGTCACCCCACCCGGGAAATCTAGGTCCAAGAGACCCAGGGACGCTCCCCCCATCCCGGGGCCAGTAGAACCGGTACCTGCCGCGCCGCCGGCGGACGTCCCACCCCCGCATATACCTATGCCTACACCCCTTGCCCCCGTGGTGCCGGTGCCGACAGGTCAACCAGTAGACGCTGGGCCTGCTCCCATGCCGGTGCCCACAATCCCGGGCACAGGCGTGCCACACCCGGCACCCGCCCTGCCAGCTACGCCAGTACCACCGGGCATAACCCCAGTGGTACCTGTTGTCCCGGGGGGTAATGTAGAGTCAATGCCCCCTGAATTGTTATCCCAGATAACGGCCTTGATGCCATGGCTCCAAAAAGGGGGAGCTTTCCCGAATTCTGCAGACCATGCAGCAGAGGCGGCGAAGTTTGTGGAAAAACTCAGATCGGCAGCGGTCGCCGACAGTGTTGCCTTGCCAATATCTTCTCCCCTTACAGGTCCAAATGTTCCCCAGCTGGACGGAGTTAAAGGGCAGCCGCCCCGGTGCCCGCACTTGGTAAGGAAGTGGCATTGCCGCTCTTGGGGGACGGCGTTCTACCTTCTAGGAGCGAGAATTTGGCTCAGCATGTGTCATTAGCTGTGAAAGAGATGATTTGGGCGGATAAATACGTGTACATTTATTCTTTGTTGTTAGATAATAGGGAAATGGAGCAGGCAAAAGCACTAAAAGAATGGATGCTTCCAAGCGAATGGAGGGCGCAGTGTACTAGGTTTAGGGTTGAGGAAACTCTCAACAACTGGATGAAAGCATGGGCTGTATTCACTGCAATTAAAGCTGAGCGTCCTCCAGATTTACAGGCAGCATTGGCATGCTACTCGAGCAGGATTGTGGGGTGGAGTGAACAGTACTCTGGGGAAGCATGGAAGGATTATGATGTCAATTTCAGGAAGGCATTGGAATTCAATAGATCATTGCCATGGGACACGGTAGATTCCATGGCTTGGCACAAACAGTTCTCTGATACTGCACCTCCCCCTCAGTTCGGTGCGGTCAAGGTGTTCACTAGACCGCAACAGCCCTTTCGGCCCCCCCAAACGAGTGAGGTACCTGGGAAGTTTAGGGCAGGTGGGCCAGAGAAAAAAGGGGTGTGCTGGGATTTTAATAGGCGCACCTGCACAAGGGCCGCGTGTAAGTTTAGACATGCATGTTCCTCCTGTGGGCACCCCTCTCATCCAGAAACTACCTGTAGGTCCAAGCAAGGTAACACAGGTCAGAGGGGTAGGGGAAAGCCACTATAAGACAAACAGGTTAGGCCCCCCCACTCCAGTGGATGTGGTGGCAATGATTCCATGGTTGAACAGATACCCAGACCACACATCGGCCACCCTACTCCAAGAAGGTTTTTGTAAGGGCTTTAGGATCTCGGCCGGGGGATACACAGGCAGTGCGCACTGTAGAAATCAATTGTCAGTCAAGCACAATCCGGCTGTTGTGGCCGCCAAAATTGACAAGGAGCTATCATTAGGCAGGATAGCTGGCCCTTTTCCTGAAGTGCCAGTACCCAATTTTGTGTGTTCCCCACTAGGAGTTGTCCCCAAAAAGGAGAAAGGGCAATTCAGATTGATCCATAACCTGTCAGCACCTAGGGGGACGTCACTGAATGATGCCATTGACGAGGGTATCTGTAGTGTTAAGTACGCCTCTTTTGATCAGGCTGTTAACTTATTACAGGCCACGGGACCCGGGGCGCTGATGGCGAAATCAGACATAGAATCAGCCTTTCGCCTCCTCCCAGTCCACCCAGCGGATCAGCATCTTTTAGGTTTCACCTTTGGGGATATGTTCTACATGGACAAATGCATGCCTATGGGTTGTTCTATATCTTGCGCTTACTTTGAGATGTTTAGTTCCTTTCTTGAATGGGCCATGAGGCAAGTGACGGGCCATCAGCGGGTCATGCATTATTTAGATGATTTCCTCTTCCTGGGTACAGCGGGATCTCAGGAGTGTGCACTGGCATTGCAGGAATTTTGCATGCTCATGCGGGCTTTTGGAGTCCCTCTTGTGCCCGGGAAGACTGTTGGCCCGACCACCTGCTTAGAATTCCTTGGCATTGAGATTGACTCAATGGAGGGATGTTTTAGATTACCTAGGGACAAGGTGGACAAATTCAAGACAGCGCTACAGTTATGCCTCCGGAAGGAGAAGGTCACTTTGCAGCAATTACAGGAGGTGGTAGGACAATTGAACTTTGCACTGAGGATCATCCCCATGGCTCGCCCATTCTCTCGCTCTATTGCGCAGGCAATGAAGGGGCTGAGGGAGAAGCACCACCGCACTCGTTTGTCGGTTGAAATTCGCCAGGATATGCTTATATGGATGGCATTCCTGGAGGATTTTAACGGCAGGGTAGTCTGGCCCGGCCCGCTGACAACATCAGCAGAGTTGGGCCTGTGGACGGATGCCGCCGGGAGTGTGGGCTTTGGCGCCATTCTTGGGAACAGGTGGGTCGCTCAACAGTGGCCGGAAGTATGGCGAACATGGGGCTTGAACAACAACATTGGCTTCCTGGAACTCTTTCCAATATGGGTGGCACTGATGGTCTGGCCCGAACACCTACGTAATAAATCAGTGGTGTTCTGGTCAGACAACATGACGGTGGTGGAATGTATCAATCAGCAGGGGGCGCGATGTCCTTTCATACTTCGTTTGATCAAAGAAATTGTTTTGCGGTGCCTCAAATTGAATGTCATTTTTAAGGCCAAACATGTCCCTGGTGTTCTGAACAATGCAGCTGACTCCCTCTCTCGCTCCAAAATGCAGGTGTTCAGGGAGCATCTTCCTACAGCAGACCCCTTGCCAGCGCACTTCCCACCAGTACTTTGGCAGATTGGTGCCCCAGATTACAGGACCTCGTGGTCGCTAGCCTAGCCCCCAGGACCAAGACGGCTTACGAAGGGGCGTTTTTGTCTTATTGTTCTTTTTTGGGGCAACAATGGGAAGCGCTTTGGGCAGAGGAGGATGGCTTTGCAGCCTATTTAGAATGGATGCATAAGGAGGGGCGCTCGGTGGCTGCTGCGAACAGACATAGGGCAGCGGTGTCATTCTTCGCTCAATCTAGGGGCTTCAGGGATCCCACTAATACCTTTATGATACGTAAGGCTTTGAGGGGATGGCGCCGTATTCAGGGACATCAGAAGGATAAGAGAAAGCCCATTGGGTTGGCCCGGCTGACAGCCTTACTGGGCACGCTGGACACTGTTTGTAGCTCGGAGTGGGAGGTGCTTCTTTTTAGGGCGGCTTTCTCTTTGGCATTCTATGGGGCGCTGAGAATTAGCGAACTTGTGGCAGGTTCTAAGTCAGACCTACTGGGCGGCTTGCAAAAGGCCAGTGTCACGATAAGGGAGGACACCATGTGGGTGATTATCCAGAAGTCAAAGACCGACCAGGAGGCTAGGGGTCACACCATAGTTCTCCAACGGGCCCCCGCCAACCCTTGCTGCCCGGTGAGGCACGTGGAAGTATTGCACGGACTGCTGGTAGGCTCAGCGGGCAGTGCATTGCTCTGTCACGCCGACGGGAGCCCCTTGACCAGATATCAATTCAGGAAGGTATTGGAGATGGGGGTTAGGAAAGCAGGTCTTGACCCTAAAGAGTTTGGCTCTCATTCCTTCAGGATTGGGGCAGCAACTGAGGCGGTGGCGGGGGGCCTTCCAGTGGAGAGAGTGAAGACAATTGGGAGATGGTCTTCGGAATGCTACAAACGCTATGTTCGGATTGACATGCTATGATTACATGTCACTCACGCTTGGTTTCTTTCCGCTCTCTTACAGTTTCTCAGACCTGTTACGCAGGGGAGGAATTTGTCGTCAGGCACCGCCAACATACATCAGCACGGAGCGGCAACCAGGAACCAAGGAAGAACAGTGTTTGGATTGTGGGTCACTCATATGTAAAGCGAGCAGAATGTGTCTTTATGTCAGGTGACAAGAAGAAAAGGGCGGCACAACTAGGGTTGGACATCACGTTCTTTGGCAGAGGGGGGTTGTGTCTGCACGAGTTTAGGGGATTCTTCCAGGGGCTTTTAGCACGCCGGCAATCTCCACCGTCAGTGGTGATACTTCACCTTGGGGAGAATGATTTGGCAACACTGGGTAGGCGCATTCTGATTGAGGAGATTATCTCAACGGCGGGTTGGTTGGCCAGGACCTGCCCCGGTTGCACAATAGTATGGTCACAACTCATTCCCCGACTACAGTGGCGGGGGGGACATTCGGTCAGGGCGTTGAATCACTCGGTAAAGAGGATCAACACACGGTTGGACAGGTTGTTTCGAGCCCCCTTGTAGCAGTCAATACCTCATGGGTGCATCTGGGGCGACAAGTATTACTTAAGGGACGGGGTTCATTTAACAGAGGAGGGTAATGTCTTGTGGTCTGACAATATCTGGGCCTGGCTAGAGGGTTTTGAAAGAAGGAGGGTTTCCTTAGGTAGAGGCTAGAAGGGGGAGGCCAGATCGTCGGTTAACAATGCTGGCCTGTGGCGGTAAGGTCATTATCGGTGAGCACATATTTGAGGTCTGAGGGGGCGGGCATCATCCTATGGAGGTTCCCGCCCAGGGGGAGGGGCCTGCGGGCCACTCCCAGAACTCCAGGGGCAAGGTAATAGGCAAAGGAGCGCGGGTAGGAGTAGTTCACGCTTTCCTTAGGCTGGTAGCCACCCCGCGCACGTGGACTCATGACGCCACCGGCGCAGAGTAAGGGCCCTCCTTTAGTGGGTAAATGGAGTTCAGGGCGTAGACCGGGCAATTCCCGGGGTAACACTGCGCATGCGCACATCTAGAGGGGAGGCGCAGCTTGTAGGACCTGACACCGGTAGTGACCCTGCCATATGGCCAGAAATGTACAAAAATTCAAGATGAGGATGTTTAGTCTAAGTTAGGAAACAACATGTATTAGAGTTTTGTTAAAGTCAGGCTCTCAAACTTGTTGCGAAGAATTATGTATCTAAATGTCCTGCTGAATTTTTGTATAAATTGTTGATTATGCAATTAAAACCTTTTTTAATTTCATACTTTAATAAATACGGCCGGGCGACTAGCGCCCGCCTTCCAAAAAGTAAAGATGTCTCGTGTCCACGTTCCTGGGTATTGGGTGCCGGATTGGGGGGGAGGCGGCAGCTAGTCGCTGACCATGTGAAAAGGGGGGGCCCTCGGCCCCCCCGCACACATGGCGGCGCGGCGACCGTCGCCCCCACTATCTTCTTTGTCGCCATTCGGCGGTGGGGCGTGCCCTGGGGGGCGCGGCCCACCGCCGATTGGCTAGGCGGCCTCCCTGACCCGGATCCTGGGAAGTGGGTCCGGGTCAGGGGGGGCGGGCTATAGGAGGGGCCACCTGGCCCCTCGGGAATAAAGAGGTAGGGAGCGCCCAGGAGACCCCCTTGTCCCTGGACGCTCCCTCGCTAACCGGTGTGCCCCGCGCTCGGGGCTTCTTTGTTTCCCACCCACCATCCCTTGGAATAAAAAGTTTTGAACAGTTCTTATGTCTGCTGAATGGTAAGTTTGGAGGTACGCTCCACAGGTTTCACAGGGTAGTAGAAATGAACTGTTGGTATATTTTGTGATGCTCTTGTTTAGGAATTTTTTCCCCTTTTAGCAAACGATGTGTGAAGTGTATTATATGTGATGCCAAGTCTCTTTAGGCCTTTTTTCCCTTTGTAGCCATACGTTGACACTGTTATTTGTTAGCCAGTATAGCTGTCCTTTAGAATTTTTTCCATAGGTCGTCGTATTTATTAGGTATGGGGCATGCGGTAAGGTCATTATCGGTGAGCACATATTTGAGGTCTGAGGGGGCGGGCATCATCCTATGGAGGTTCCCGCCCAGGGGGAGGGGCCTGCGGGCCACTCCCAGAACTCCAGGGGCAAGGTAATAGGCAAAGGAGCGCGGGTAGGAGTAGTTCACGCTTTCCTTAGGCTGGTAGCCACCCCGCGCGCGTGGACTCATGACGCCACCGGCGCAGAGTAAGGGCCCTCCTTTAGTGGGTAAATGGAGTTCAGGGCGTAGACCGGGCAATTCCCGGGGTAACACTGCGCATGCGCACATCTAGAGGGGAGGCGCAGCTTGTAGGACCTGACACCGGTAGTGACCCTGCCATATGGCCAGAAATGTACAAAAATTCAAGATGAGGATGTTTAGTCTAAGTTAGGAAACAACATGTATTAGAGTTTTGTTAAAGTCAGGCTCTCAAACTTGTTGCGAAGAATTATGTATGTAAATGTCCTGCTGAATTTTTGTATAAATTGTTGATTATGCAATTAAAACCTTTTTTAATTTCATACTTTAATAAATACGGCCGGGCGACTAGCGCCCGCCTTCCAAAAAGTAAAGATGTCTCGTGTCCACGTTCCTGGGTATTGGGTGCCGGATTGGGGGGGAGGCGGCAGCTAGTCGCTGACCATGTGTGTGTTTTCACATCTTAAACACGTGCAAACCATCCTCGTAGGAGGAGAAGCCTTTAGAATAACGAGAGCCTTTAAAAAGGATGAATTCTCGAACGTTCGTCCAAAACTGCTCTTTAGCTCGAGACTGGTGCCCGCTTTTGCAGCGAGGCTTAACATCAAGGCACTCAGAGTGATTCATGCGACAGAGCGGAGTCTGCCTGTCCCGGGGACGGCTTTCCCGAGGAACACTGCAGTCCATGTATCTATCAGCTGGCGTGTCCCGGAAGGAACAGTGCAGTCCCTCAGGCAAACGATGAACCCTGGAAGAGCCATCCACAAACACAGAGTTCACAGGGCCACCGTCCTCGCGAGAGACGAATGGATGCTGCGACTCTGCGAGTAAAGCCATTTGGCAAATGCACCGCCAAATGGGCTGCACTGCAGGCGAAATATATTCATATTCTGAGCACAAATTCAAATATAAACTAACCCGAAGTCATGAGCATAACTGCATTCAAAAACTAAAATAAAATAAGCCTCCTTTTATACAGTGCTACGTGCGCACGTCTGCTAAGTGCAGTAAATGAGGTGTTAAATATTAATACTACACAAAGTGTCCTCCTTGGAAGGGATGGGGGGCTCTGTTAGTATTGCAAGGGATTGAAACTCATCACCATCATATCACTGCATGTTTCTGCCTCGATTGTTCAGCTCACTGAGCTACTCTGCCTGCTGTCTGTCTAGCTAAGAAAGGGCGCTCATGAGCAGAATATTGTACAACAAAAATTCTGACGTTTCAATGCTCTAATAAACGCTTCTCGACACGCACCAGGAAGAACAATGGTCAGAATGTGGGTGAAGTTCCAGCACGTCAAGAGTCTAACACCTGGAAGATCAAAGAGATGAAAGGATGGAGTGAAAGAGTAACTCTATCAGGCCAATGAGATGAAGCAGTGGGGTGAAAGGGTGATTTTGCTAGGGGAGCCCCTAATATGCAGTAGATACTGGTGGCTCTACAGCCATGAGTTCTTTCAATTGCATTAACATAGTGTCCCATGCTGCCTCAATGGACCATGTCCTTATTCCACGGGGCACATCCTAGTCCAAACGCAGTACTCTCCGCATCACGCCAGTGGATTAGAACCCTACACCACTGGGCGAAGTTCATCCACTGCACTTGCCAATGTATAGTCAGTAAGTGCTTTTCCAAAAGAAAGGGCCAAATTCAAAAAGCGTTCCCTCACTATATGACTCTTCCTCAGGTAAAATATGCCCAGTGCTGTATCTACCCAAGATGCAATTGTTATGAGCTTTGTAATTGTAGCCAGCACAGTGTGTATAGAATGCCATTATCCAGATACTGCAGGGCAAGACCAAAGCATGTGCTGAAGATATGCAGAATGAACTTGACATCTGGGGCAAGAGAGGTTGGCTGTTGTGCACATGCAGTTCAGCAGAGACCGAGTATGGTATGCCGTATGAAGTATCATATACTATATATTTTTAAATCTTGCATTTCTCTAGAAGATATGAGGAGATTCGAGCGTCTGCCCTTCTGGCCACAGACAAGCCAGTGGAACGCCAGAATGTTCCGTAATTGCTTCATAAAACCAAGTAATAAGGTGCCACCCTTCTCCCATGGTGTTCATTGTATGCTTTACTGCATGAGTGGCTGGCTCTACTGAAATCACAGCCCACAGTGATCTAAGAACTCCCAACAACTGCATATGTAAAATATACTGATCCGGCTGAATGTTATCTTCCTGGCATAGTTGGTTAAACTGCAGTAAGTTTGTGTCTCATAACAAGCTCGCAACTGATAAGATAGATCGTTCATACCAGCTAGCCAACAGGTCAGGGGAAAAGTATCCTAAAGGACCAGGCATACCTCGGAGAGGTGTGGCGGGTGAATGGGGAAGAATGTGTTTGTGAACTGCAGCACCTATGACATATTTCCTAGCCAACCGCACAAGGAGTGTCCATGAACAGTGTTGTTTCACTGTAGGGTGTAGAATTGTTGTATTATATACAAAGGAAGGGTTATGTTAGTTTCATAAAGATTGCTCCCCAATAACCATCTGGCTACCTACTGGAGTTGTGCAGCAAGATAATATGCCTCAATAGACGGCACCCATAAACCTCAGTTTCTCACAGGGAATTGAGGCATATTCAAGGCTCCTCAACATCTCCCATTATCCCAGAGTATATCTCCCAATGCCCGATTCAGATACACAAAGAATCGACGTTCTGGAAATACTTGAACATTGACAAAATAGTATAATCGATGAGGGAGGATGATCATTTTAGAAAGAGTGACTCCACACGATAAAGCCAGCGCTTACTGCTGCCAAAACCGCATTTGTGATTTGAGGACTGTCGCTGATTGTTGCAGATAACCCTCAAATAGATCCTGCTGAGAGTGTTAACCGCTTGGCTGCGGGGCACATTCTCCTGCTGTGCTGAGAGGAGGGGGGCACGCACAGTACCCCGGTGCTCATGACGAACTCAGCTCGTCATGAGCCACGGTTCTTGTGTGCTCATGACGAGCTCAGCTAGTCACGACCACGCCCGTTTAATGGAACGCTCAGCACAGCAGGGGAATTAGCCCCGCGTGTGAGCGTTCCAACTGTCATGACGAGCTGAGCTTGTCATGAGCATGGGAGGGGTTAAAGATGATCCCCAAGATCTCTAACCCCTGCGGTCAAACAAGTCAATGCATCTCTACCTAGTTGGATTACCAGCAGTGAAGCTTTGCGACTAAATGGGAAGATACAAGATTTTCCCCAGTACACCTGTAACACCGCAACCTTCTCAAAATCTTGGAAAACCTCCAAAATGGTGCCACATCACATGATGCATCGCGTACATATAACAACACAACACCTGCCTATAGAAACACTACCTGTACTACATCATCTATGGGGATGCCGCCACATAGTTTCCCCAATCATAGTCTCTACACCAAAGGCTTCCTCACAAGAGCAAACAGGATAGATGAAAGAGAACACCACTTTGGTGTTTCACTGCCTACGGAAAATGAATTTGAGATTAACTTTCCTACACACACTTGTGAAGTAGGGTTTGTATACAATAATTTTATGCAAGGTATGAGACACCGTCCGAACCCCATAACCCTTAGAACACCAAACAGGTACTCCTGTGAAGAGGAATCAAAGGTCTATTCAAGATCTAATATAAGACATGCTGCTTAGTTTGACTATAATTCATACTTGACTCTATGCAATATGATAATTCCAATGCAAAATTTAGTTAAGATAATGTCTGTCAAATTAATTATACTTGCGGGATTTGGAATACTTTTTCTTTCTCCACTTCATTAGTTTTTCACCTGAATGATAATTTACCATAGAACCCCTCCTTCTCCTTTTTAGCTTCGTCCTTTCTGATATTTTTGCTGTGATATCCTCGGATGTAAATGTTGGCACCTGTCTATACATACAAAATGCAAACTGTTGGTACCACAAGGCTCTGTCCTGCTACTGCACTTTCCTCAAAATCTGAATCTATTTCTGAGTTCATTGCACTGTTTTGATCCACCTACCGAATTTCTCTTTCTGCCCATTTATCTCTGTCAACCTTTGTTTTCTCATATTATCGAATTCTTTTGTGAATATATAAACCTAGCCTCTTTCATAATCGAATTTTTCTCTCTTGAATTTTTCTACTTTTCTCATCTTTATAATCGCTTCTTGTCTCAGCTCTGATACTGTCAAAACATGTTGTCAGTATATGCAGCAAATGCTAAGAGCCTAGTTATTACTCATGGCCCATTCCCTTTACAACGCTGGGTGTGGGTTCTCATTGATGAGAGAAATCTAAATCCTGAACCCTCAGGGAACACGTCCCACATCCAGATACTTTTTCAATTAGTTAATTTCCGAAAACTTAGATAGTTCGCTCTAAAAAATCTCTTGACTTCTTTCAATTTAATGAAAACATCCTGATCTTTTGCAATGACAGCACTTCCTTTTATGCGCTCCTTATCCAATGTACCATCATCATTAAAAACCTAGGGCCATATTACCAAGATGTGCGTTAAAAAAAGCACATCACACATTTCCCTATCGCCGGATTTTATCGCTGTGTTAGCGCGTCATTATCAAAGCACAACACATAGGCATTATTAAATCCGGCGATAGCCGGCGACAGGGAACATTAGCGCGTGAAAACAAGCGTTGTTGTCACGCGCTAATGTGTGCCTTGATAATATGGAGGGGTGGATTCAGCTTCATGATCCACACTCCATGTTATCAATGCCTAACACCTGATCAGAGCAGGCGTTGGGAGACCTGCGAAAAACGAGTTTATCGCAGGTCTCCTTCTCCCAACGCCTGCCTTGGTAATAGCGTGTTACCACTTCCAACCACATTTTACATGTGGTTGGACATGGGAACGCCCACTTTGCATGTCATTAGCGATGTTTCTCGCTAACATGCAAAATGGGCTTGAGGCAGGCGTTAGCATGCCCCTGTTAATAGGGCGCTAGAAGTATCGCCGCTTTCTCGGCACAATTCACCAAAAAAGCGGCGATACTTCACCTTGGTAATATGGCCCCTAAAGTGCTGTTTCCTTCCTCTCTTTTAATTCCTCAGCAGACATGACAATCGAACGTGTTGTCACTTTTAATTATGATGCACCAACTCCTCCATAAATGAGGATAACAAATATTAATCTCCTAGTGCTTTCATACATGTGCCTCTTTCCGTTCCTCTTTCGTGCCAAATGCCGGCAATCTTCCTACCTGAGCGAGCTTGCCATACTACCAGGTGGCCTCCATCTTGCTTACAGTGTGGGGGGGCCTAGCGATCCATAAACTAATCTCCATGCAGGCTGATTACCGCTGTGTTCCTAATCCTATATATACACACACACACACACACACGTGTGCACACATGCACGCACAAACACACACACATATATATATGTGTGTGTGTGCGTATATATATGTATGAATATATATATATGTATGTGTATATATATGTATGTACACAAGCAAGTGGCAGCCATTGCAGTGTTCTCCTTCACCTAACAGGAAGGCAGCCATCTTCCCTCGGAGGGCTGTTTGGGGCTGGGAGGCCGGCACTACTACTCCCACCATGCCCCCTGTCCCACACCCCAGCAGGATGGAGTACACCCTCCCACCCATAAGCATGTTGCAGCCATTGCAGTGTAGTGTAGTTCCTACATTCCCGATAGGCTCTGCACATTGGAATAATATATCCTATAGATGTGACGTAGGACTTATGTCTACCAGGTCTCTATTGAATATTTTCAATGTAATTGTGAGTGCCAGCTAGCTCAGAGGACACTAGAAACTTTCTCGAATTAACAAGAAGGGACTAGTTTCTGACAACCGCATAAACATGACAACTTTGTTTCCCCAAGATAAAACTGATCTTCAGAGTCGTGGAAACAATAGATATTACTCAGTCATTTGTGCACGCTTTGTTCCATCAGAGGTGCAGAGAAATATGGAGATGGGCGTTTTCAATAAAAGTATTTATTGAACAGTCTTCTTTCTCATGCAGAAGAAATGAATTGCTACATTCGTAAGACTGGCTGTAAAGTATAACGCATACAGCAAGAAGAGTATTATAAAATAATACTGTAAAAGCATGGTATGGTTTCTAAGCCATAAAATACATACATAAATAAATAAACACCAAAAGTACTCAACTGGTGCTTCTAAAATACGCCTACCCCGATGTACTTAACCTAAGTCTAGTATGAGGGAAGAAGTAAGAATGGTGTAGCATAAGTTTAGTATTCTTTTGCCAAGAATCTATCCAATATTTGTCTTAGGGTCTAATCAACTCCGTCCCTTGGTTTAGAATGTAGGAGGTCTGGTATCTCTATGTCTCAGACTCAATTTCCCAATACCCTGCAAGGGGAGCTTGGAAACACTGGAGCTGGATTTCTCGGCAGGAGACAAAGACAGCGTCTCTCAGTGCGTCTGCTGGAGGGTCGGCTTCCTTCGGCACTTGCTGTAGCGAGATGCATCAGGCAAGTAGATAGTCGAACTGCTCCAAACCACAGTGTGTTTGCTATGGCAAGTGTGGGCATATTTATACCTTAAAGGTGCCGAGTTTGACCTAAAGGTGGACATAATAACGTCATCAAAGAGTCTCAGTTCTTTGAAAACTCCATGGGTTCTTGGACAAATCAATATTCAAGCAAGGGGAAGTCCCTAACTGTAGCAGAGTTTTCCAAGAAATCGTTGTGGCTTTTCGGCACTAGTGGAAGTAGCCATGCCGTATTTGGACTGCATGAGCTATGTCTAAATATGGTTATGATTTCTATGCCTATATAAGGACATGGTGATTTATACCTATATAAGGGCCTGAAACTGGAAAATTACACTAGGGTCCTAAAATGCTACACACCAGCAGTGTTCACCTTCACCTAACAGGTAGGTAGCCATCTTCCCTGGGATGGCTCTTTGGGTGTGGGTGTCCTGTACTACTACTCCCACCATGCATGCTTGTATCCCAGATAAGCTAGATGGAGCACTCCCTCACCCACAAGCACAATGAAGCCATTGCAGTATCACAAACCACCTAACAGGTAGGTAGCCATCTTCCCTGGGAGGGCTGTTTGGGGTGGAAGGCCTGCACTACTACTCCCACCATGCCCCCTGGCACAAACCTCAGCAGGATAGAGTCTTCTCTCTCCACACACAAACATATGGCAGCCATTGCAGTGCTCACCTTCACCTAACAGGTGGTAGCCATTTTCCCTGGGAGGGCTGTTTGGGGATGGGAGGCCTTTACCACTACTCCCATCATGCACCCTTGTACCCCAGATGTGCAAGATGGAGCACTCCCCCACCCACAAGCAGATGGAAGCCATTGCAGTATCACAAACCACCTAACAGGTAGGTAGCCATTTTCCCTGGGAAGGCTGTTTGGGGGTGGGAGGCCTGCACTACTACTCCCACCATGCCCCCTATGCTCACATCCCAGCAGGATGGAGTACTCCCTCCTACCCACAAGCATGTGGCAGCCATTGCAGTGTTCACTTTCACCTAACAGGTAGGTAGTCATCATCCCTGGGAGGGATGTTTGGGGGTGGCAGGCCTGCACTACTACTCCCACCATGCCCCCTGTCCCACACCCGAGCAGGATGAAGCAGTCCCTCCCACCCACAACCAGTTGGAAGCCATTGCATTGTTCACCTTCACCTAACAGGTAGGTAGCCCGTACGTGCACCCACACATTTGTCACTAATGAAATGCTGTCAAATGGCAACACCAGCCATCTCGTTGCACAAAAATGCACACCAACCCGACTTGACACGCACAGTGTGCACACACGTAAGCAAAGTGAACTGTCCCAGATGCCAAAGTGTCACTCCAATGTACTTGCACAATGAAGACTGGGCACAACCATGCACATCACACACTGATGAGTGCATTGCCACGTGGCCCAATCAGCAAGGACCATTTCAAAATTTAGGAAGCATGTGTGGGCTTATGAATCAAAATATGTACATGACATGAAAAAGTCACACAGTACAATACAATGCCCAGTCCATGGCCAGACATGACGTCTGCCAGGTCTGACAAAACAACAAGGAAACAACAATGACAAGATATTGTGCTGGTCCCTACATGGCAACAGGTCCCAGTGAACATGATTCCATTACAATTTGCACGGTATGAATTGATACCTCATAACATGTACAAATAATGTATGTACCTCTGCACCATATTAGGAGGCACAGTAGTGCACATAGAAAACAAATAACAATGTGATCTGTCAATTGTGTAGTGTACAGACAGTGGATGACACACAGCTAATAGACTGCCTGCAGAGTGCCCAACAATGACCATTCCCCATCTTATCCACAGGCGACCAAGAACTTACTGCTGAGGACAACACCAACGAGCAACAGAGACAGCTCCTCCCCCGGTACATGGACTCTCTGATGTAGACTCCCAGGATTTTCAGGACGATGAGCTTGAGGCCGGCCAATATGGTGTGCCAGGGAGCAACAGGTCCCAGGACCCCATCCTCCCCACCACCACGTCTACTGCAACAACAACTGCACAGCAGACCCACGCTGTTACTGCCTGTATGTCCACCGCCACCACCACCACCACCAGTGCCACCTGCAACAACCTCCCTGTCCCAGGGGATGTCCACCCCACACCAATAACTGTGGATGGTAGGGAGAGGGTACATGGACCCACAGTGGTGAGGTGACAGGTCTGTGGCAGCAGGGCAGGTGGGAGGGCCAGAGTCACCCTTAGACACTAGGAGGCTGGGCCCCATCCCTGGAACACATCACCAGAGTCCTTGGGGCATACGAACAGGCACAGGGACAAACTGGCCGGTCTGACGATCTTTTACGTGAGCTCATCCTGCTGATGAGGGCCATCAAGGAAGTTTCTTCCTTTGCTGTCTTTGCAACACAAAAAAATCATCGTGCAGTCTCTAATTGGCTCGCGACTCGACTACGCGAATGCCCTGTATCTCGGGCTGCCTAAATATCTGCTGGCCCGTTTGCAAACTGTACAGAACTTGGCTGCAAGAGCCATTTTTTGGTCTCCCACGCAGGGCAAGAGCCTCGGAACTGCTAAAGAGACTGCATTGGTTGCCCATTGCTCAAAAAATCACCTTCAAGGTTTTGACCTTGGCTTTCAAGGCCCTCCATGCGATTGGCCCTAAGTATTTGGGGAAGCGCCTGGCTTTCTATGTCCCGAGGAGGACTTTGCGGTCGGCCTTGTTGGCCAAAGCCGTGGTTCCTTCTATTAAACTCGCCCGGATCTGAGGGCGTTCCTTCCGCTACTTGGTCCCGCGTTGCTGGAATGAGCTACCTGTTTTCTTAAGAAAGTCAAACAGTCTCCTCTCTTTTAGAAAGGAGCTGAAAACTTGGCTCATCTCAGTATGATTTCTTCCTCCGGCCTCCGCGAGCAGTTGTGTTGTGTTCTCCGCTGCAGTTCTCTTTGCCAAAGCGCCGGGACACCCCTCGGGGTAGCCGTGCGCTATAGAAGAGACCTAAACATAACATAACATAACATAACATCAACACACGTATTGGACAAATGGTGGATCTCATGGGCCAGCAAGTGGGGTTACTGAGGGACAGGCCTGTGTCCCAACCAACACCTCCACCCCCCTCTGTTTTGCCACAGGATGACAGTTTACCATCATTCCCTGGGGCCACGGAGAGGGGTGAGTCCTCAGATGCTGCTGGCACCACAGCAGGGCCCACCCCAGCCAAGCTACCAAGGGGCCATCCGAAGGAGAGCCTGGGAGTCTCTGGAGGCAAAGCACCAGCCAAACGCCAGTCACAGTACCAGCCCTGATGGCAACCCTCTTCCCCACTGCTTTGACTGTTTGGACTGTCCTTCCCCACACTGCCTTGTGAATGGCACCTGTTCTATTGGACTGGATCACCACATCAAAGTGGTATCTACTCTCACATCTCATTTACCATGACTGTCAACTCACTGCCCCATCACCACCTCCATGTAAATCTGCTCACCCCCTCTCATGTCAACTTTGTAAATAAAATACCTAACACAGTTTTTGTGTCAGATTTGTCTTTAGTGCAGGACGTACAGTCTTCAAAATGTCCATAATGTATCTGAAGTATGACCTGTATGTAGGCAAGGATAAGTCTGAGGCACCTAGGGAAACACAACAGAACAACATTTACTGCTGTAAGTGTGGCATCACAGACATTACACTACACCAACCATCTACATAAACCAACACGTAATGGGCAAAAACGTGTCAACATACACGTCCCGTAAACCTTCACAGATGACATGTAACAGTCAGAAATACACACACAGGTGACTCTACATCTGTCTATTTAACCCATTCGCACATAGCCCTTCATGGCAACAACAATCTCACCAGACAATGTATATGTTGGACTTCGTCACCCACCTACAAGTGAAGTAGAGGGTGATGAACTGTTGACGCATGTCATCACCTTCTTCCTCTCCACTATCCTCATCACTAGACTCAGGTTGTTGTGCAGGTGGGGGCCTTTGGTCCACATCATCATCCAGGAGCAGGGGAATCTGATTGCGAATGGCCAGGTTGTGGAGCATGCAGCATGCCACTACGATCTGTCACATCTTCCTGGGCGATTATGCCAGTGCACCTCCGGTTTTGTCCAGGCAGCGGAAATGTGACTTGAGCAGACCAAAAGTACGCTCCACCACACGACGTCTCCTCCCATGGGCCTCATTGTATCGGATATCAGCCGGGGTCCTGGGATTACGCAGTGGGCTCAGCAGCCATGGACGGCTGGGATATGCAGAGTCACCTAGGAATGACAAATACACATTGCAATGTTGCACAGGCAAAGGGCAGCATGTCACACACCCAGCACACCATACGACTAAGCATACTCACCCACAATCCATGCACGCTCGGGAAGCAGATAAGCCATCAGCTGGGGTACAATGTTGTTCTACAGGACGTAGGAGTCATAGGCTGCGCCGGGGAATCTGGCACACACATGCAAGATGATCATATCTGCCAGGCACTCCACCTGCACATTGTTGGAGTGGTAATGTTTTCGATTACGAAAAATGTGCTCACTTGCCTGTGGTGGCACAAGACCGACATGTGTGCAATCTATGGCACCAACAACATGGGGCATGTGCCTAATGTCTGCCTTCACAGCTGGCAATTCAGCACCCCTGGGGAAATGTATATATCTGTCCTGGTAGATCATCATGGCGGACAGACCATCTCGCAGCACCATGCTGAACATCGGATGAGACATGCCACCAGCGCTGGCCACGGTCTCCTGGAACGATCCAGTGGCAAAAAAATGGAGGGCTGCCATCACTTTATAAGTTGGGGTGAAAGCTGTTGGGCAAAACTTTTGAGGTATGTGCTACCCACCGATGGAATAAGCTGCCACTGTCCCTTCGACTGAGTAAATCAGAACCTGAGTTCGGCCGATCCCTAAAAACTTTTCTTTTCCGCCTATAAGTTTCTGTCTTGGATGACCGCTTTTGCTCAATCAGCGCCGGGACACCCCGTTGGGGTAGCTGTGCGCTTTATAAAATACACAAAATAAAAATAAAAATAAATATGTCCAGCGAGGCTGCAGGTGGGGCTCCAACATATCACAAAGGTACTTCATTGTGGCTCTATCTAGACGGAATTTGCGAATGATCGCCACATCCTCCATGTCCTCCAGCAGTGTCAAGTGACGAATCAGATTTGGCCTCCTCCTAGTGGAGATGAAAGTGGACATATATAAATGACATCATCATGAGATGGTCACAGCATATCCCGTACAGGATAACACAGAATAAACAAAGACTGACTTGACAAATGAGTGACACACCATGTCACATGGGTGGACGTTTGAGCCACACAGAGGCACCTAGTTTCAGGGCTGCATTTCACATGTGCACGCCTTGGAGCGTGGCATCCACCCAATGTGCGACAAATCAACACCACTGTCTCATACTCATCTGTTGTACCTGTCACACACCTCAGTGCATCATTCAAACTTGGCACACATAAACAACACAATGACCACAGTTGGTGGTGAACTGACAGTGTATTATCAGATAGAAAAGCACAAGTAAGTAACTACATCATACAGTGAGACAAGCCCTGTCGAGGTCATCACTGCTCCACAACACGTTGATATATGTTTAAAAATTGTAGAGTCCACTACAACAATGTCCTGCCTAATCAACCATTTAATGCCTTTGTGACATGTTAGGGACTACAGACCAATGTACTTCACACAAACACAACCATGGCAAATGTAGGCACCTGTGGAGTTAATGGAACATTGGCATTGTGTGCACGATGATGTGCCTTTACCATGTGGCCACTGTGCACTGTTGAAGTGTTCCCGATGGACATTGCCATTGTATGTGCCCCAAATCGCAGTAGCTACTGCCTGGCCCTGGCGGTGTCTCACCGGCACCCCCCCTTACACAGGTGCGATAGTCATTAGTATGGAGACATGGCCAAATGGCGGTTGGCATCCGCCGCCACCAAAATCGCGGTGCCTCATGCCATTGCATGTGTCCCAAATCGCGGTAGCTACCGCCTGGCCCTGGCAGTGTCTCACCAGCACCCTCCCTGACACAGGTGCGGTAGACATTGGCATGGAGACATGCCCAAATGGCGGTTGGCATGCACTGCCACCTGAATCGCGGTGCCTCATGCCATTGTATGTGCCCCAAATCTCAGAAGCCACCGCCTGGCCCCGGCAGTGTCTCACCGGCACCCCCCTGACACAGGTGCGGTAGACATTGGCATGGAGACATGCCCAAATGGCGGTTGGCATGCTCCACCACCCAAATCACGGTGCCTCATGCCATTGTATGTGCCCCAAATCGCGGTAGCTACCACTGAGCCACAGCGGTGTCTCACCGCCAAGAAGCATGCCCTAGAGCCAATGGGAACAATGATTACGGTGGCATGATGCAATTTTGAAAATTGTTGTAGGTGTGCTCCACCACCGCGGAGGCGGAAATTGGATGCTTTTGAAAGATGCACCATCAAGGTAGTGCACCCCGGGCCCCTGCAGTGCATCACCACCATGGAGCATGCCCTAGAGCCAATGGGAACGCTGATTGTGGTAGCATGATGCAATTTTGAAAATTGCGGTAGGCGTTCTTCGCCACCGCGGAAGTGGTCATTGAATGCTATTGAATGAGGCAGACCTGGACAATCAATTGCTGTAGCTTGACACCTTTGAAACAACCCCAGAGGGCTATATATGTGTAGGAGTGAGCCTCACAATCCCACTGCTCCCAGAGACTGCTGCCAGAGACCCCTCATCTGCTGCTGCCTCCAGGGACTGCTACCAGAGAGCCCTCATCTGCTGCTGCCTCCAGTGACTGCTGCCAGAGACCCCTCATCTGCTGCTGCCTCCAGGGACTGCTGCCTGAGACCCCTCTTCTGCTGCTGCCTCCAGGGACTGCTGCTAGAGACTCCTCATCCGCTGCTGTGTCCAGGGACTGCTGCCAGAGACCCTACATCTGCTGCTGCCTCCAGGGACTGCTGCCTGGGACCCTTCACCACCCAATTCCTCCACAGGTGTTCCATGTCCACAGGGATTGCAAGGACAGAGAAGATATGTGCCAGTCCATTCACAAGGGAGGAGCTGTAGGTCCTGGTGGACCAAGTGCTCTCACAGTACCCAAGGCTGTATGGTGCCCCAAATGTTGTGGTAAGTAATCAAAAACGGAGGTGTAGGGCGGGGGGGCACACATGTAGTTGGACTGCTGCAGTATATGCCTGATGGTGTGTGGTTGTGTCATGCACTGACAAACAAGCTGTCTCCAGGGGGAAGGAGTGTGTGTCCCAATGTCACAGGTATTACTGCCTGCAGTTGTAGGTCTGAGTGTAGTGTGTTGCACTGTCAACCAGACAGTGACACAGTGTGTTGATGTTGGCCATGCAGGTTCAAGGACAGTGAGTGCTTGGCTGAATGGCTATGTGTGCCTCTGCTCTCCAGCTCAGTGTGAGCCCAGATGCTCTGCACAGTGCACACCCACCAAGATTAGACCACATTACTGCACTTACTGTGTCCTTACTCTTGTTTTTTCACAGTGAAATCTGACTATGCACCATATCAGCCCTGTATAATTACACATGACCATACTTGTGTAGTTCTGTATTGTGTTTGTGAGTCCATGTCCACCAATGCCACACACATGACATACTGATATATTTACAGGGCATTCACATAGAGTGCTGCACAGTCTTGCACACAGTGAGTCTACTCACAGACATAGCTCGATATGTGATGTAGGTTGTGCCCAGACATGCATAGGATTGGAGATGTGTGCTTGCCAAAGAGGGGGTTCAGTGCTGTCATCCTGCATGTGTCTGAGATGTGCAGGGACGCTGTATGCCCTCATAAATGCATGCAATCACATCAGCTAAGCCCATGCAGAGTGCCCATGTGAGATGTACCCCAGGGTGGGATGGACAGAGATTAGCATTGGTAATAAGTCTGAGTATTGCAACTGTACTGATAGATGTTGGTACATGAAACTGTGTCACTGATCATTTTCCCCTCTTGTCTCCCATGCCTGCAGCTCATGGTACACCAGCGTAAGGCCATGTGGGGAGCTATTGCAGCAAAGGTACGAGCTCTGAGGGTATTTACCCGACGGCGCACCCACTGCCACAAGAGGTGGGACAATATCAGCCGGCTGGAAAAGAATGTCGCAGGGATGACCTTGGGGCTTCTACCTCGCATTGGGCGGTTGGCACGGCACAGCATGACACCACTGATGGGCCGCATCTTGGCAGTGACTCATCCTGGGCTGGATGCACGTCTCAAGGAGCATCAGCAGCAAGGCAGGGGTGAGTATTTGGGGAGGGTGAGTTTGGCTGAGAGCGGATACATGTGTACAGGGCCTGTGCCAGCGGTGGCCTATGTGATGTTTGTGGAGTGGTGCAGTGCAATGTCATGTAAGTGGCTGCTGGGATGTGTGCCAGTGTCATGCATTTGCCCAAACTGTTCTTACAAAGGGGATCCTCCCTGCTGTGCATTCCGATTGCCGTATGTGTTATGATCTTCATGGTTATTCAGCATTCGAGTAGGTTGGGGAAGCGCTTTGGGAGAGGAGAGCAGTGTTCCCAATCTGAATGTGACTACATCTATGCGTACATTGTATGCACCATGAATGTTGTGGCCTACACATCTGACAACAATGTACACTAGTCTTTGGGCCCCAGAGTACAACATGGTGTTTGGCATGGGCTCTTTGCCATTGTGAACTGTCATGTTGTAATAGGTGTTTGTGTTGTGCCCGCCTGTTCCCTCATCGTCTGTCAGTGGCAACAATTGATGGACCCACATCATGTCCGTAGGTGTGGGCATAGCAAGTTGTGTGTCTGGTAGATTTCAGCCACCGGCAGGGTGTTGTGCTGTGTGGCCTTAACATGACTCAGTCATGACAGATGATATGGGGTACATGCACTGTAGTGGTCTATGTAGTGAGTTGCTGCAATGTGATTGCAGAGTGTGGTGTGCAACATGTAGATTTGGGCATGTTTTGTACTGTATTGATTGCATTGCTTTGTCCTGTTGCTGCCACTAACCTGACCCTACTTCTCGCTCTCATGCAGATTCGCCAGTGGTCACGGAGGGACAGGAGCCGGACACCAGTGGTGGTGAGACTAGCACTACAGCTGCACAGGAGCCCAGTGACACAGAGGTCACCAGCTTCTCAGAGGGGGGCTGGAGTATGCAGGAGGTATCCCTGCCTGAGACACAAAGTACCACATCATCTGATGCCAGCGGGGATGCATCCATGTTGGCAGGCACAGGGAATGGAGACTCTGCATCTTCTTCTACCACACAGCGGCCAGTGCCCACCCTGCCATACACTTCCTCTGGTGCTGCCCGTGTCCATGTCAGTAAGAGGGGATGAGTTACATTCACACCTGGCACCGCTGCCCCTGCACCTGTCCCCCCTGCTGCCTTAGTACTAAGTCTGTTGAGCTTCTGCACCACCTTTGTGTGGGCCCTCCTCAATGCCTACATTGACCATGACAAAAAATTAGCCAGGTGGTTTCCTGCATGGAAGGCATACACTCCGACGTGGGTGGGCTGCACCTTACTGTCCAGGCTTTGTCGTCCATAGTGACGTCTGGCCTTCAACAGGCATATACTGCTATTCCTGCTCCAGGGCCTTTGTCCACCCCCCAGTTAGTGGGCATATCTGATAACAGTGACCACGGTTCCCATGCATCATAGTCACGATACAGCACAAGAAGCACCCAGCGGAAACAACCCAAGCGGGCCCGCCCGCAGACAGCATCCCCACAGAAGAGCAAAGCCATCCTAGAATTCAAAGACAAGAGCCCATCAGGGAAAAGCAAGTCCCAAACAACAAAGAAGCAGCCCTCAGGCTTACATGCCTCAGAAGCATCCCCAGCTAAGGACTCTCCTGTCCCTAAAACGTCATGCAAAGCTAGGCATGCAGTTTCTGTGCCCACTGAGGAGGTGTCATATGGCAAGGGTACCCCTAAGAAGGGCTCAGACACATTCCCCCACCACATCGACTCCCATTCCAAGCCCAGTGAAGCAGGTGAAGGAGGGAACTGTAGGGGGCACCCCTGGCAAACAAGGGAAGGAGGGTGCTGTAGGGGATACACCTGGCAAACAGGGGAAGGATGGAACTGTTGGGGGTACACCTGGCAAAAAGGGGTAGGAGGCCCAGAGGCGTAGCCAGACGAAGCGTTCCGCAGGATCCAGCACATACCCAGAGGGAGTGCCAGTGTCTGCACCTGATGAGGCTCTGTTGGTGTGTGTGCCTGTTGTGTCAGCACCAGTTCCCATTAACCTCAGTACAGGGAAGCCATTCCAAATTCCCAAGAAGTGGAAAGCCACTCCTCGAACCTCTACCACCCACACAGTGTCTCAGGTCTGCATGACTTCTCCTCCACGTGCCACTACACCACCTGGTCCAAGCAGTAGCTTACCAAGCTACTGATAGCCCACCTCACCTGGGCCGCTCTCCCCAAGCAGGTGCTCCTGATGTCCCCGACACACAGCCAGCTACCAGTCCGCCTGACAGCCAAGTGTGAGTGCTAGTCCCCCTCACACTCCTGTCTCTCTCACAGGTCGGCCTGTTCTGGCCATTGTTACCCCCCTGACTGTGTTGCTGCCCATGGAAGGGTACAGTTGCACACACTCCCTGTGTAGATTCTCATGTAATCGCTCTGCACTTTGCCATGCCCACCTGCCTTCCTGTCCTGCCCTCGCCTGTGCTGATTTTTATGGATATGCTCTGCACTTTGCCATGCCCACTGGCCTTCCTGTCCTGCCCTTGCCTGTGCAGATTCTTATGGATATGCTCTGCACTTTGCCATGTCCACTGGCCTTCCTGTCCTGCCCTTGCCTGTGCAGACTCTAATGGATATGCTCTGCATTTTGCCATGCCCACTGGCCTTCCTGTCCTGCCCTTGCCTGGGCAGATTCTCATGTACTCACTCTGTACTTTTCCATGCCCACTGGCCTTCCTGTCCTGCCCTCGCCTGTGCAGATTCTCTTGTACTAACTCTGCACCTTGCCATGCCCACTGGCCTTCCTGTCCTGCCCTTGTCTGTGCAGATTCTCATGGATATGCTCTGCACTTTGTCATGCCCACTTGGCTTCCTGTCCTGCCCTTGCCTGTGCAGATTCTCATGTAGTCGCTCTGCACTTTGCCATGCCCAGTGGGCTTCCTGTCCTGCCCTGCCTGTGCAGATTCTCATGTACTCACTCTGCACTTTTCCGTGCCCACTGGCCATGTTGCTCTGCTGTGTTGGACTATTCCCTGTGCAGCCTCTCATGTACTTGCTGTGCAACCTGAACTGACCACTGGCCCTGTTGCTCTGCTGTGTTGAACTATTCCCTGTGCAGCCTCTCATGTACCTGCTGTAAATTTAGCCCTGGACACTGGCCCTGTTTCTGTGCTGTGTTGGACTATTCCCTGTGCAGTCTCTCATGTACTTGCTGTGAATTTTGCCCTGGAAACTGGCCCTGTAGCTCTTCTGTGTTAGACTATCTATTCCCTGTGCAGCCTCTCATGTACTCACTCTGCACCCTGAACTGGCCACTGGCCTTGCTGTTTTGCCCTTGCCTGTGCAGCTTCTCATGGATATGCTGTGCATTTTGTGTCTTGCTCTTCTCTACTGTTGGTTCCTATCTATGCAACATGTGAATAAACACAGTTACTCCTGTTGTCTGTTTTGTCACTGTCCTTACTGAGTAAAATTATTTTGGTGTGTGCATATGTTTGGCTATGCCCCATGCTCTATGTGGCACTTCAACATTGCCAAGGTCTTAGCTCGCCTACTCGTTTTTCACAGGGGTGACTGGGACTACAGTTCTTTCAGACACTGATACTTGTGGCATCTGTAGTGTCAATTAAACCTGTGTTGCAGTTCTCATTTTCCAGGTTTTCAATTGTTGGCTACATTGGTCACATGTCATGTTGGGGACACTGCTAGCACAGAGTCTGACTCTGTGCACAGGTTTGCATGCAGGCCGGGCAATGTCATCATGTATGTGTCTTATTCCTTTATGTGTGCCCAGCTGTGTATGTCAATGGTCATCTTGTGATGGCCCGTCATCCTGGTCCCATGGCCTACACGAGATGTGTGATCTAGGGTTGTTAAGAGGTGTGCAGTGTGTTGGTATGTCCATGCTGTTCTGTCTGATTCCTACTTGTTGTTTTAGTCACCTGTGAGTGTGCAGAGTGTGTGACTGGCACATAAGTGTTGTGTTTGCTTGATCATCCATGTGTCTTGATTTTGTTTGTGTAGACTGTGCAGACCTGCTGCTACAAACTGCCATTGTGGTTGTGGTTCTAAGGCATTGCAGGCACATGCTGCCTTTTATCCTCCTGTATGGCATGGTGTGTGTGGTGTAATGCCAACCCATATGTGTGCTTCTTGTACGTACTCTCTGTGGGCCTGGACTCCCACTGATTGTGTTTGGTACATTCCTGCCATGTCCATTGATGACGTGCAGTACACTTAACTTGTATGTCGGCTGTCTTCTTGATTTGTGTGTTTGTATGTGCCTCCTCATCACTTCATTTGTGACATTGTGCTGTGTGGTGCATTTGTTTGGGCTGGGGCTATGTACCACTCAGGTACTTTCCCTGATTGTTCCTTTGTGGTTTTCTTGTGCTGTTTGGCGTCATGGTTGCTCATCTGCTGCTCAGCTGTGTGTGCTGGCCAGTGCTATGTCCAATTTGATTCCACCATTGTGTCCCAGATCTGTGCATCTGCTGTGGTTGTGTTGGATGTATGTGTGTTGGCTGTGTTGTTGCTTCACTTCCTTGGTGTGCTGTTGTGTTTGTGCTGTGCTGATTTGTGTTGTATGGGTTGGTGTTGCGTCACTCATGTCTGTGTGTAACTGGTATGCTTGGTGTGCACACACTGCTTGTTGTACGTGCAGTGCTGTGTGTATGTGGCCTTGACATTGCCTGATGTGCATCCCCTGATGTCCTGCAGTGTTTGTTCTGTTTGTTTGGCCTGTGCATCTGTAGTTGGTTTGATGTGGCAGTGTTGTTCTGTGATGATGCACTACTTGTGTGATTTGTGGTATGTTGTGTGTGCTTTGTTACTGAGAGATGAGGTTGTGCACTCCTGTTGTGTCTGTGCTCCCATTGCCTTGCCACAGTTTGGCTGAGAGGGTATATCTGCTTTTGTTATGGTTCTGTATGTGTTTCATTTGGGTTATGTGTTTGTGCAATGTTTTTATGTAGACATTTGCTGTGGCATCCCTTTGTGTGATGCTTGTGGCTACACCCAGGCTGTGGGTTTACTTTTGTGTGTATGGACAGGCAAGTATGGGCAGCCTTCAGTGTGTGTGGCACTGGTGTTATGTGCTGCTGTTGTGAGGGGGGTATATTTGTGTACATTCCTCCTGGTGTTTGTCAGTACTGGTGTAGTAAGGGCTGGGCCTTGTTGCGCACATTATTAAGTTAGCATAGGCTTATTAGAAGTTTAAACGCCATTTTACCTTTTTGCCGCTTTTGCACACAGCACTGCATATAACTGTTGTTGTAAGTTAAATGCATCACATGAGATTGGCTTGTTTTCAGCATCCCTAGACTTACATCGTGACTCTAGTCTGCACACTGAGTGCTCAAGCCTCCAAGGTTATCATAACAAGGTATCTTTTGTTCGGGCTGATCAACTAATGTTTTAGCCATAACATATATGCAGCTGCAGGCAACGTGATTCTGGCGCCTTTAATATCACACTGTAAGCATGATTTGAAACCCTAGGAAGAAGCCCGTGTTTCCAGAGAGACAGAGAGCTTTTGCAGATCCTGATGTGATCAATTCCTTCTGATTCTGGAGGTATGGGGTCCCCCATACAAGTCTAAGAGACCTTCTATATTTTATAAGACATAGTTCCTAGCTAGGGAGGGGGATTCACTAGGTACTATAGGACCTATTTTCACCATCATTGTAATATGATTTCTCTCTTTTTGTTTTATGGAATTGTAACAATACTGATCATATTATTTCTAATAATATGTCTGCTTATGTTAGCAAAGATACTGCATCATAGAGCACGTCGTTAAAAAAAATATTTTAACCCTCCCCGTGTCTCTTTTTTACTCATGTTGTGGACTGGTATGAGAGTATAATGAAAGAGTGTTCTTGCTTCCCACCATTCCTGAGTATAACCTAAGTCGCATGTTCTGGGTTGTCTAATCAATGGTTGCTTTGCTATAGGACGAAGAGCGAATGTGACACTGATGCTAGCTGGTTAGGGTTTCTAGACACTAAGATTAGTTTTTTGGTACACCACAATTCACTGAGGTCCTGGGTCTCTGCACAGTTCTATGTAGGAGCAGAATCCCTGCGACATGGCACACCTAACTTTGTGGTCTTATTTTGAGACTCTCGAGTAGTGCTTATATCAGTACACGACCCCCTCACTATTGTTTACGGTTGACAGTGGTGACGGATAAGCCTACCTATGGTTAAATAGGTATTTTCAAGCTCGATATTTTAAAAAGGTTTCTATTGAATTACTACCCAGTTGTGCCACATTACCTTGTATTGTACTACTTTCTTTCTGTGTCGTTATGGGTGCCGTTGATATCCTGCTGCACAGTCGATTGGCTGTTTGCAATCATTTACAGAGTTTCAACGTCTCCCTGGAAGACATGGCAGTTGTTTTTGTTGTGAGTGCTGACGCAGCTTACCCGTTTGAGCTTTTTCTACTCATGGGTTACGTTTCCTGCAGTCAAGGCAGATACTAATGTATTTCATACATACACTCCCAGCATTGCATCATTTGTGCACCTGCAGATACGTCAGAAATATGGACGTCTCTGTAACTCTGTAACTCCTTGCGACATGATGCGTCAAACTGTAAATATGATGCATCCAGCATGTCACAAGGAGGGCACATTGAAAAGTGACGCATCGCTGTTTTCACGCAGCGATGCGTCACTTTTTATAAATGAGGCTTAGTACCTGCAGTAACTGACTGTACCACATGGGGTATGATTTTTGTGGCAGTCTATATGAGGTGCTTCGGCACACCATCAATGTCTGTCCTACCCTCCGTCATTAAACGTGTTCAGGATGAGCACGGACCGTAGGCGGCTGTTGAATTGGTAATGCGACTCGTTGGAGTGTTTGACGTAGTTTCCGTACTCGTCCTTGCTAATGTTAAGGATGATGCGGTGAGCTTCCAGGTGTCTTTGCTTTGTCCCCGATGCAGAGAAACCCCGTCAGTTGCCGAACATTATTACGGCGGCATATAAGACCATTGGCCGTACTAGTTTGGGTGTTAAGCCTTTTGCCACACAAAAGCAAAAGCAAACTCAGGCAGCGAAGTCTGACAAAGATGATCGCCCTTCAGGTCCAAAACAGACTTGGACTAAAAAGAAAAAACAGGGGAAAAAGGGCTCCCGTCCTGCCTCGCCAATACCTGTGTCTACTGAGCGCAGTTATGAATTGCGCAACCGCGCTACGATAAAGTCACCTGATCGTTTTCCGGTTCCTGATCAACGTTCTCCTCGCTCTTTGCAGGATTCATCGGTCTCTCCCACTGGTGGAGGAGAATGCGGCAGAGGAAGGGGTGCGAAGCAAGAGCAGCCCCGCAAGACAGACGGTAAAGGCAAGCAGAACGACTCTACATGACAGAGGCCCCAGTTTCAGAAAAAGAAAGTTGCGGCTTTAACAGCGAGATTTGTCACAGATAGTGAGAACGCAGCTTCAGAATCTGACATGGGCGCTGACGCTGTTGGACAGCGTGGCGGAGATTACGATAGTGCGAGAGGCGCTGCGTCCACTACTGAAGGTGACAGCGACTGACAGATTCTTTGTAGTTGAAACTGCTGACACTAGAGTGACACCCTGAGAGACTTTTTGAAATTGTCCTTTTAATTGAAGGTGACATACCACGTACTATAAAAGGGGTGTTTTGTGAGAATGTTTCCACTACTAACTATGACATTTTGTTGGCGGAGGTCGACTGCCCCCACCATTTGTTTTTGCTGCTCCACGAGGGGAGGAGGTAAGCCTCCCTAGTTTCGTGTACACAGTGCTGAAGGAGCAGGCTCTGCATTTTGCAGAAGATTGGGCTAACGCCGGCTTTGTACCGTACTCACTGTGGACAAGTTTTGCCCCAGGCATGAGATTCCCTAACGGTCTATGCCACAGACTCAACCCTAATACCCCATGCAACGTGAAGCCAAAGCTCCCGTGGTGGAAATTCTTGAACAATTGGAATATCAGGGAGTGATTGAAACGTGTGTCTCCGATGAAAAACCCTCTTTTTTTTGTCCTCATTTGTACCCAACCAATATATATTTGAGAGATAAAATGTAGAGGCAGAGACAGAACACACAGAGGAAGAGGCCCGGAGTCTAACGGCATTAGGTCACCAGAGTGAGGACTCCCGATCGCTTCATTCACTGAAGGCATGTTCACAATACTTCGCGTCCTCACCTGGCCTGGACCTTTATCCTCATAGTCTATCATTGTACCCCCCAGGCTCACTCTCCAATATAACAGGTCCCGCAGAGTGCTCTGCCTCAGGATTATCAGTCCAAACCCAATGGACTTTCCCAGACCTGTATGGCTGAACACAATCATAGGACTGAAATCGCCTACCATTTACTAAAAGAAGAAAAAGAAAAAAGGAAAAAGAAACGTATCTACCAAGAAAGAGGAAAAGGAGAAAAAGAAAAACATTGAGAGAATTTTTGATACACCATGTCTAATGTAACTTATCGTCTGCCCCTATCTAGTTTTACAATAATTTTCCCATAAATCCCCAAATCTAGTTTTTTTTGTTATACGTATTGCCCTATCTAATTTGGCAACCCTATGGATCGAATTAATCCATTCGCTCTCTAGCGGCGGAACAGGCAAAACCCATTTAATGCACAATTCCCTACGTGCCAATAAAATTAGCACAAAAATTAAACTTTTATACTTTTTCGGGATGCTGGTTAATATGTCCTCATCTGGTATTACCCCAAAAATTACCTGTGGGAGACTCACCTTTCCTTCAACCCCCATAATGCTGAAAATCGTCTCACCTACTTTCTCCCAAAACAATTGAATTGCTGGGCGTCTCCAAAACATATGTGCTTCATCTGCCTCCATTTCCCTGCACTTTTGGCATTTCTGGAACCGATCTTGGATAATCTTCTTGTGGTCCAATAAGCTTTGTAAACAGTAAATAAATGTTTTTTTCTTAATGGTGCAGCTTTAACACTTTGCCATAAAAGAGATAGAGATACTTGCCATAAGGTATCCCGATCATAGCTCAGCAGCTCTTTCCTCCAAATAGATCCAGGCCACTGCTGCGAATCTTCATGGGAGTGGATCAAATTCCAATACCATATGGCAATTTCCTTCCGTCCCACTGGAAAAGTAGCTGCCTTCCGTTCAAACCATCCATTTCCATTCCCAACTTTTTTGAGTGTTTTAGCCCAGCTTAATAACTGAAGATACTTGAATTTAGAAATGTCCCCCTTTGTTGAATCCTGAAGTTTTTGCCATGATATTAATACAGCGTCCTCCAACAACTCACCCCACCTTTCTATTACATTGTCTTGAATTACTTTGGTTAGGGAGTCTTGTAGACAAATTGCAGTTCCCGGTGAGTTCCATATTGGGGCCAATGTACTGTAATAAGGGATACGTACTCATAATCTTATTTGATGCCATCCCCTGCAGGCTGTGAATAGAACTTTTAGTTTCACTTTCTTGTAGTATTTTGGGTCGCCAAATTTAAACAAGAAGAATCTAGCTTGGGATTTATAACTAAATGTTAGGGCATGAAATAGTGGTGAAAATACAGGAGTGTCACCCAGTAGCTGCCTGAAGATTTTTAGATAAAATGCCCTCTGATACTGAAGAAGGTCTGGAGTTGCTATCCCACCATTCTCTTTTTTAGCTCTAAGCTTTTGCCAAGCTATTTTGGAGCTTTTTTTTGCCCATATGAAGCTAATAAAAAGACTTTGCACCTTGTTTATCCATTCCTTCTTAAACTCCAGAGGAGTAGAGTTAAATAAAAAAGTATACTTTAGGAGGATAGACATCTTTAACAGTTTTGATTTACCTAAAAAGAACAGCGGAAGTGCATCCCATTTCTGTAGTTGTGTTCTAACTTTCGCTGTTACTTTATCAAAATTAACCTTTGCTATTGATTCAATTTTCTGTACCACCTCTATGCCCAAATATCTGATGCTTTGCTTAATCTGTGCACAACTGTAAAGTGTGTTCCATTGCATAATTTCAGTTTTGTCGTAATTCACTGCATAGCCAGATATTTCCCCAAAGCTTTTTATGATTTCCCAGATAGCCGATATTGAATCTTGTAAGTGACCCGTAAAAATCATTAAGTCGTCCGCATAGAGGCTTATTTTCTTTTCCCATTCTTTATTTCCTGACATTTCCTTAGCTTAATAGCTAGCGGCTCAGTAAACATATCAAAAAGCAATGGGGAAAGGGGGCCCCCTTGCCTGGTTCCTCTTCCTATTTTAAATTGCGGTGACAAGGATCCATTTACCAATACTCGTGCAACTGGGCTATTGTATAAGGATTTAATAACTTGTAAAAACTTATCTCCTAGATTGAAAGGCCAAATTATTTCTTGTAAAAACACCCAGTTCACCCTGTCAAATGCTTTAGCTGCGTCACAAGTCATAATTGTTAGTGGTTTGAGGTTTGCAGTGGCCAAGTCAATTGTATCAATTAATTCATGAGTTAAATCATGGAGGTGTCTGCCCTTAATAAAGCCCTTCTGGCCCTTGTGAATAACAAGAAAGATCACCCTCTCCAATCTCTTTGTGATTAACTGAGTATAAATGTTATATTCTGAGTTGAATAGGGAGATCGGTCTATATGACTCACAGATCCTTGGGTCTTTGTTAGATTTTAGTAATACAATTATGGTGGCTGCTTGCCATGATGCAGGTAAAGCCAATTTTGAAATATAAATAGAGTTGAACAAATCCAATAGAATGGGCGCTAACTCTTCCTTTAGGCTAGAGTATATTTCGTTAGATAGAGCGTCGGGTCCTGAAGCTTTCCCTTTCTTCAAGCTTTTAATACCTACATAAATTTCCTCAATCGTAAATGGAGCTGATAGCTCATACCTATGTTCTTCACTAATGCTTGGGAGATCGATATCTTGAAAGAAGGCTGCTATTTGTTCAATATCTGGACTTAAATTCTCTGTATAAAGATGTTGAAAAAACGATGAGAATGCTTGTTTAATCCCTCCCTCTTCTGTTACCCCTAGCCCAGTTTCCGGACATTTGATTTCTTTAATGGTATTCCTAGCTAGGTCTGCCCTTGTTTTCCATGCTAGAATTTTTCCGTAGCCTTCCCCATATTCATGATTTGCAAATTTACTCGCCTCCCATTTTTGTCTTATCTTAATATCTAGGTAATCAGCTAGGTTAGCCTTAGTTTTGGATAGTTCTCCTTCGTAATTTATATTATGAGAGTCTACCAGTACCCTCTGCGCTCGTTTAACTGCCTCTTCTAATACCTGAAGTTCTTTCTTTTCCTTTTTCTTATGTGATGTACCGATACCAATTAATATACCTCTGAGATTAGCTTTAAAAGCGTCCCAGACTGTATCTAAAGGTGCAGACCCAGGATTAATATCGAAGAATTTATTTGAGGAATGTTTCAATGTGCTTATTATTGTTAGGTCGGACAATAAGGATCTATTCATTGACCATCTCCTTTCCTCTGTATTATGTTTTATCTCGAGATGTAAAACAACTGCAAAGTGATCGGTCAAATGTTCTGGTATGTGCGATACCTTGCTTATTTGCTGACTAATCAAAGATGAAACTAAAAAGAAATCTATTTGTGACCTGTGGCCATGTTTTTTATTGTAAAAAGTGTATCTCCCTGCAGCTTCTCGAGGTTTGACGCACTTTATACCCCAAATATCTATCAAGCCTAGGTCTTGCATTATTTGCTTCACTACCGCCCTCATTTTTGGGACTGCCGCTGCTGACCTCTTAGATTTAGAGTCATGAATTGGATCCTAAGTGATATTGAAATCGCCCCCCATAATAATAGGGAGATTCACCTCAAGTAAATGTAAAAATAATGTTTTAAGGCGTGCTGTGTCATCCAAATTGGGGCCGTAATACCCCACAAAAGCTATCCAGAAACCGTGTACTTTAAGCTTAACTATGACCCACCTCCCTAACGGATCAACCAGTGTTTCTCCTAATACACTATGACATGATTTTTTAATCCGAATTTCTACCCCTTTTATACTAACTGATTGAAATGTAGATAAACAGTAATCTAGCCAAGGTTGATGTTTTATTATATCTGGCCATTCCTCTTTTGCCAAATGTGATTCCTGAACAAAAATAATATCTGAATCGCAAAGCCTCAAATATTCTAAAATTCTTTGTCTTCTAGGTAAGACTCTTAATCTGTTGACATTCCATGTCATTATCTTCAGGCTACTAAATGTATTTTGTACCGCCATTCCTTAAAATAAAAGAAAACAAACTCCATATCCTTGGTAGCCTAAAAAACCTAAACTGCGGCTGTGACAATTGAGGACATTTTTTTCCCCCCAAATGCTCCCTCACCCTTTGTGAATAGTTTTCTGCAATTTTTTGTACATTTTATTTCATTATCTGTGCCCCCCCTCACCCACCCTGGGGAACCCTCCCATTCTTCCTAAGGTATAATATTACACCTCTTTTTGAGCTTTTCCCTGTCTCGACGGGCTTCTATGTACAAATTCCTTACTGAAGTGGCTATCCTTTAGTTCCATCTATAAATGCTCTTACTTCGTTAGGATCTCGGAAATTGTGCATTTTGTTATTTAGCATCACTCTCAGTGATGCAGGAAATCTAATTGCTGCTGTTGCACCTAGATCTTTTAACTCAGCAATAAATTTACCAAGTTCTCATTGGCGATCAAGCGTGGTACGAGATAAGTCCGACCTGATACGGTACGACCAATCATACAATGAATTTTGGAAACTGTCCCAAATTGAAGCTGCTACTAGGTTGAGACTTACAGATCAAGCTAATTTAGAAACAGTGGTTGCAGTTGTAGATAATAGCATAAACACACTTTCTTCCAGAATTTACACGTTAGATAATATTGTTTCTTCTGTCGTTGATATTGTGCAAGATGAAGTCTCAGTTTTGTACCATGGTAAAAATCAATTGCGTTCTAATATGCAGTGTGCATGGGCTTTACAAACGTTGAAGGCTGGGAAGGTGCCTTGGGACCATATGAACACTTCTACACAGTTTTTACCATTTAATTTGACTGTTAAACAACAATTTATGTCAATGAAAGATGCTACGTTTTCTCTTTTACATATTGAAAAGTTAGAACCCCAACCATTTTCTGTGGCCAAGACAAATTCTGCAGTTTGGCTTATTCATGGGTAAATAACGCTCCCTTTCCCGCTATTTAAATTTGAAGCCTGCATGAAACACGATGCCATAGGCAGATATGAACCATTGGGAAGCGCATATCTCCATGAAGTTTGGTCTCTTCCTTTCACCTATAGGTGTCTGAGGGAGGGAAAATAAGTTTATTTAAAAGGTGAAGATTACACATCCACACCTGATCACTCATTTGTCTGTAGGAATATACAATTGCACAGTTCTTGCAACCAGGAAGTACCAAATTTTGCGTGCATTTTAAATGCTACACCAGCTCCAGCCATTATACCGACATACACGTTGTTAGCAAAAGGTAGTTATTTATTATTAAATAATGAAGATTGCTTTGGTATGCTGATGGGAATTCCGTACGTAGTGACTGTTTCCAAAAGTGCAGTCTGTTATAAACATGTACTGTTTCCTCCTCCCCATGGGAAGTTTGATGTATCAATCTGTCCTTTCATTCCGACCTCGAAAGCTGAGTTCAACATGTTTAATAAAGGGCTCTTTTGTCTCAAAAAGAAGTCGCCCTTACATCTGCATGTGAAACATTTGTCCTTCACGTGGCTAATACCTGTACTGAGGTACATGCCTTACTAAACACAGATCTCCCCCTGCATTTTGGGGCATTGATTCACACTATCTTTAATGCCTCCTCGACCACAGGCTTGGCACACTTTTTTAAAGTAGTAAGTTCTGGCCTTGTGACTCCATTCCAAACTATGACTGTCATTAGGATCGCGGACGGACTTGAGTCCGTCCGCGACCCCAGAGTAGGAGGGAACGTCCGCATGGGCTGCGGCGTTCCCTCCGTGCAGATTAGGGTGTGACCGTGGCGGTCACATCCTCTATCTTTAACATTGCGGCGGGTGCAGCTTCAAGCTGCACCGCCGCAATGTTAAAAATGCATGCACCGCATTTGCGTGCACAAAGTGGCAGGCACCGCGTGGTGCCTGCTGCTTTGTACACGCAAATGCAGGGGGGTACCATAGGTACCCCCCATGTGCACCCACCACCCCTCTTCACCCAGGGGGCCCGCAACGGGCCCCCAAAGTGAAGGTCCATATGCTTTTCCACGGCGGAAAAGCCGCAGCGGAAAAGCATACATATTACACCATCCTAATATGGCTGGCGGTGTCTGATAGACACCGCCAGCCATGTTAATGCTTTTCCGCCGTGGTCGGAAGGCGACCGCGGCGGAAAAGCTGCGGACAGATTTCAAGACCCACCGCCATCCTAATATGGCGGTGGGTCTTTTGAGGCTCCGCAGCGGTTTTCCCGTATCCTCCGGGCCGACGGTGGCTTCCGCCGGCCCGGAGAATGCGGGAAAACCGCGATCCTAATCTACCCCTAAATTTGGTGTGATACCGGCATTTTTTCATTCTATTTTATCCAGCGTCTTTGGCGGTTTCACGTTAATTCTCGCCTTGGCTGCTGGTGTACTGCTGTTAATTTGCTTTCTGCAAAATGGTTGCACATTCTGTGCCCCACAGGCCTGTCAGCTGTGGGTGCTCCAACTTCGTAACCGGATGCTTGAATACTATGGATCGCTGCCTCTGAGTGTGGCGTATGGTTTATCTTTCTGTTTTTCTTATTTTACATGCGTGCAGCCAGTTTTCCATTGCTTGGATTGCAATCTTGAATGGGCACTTGATTTGTGTCTCTGCAATACGGTGTCTCCTAACCCAGATTATGATCTACTAATGAGCCCCTTAGTTGCTCATGAATTAGACTGTTCTGGAGTCGAGATTATGGCCTGTGCAGCAGCTCACGGGGTCCTGGGCAATTGGAACATATGGACTGCAGCACATGACTTTCTGACATGCAGTTATCTCGAAGAACACCCGAGTTGTCCTCTGATGGTGCTAGAGGTTTCCGGCTGTTGGAGTGTAGTGTAGTTCCTATATTCCCAATAGGCTCTGCGCATTGGAATAATATATCCTATAGATTAGATGTAGGACTGAGGTCGACAAGGTCTCTATTGAATATATTAAACTTAATAGTGAGTGCCAGCTAGCTCAGAAGTCACTAGAAACTTTCTCGAATTCACAAGAAGTGATTAGTTTCTGACAACCGCATAAACATGACAACTTTGTTTCCTTAGAATAAGAAATGTATCTCTAGAGTCGCAGAAACAATAGATATGTATTTCACTCAGTCAATCGTGCAAGCTTCGTTTCAACAGAGGTGCAGAGAAATAAAGAGACGGGCGTTTTCAATAAAAGGATTTATTGAACAGTCTTTCTCATGCAAGTAAAATGAACTGCTACAATCGTAATGCAGGCAGCAAAGTATAGTGCGTACAGCGAGTACATTATTATTAAGTAATACTGTAAAAGCGTTGTATGGTTCCTAAGCCATATAAAAATACATACATAAATAATAGCAATGACTAAAAATACTCAACTGGTGCTTCTAAAATACGCCTACCCCAATGTACCTAACCTAAGTCTAGTGCGAGGGAAGTAGTAAGTGTTGTTTATCATCGGTTTTAGTTCTCTTTGTCAAGAATCTATCCAAGATTTCTCTTAGGTTCTAATCAGCTCCAGACCTTAGTTTAAAATGAAAGAGGTCTCGTATCTCTGTCTCGGGACACGATTTCCCAACACCCCGCAAGGGGAGCTTGGAAACACTAGAGCTGGATTCTCAGTGAGAGAAAGGGCAGCTTCTCGATCAGTGCATCAGCTGGAGGGTCGGCCCTTGCTGTAGCAAGCTGCGTTGGGCAAGTAGATAGTCGAACTGCTCCAAACCACCGTGTCTTTCTAGAGCATTTTGATACATTGAAGGTGTCTAGTTTGACGTAAAGTCGGGCATAATAACGTCAGGAAAGAACCCCAAGGAAATAGTAGTTCTTTGTAAAGTACATGAGTTCTTGGACAAATCAATATTCAAGCAAGGGGAGGTCCCTGACTGCTTAACCCGATTTACCAAGAAATCGTTGTGACGTTTTGGTATGCATGGAAGTAGCCATGCCTGTATTTGGACTGCATGGGCTATGTCTAAATAAGGGAATGATTTCTATGCCTATATTAGGGCAATGTGAATTGTACCTATATAAGGGCACGAATCGGGAAAATTCAATTGGATCCTAAAACGCCATACAACACCCACTCCACTTTATTATGTACGATGTTACTAGGTTCTATACACATAAATATCTAAAACATGAGGTGTAAAAAACCCCATCCCCAGTACAATAAGGCATTTGAAATCGTTGTACACGAAAAGAACATTTGTGCTGTTAGCATTTAAAAGCAATGTTTCATTCAAAGCATATAGATGACATTTAAAAAATGTTATCCGAATGAATCATGAAAATACATTTATAAATTGGCTCTTAAATACAGAAAAAAAGGTCGGGACCATTCCATGACATAATTTATAATTCGTTTGGTTGTGAAAAAGGTCAAATATTGTCTCTTGGAAGTATTCAAAGAATTCTTGTTCTCTAGGAATAGTTCTACTTTAAGCAGATTACTTTGTGCCCAAAAAGTTCAATTTTGGAAAAAGTCAAATCATGGAAAAAATAGAGTTCCACAGTTAGAAGTCTGTTTTGGAAAGCGAAGGTCGAATACAGAGTCCCACAGAACACTGTGTGCTAACTTCAAAAGTCAGTATCATTGGAGAAAACATTAAGGGCCAGATGTAGGTAGGCGTTTACCGGGTGGTAACGGCCGAAAACCGGTAAAATCGGCCGTTACCGACCGGAATCCAGGAAATGAGATGTAGGAGGCCATTAATTACCGATTTTTGAAAATCCGAGTCGGAAACATACCGACTCGGTAAAAATGACCCGGTAAAATTACCGTGTCGGAATCTACCGTATACATAAATACCGAGTTCGTATTTTCCGACTCGGTAAATCAGAAACGGTAATAATTGGCCTTGGAGATGTAGGTAAGCACAAAAATACCGATTCTGCCGAAAAACTGTATTTTTTTGTCGGTATTTACCATGGATTGAAAGCAGGTGGTAACCAAGGGAGGGCTATAAAAAAAGTCCCAAAATGCACCTCAGGACCCATGATGGCGGCTTTTTACATCATAGCAAGACGGCAGAGACTACAGGCAGCAGGACAGAGAGAATGGCTAAGGGAGGAACAAGTGTACAGGCAGAGGATAACACTGTTCCAACTGACAGAGCCTGAAATACTGCAGAGGTACAGGCTACACCCAGACACCATCAAGCAATTGATCAGGGACCTACACCCTCTCCTGGACCACCCAACACCCAGGGCCCATGCCATCCCACCTCATGTCCAGGTGCTATGTAGCTTACACCTGCTGGCCTCAGGGAGCTACCAGAGTGTGATAGCTGTAGTGGGTGGCGTGTCCCAGGGCTGCCTGTCCCGCTTCTTCAGGAGGTTTCTTGACGCCATGATGCAGAGGATGGGGCATTATATTTCATTCCCTGTTACACTGGCAGAATTAGCCAAAACCAAGACTGACTTTTATCAACTGGCACACTTCCCTCACGTGATCGGCTGCATCGATGGCACCCACGTCCCACTCTGTCCACCTGCAGCCACAGAGCACATATACAGGAATCGCAAATCGACGCACTCCATCAATGTCCAGGTCATATGTAATGCAGGTAACCTCATCACTGACATCGTAGCCAAGTTCCCCGGAAGTACCCATGATTCTTACATATTCCAGAATAGTGGAATATACACACGCCTACTTGCCGGAGAATTTGGAAATGGATACCTGCTAGGTAAATCACAATGACACACCCTGACACTCACATTAGATCTACGTCTCATGTACTTGCAATTAATGTCTATCTTTCTCCCCTTAGGCGACAGTGCATATGCCCTGCGGTCCTTTGTGCTCACTCCCTACCTCAACCCATCCACCAGGAGTGAAAGGCGATACAACGTGGCTCACAGATCCACACGAAACGTAGTTGAGCGCACATTTGGACTCCTTAAGAGCAGGTTTCGCTGCCTCCACAAGAGTGGAGGTGCACGGCAGTGCACCCCAATCATCTGCTGCAAAATAATAGCGACCTGTGCAATGTTGCATAATCTCGCCACAAAGCAAGGCACTGAGGTGGAGCTCACATATCATGAGGACATTGATGACGACCCAGAGGTGGCAGAGCCCCAAGCTACAGTGGCAGCAGCAGCTACAGATGGGAGACTGAGACGGGCAGAGGTTACACAACAATATTTCTGAGTGAGTAAAGAGACACAGGCATGAATGTAACTTTGTGTAAGTAGTTTAATATTCACTACGCCACAGCATTGTTAGCTCACATTGGGCTCACTATATCAAACACTCCATGAGTGTGTTGTCACGGTTAACACCACCGTGACTACAGCCTTGGGTGGAGGGCAAAGTCATTGTTTGTGGCCACGGGCCACAGGGCGGGGCTGCTGTGGCTGTGAATCAATGTTCTCACTCTGGCCTGTCACACTTCCCCGACGCCTGCCACTCCTCCGTAAGTCATGCACAGGAGTGCTTGCACCACTCCTGCTGGTGGACCCCTCGCTTTCGGCAGCACAAGTGTCGCCTCCAGTGCCAGTCTGATGCGCGAGCACTAGCTCCATAGCAGAGGTCATCCTGGCCATACCTTCACTTAAATTGTTGCAGCACTGCACTATGGCATCCTGCATTGTGACTGACCGTCTGCACAGCACAGTGGTAGCAGTCGCAAACCTGTTCAGGGACTTGGTTTGCTGGCGCACATCCACACGGGCCTTGCGTCTCTCCAAATGGTCCCTGTCCAATTTGTCACACAGGACAGTCATGCACTGTGTAATATCAGATATTCCTGACGCCATGGATTGCATGCTTTCTGCCATTTCCCCTATGCCCTTGCCTACTGCTTCCAGTTTATTATTTGTTGTGCGTGCATGCCTCTGAACCCCCATCATCGCTTTTGCCTGCAGGCGCTGCACCTTCACCATGGTGGCCTCCAGTCCGCAGAAGACACCTTGGACTTGACGCACATCCTCTACCTCCCGTGGCCGTCGCCCTCGGACACTGGCCCGCGTGACTCTGGGACTGGGCTGCTGCTCGGTGTTGCCTCTGTCCTGTGTGTCACCCTCCACCTCCTCCTCCGATGATGTTTGCAGTATTCTGCGAGGGGGCACATCATGGCTCCTTACTCTTCCCAGCACTGGGGATGGTGATGTGGGGGTGGGTGATTGTTCTGCCGCTCCTGTGTCCTGACTACCGAATAGGAGAGGGGATTGTGGATTTTCTGCAGTTGCCTCCTCAGGTATCGGGGCTGCCTGCTCTTGGTCCTGCCCTCCGTGAGATGTGCTAGGTCCGGCTCCTTCCCTCCTCTTCTCTCTGACCTCTGCTGTGCTGCGCTTTGACTCTCCTGTGGACAGACATGGACATTGTGTCAGTAATGTTGTTCACCTGTGTCATGAGATAAAATACACTTCTATTGCACTTTTGCCTGTCTCTCATTTGCCTATGCTACTTGTCTGTTGCTCCCCTTGCTGCAATGCACGCTGACTGCTCTGAGGTATCTACACATGACTACATTTCCCAGGATGCATTGCAGGACATTAGTTAAACCTGTTGTGGAGTCTGATTTGTCCTGTGAGGGGAATAGGTAAATGGGTAAATGATGATGTTCTTGCATCTTACCTGGTTTCTTTGCTCCTCTTGCTGAGCTGTCAGCGTCTCCAATTCCGTGAATACATTCCTTCTCAAGGGTGGATGCCACCATCTCCTCGATGTCGGTGAGTCTGGGGGCTCTGTTTCTTCCTCCTCCTGTAGCAGCACTTTCCTTGCGGTGGGCAGCAAGTTTTTTTTTGGTGATTATGCGGATGTCATACCACCGTTTTTTTAGGTATTCATGGTCACGGTGGGTGACACCAATGGCATTTACCTTGCCTTGTATGTCCAACCAGGTGCTGCGTTTGATTGATTCTGCAACATGCAGAGTTTGCTTTCCAAAAATTTTGCCATAATGTCTGACAATCTCCGAAATTAGCACCTGCAGTTCCTCCTGGCTGAACTTCTGCTTCCTTTTGCGCTCTGCAGCATCTCTCTGTGCCTCCTGGCTCTCCATCTTGCAGTGTAGTTTGTCTCAGGAAAGGCTGCTCCACACTCTGTCCTCCTGCTCTCCTGACTGTTTGTTTCTGCACCTGCATGGGCGTGGCCTGGCCCAGGTACTGGGGTGTGGTGCTTGGATCTGATTGGTTAGTTCCCCTGTGGCTTTGGATTTGGGTGTGGTTGGAGTACCTGATTGGTTCACAGGCACACATGTTTGTCAGTTTCAAATTCTTCGGCGGATAGTTCCGACACGGTAAATACCGGGTCGGTTTTTACCGACTCGGTATTTTCCGGGTCGGGAGTTGCCATTCATTCCTATGGGCCATGGCACCGGTGGATCAGTTTGGGTTTTTCCGTCTCGGATTTTACCGTGTAGGTATATTCCGAGTCGGTAAATACCGTTTCCGATTACCGACAGGTTCCGAGTCGGTATTTGTTACCGGCATTGTTACCTACATCTCATTTTCCTACTCGGTATGACTCAGTATTTAAGAGGTCGGAAAATTAAATTTACCTACATCTGGCCCTAAATCTTCTAAGCTGGTAAAGAATATGTCTACTACTTTAGGTGAAAGTTGGACTACCTCGTTTAGCAGATCAATTGCACAAAGATGAGAAGCATCGCAGTCAGCGTCACCTGCGCTAGCAATGTACGAAGCATCGCAGTCAGCGTCAGCTGCGCTAGCAATGTTCGAAGTAGATGGTACCTGTGTGCCTGTCGCTCCACGTATCTCACCATCTGCAGTTTGCGTCTGTGAGATCTCAACGAATGCCATCATCAGGATTGGTAGCTGCTGGGGACAACACAGTGCATGAGCCGTTACTGGTCCAAGCAGAGTATCAACATCCGTAGGCAGGAATGATGGGAGTGTCAGACAGATGTCTAGCACGCATTCTTCTCCACATAGCAGGCATCGTAAAACAGGTAAGATGCAATCTTGCCAGATTGGTCGGAATGATAGAAACAATGTGGTATTTAGATCTCGTAAAAGAGCCAAGCCCAGAATCTGTATCATGCGCTCAGGACACTTCATTGCCAGGAGAGTGTTCTCTAAGGTAATCTGGGTGTCGATGGTGACTTGACTTGCCATATCGGAGCAGAAGGAACAAAAATCGTATTCCTGCTACTAGTCCCAAAATGAGAGGCAGGCTGCCAAACACAGGTACACGAAGTTTGGAAATATGCTGAGGACTGCTACGAAGGTACTAACAGTCCCAAAAAAACTATCTTAAATACATGTACAATACTGTAGTGGGTCTGAGCCTTACATTTTACAGTGTCAAGTTAGCATGAGCTTTTTAGAAGTTTAAATGCCATTTTACCTTTTGCTTTCTTTTGCACATGGCACACATGTTAGTTATTGTTTCGCGTTAGGCTGAGAGTTTTGCTTCACATGAGAATAACTTGTTTTTCCACATTCCTAGACTTGCTTTGTAAGCTTAGTCTGAAGAGTGAGTGCCGATGCCTTCAAAGTTATACTAACACTGATGCTTTTGTTCTAACTGATCAGCGGACGTTCTAGACATAACATATATGTAGCTGTGGACAGCTCAGATACTGGCGCCTTTAATAATACACTGTGTAGGCATGATTGAACACACTTGGAGAACATTCGTATGCTGAGAGCTTGTGCAGAACTCGATGTGATTCGCTCCTGCTAAACTCTGAGGTATGGGGTTACCTATGCAAGCCTAAAAGACCTTCTTTAGTTATAAAATAACCTACTAGCAAGGCAGGGTAAAATATAGATATATATTTAACCTGCTACCATTTAGCATTATAACATGCTTTCTCCCTTTGTATTTTATGGAATAGTAACTATGCTGACAATCTTATTTCTAATTATATGTCTGCTTGTATTAGCTAAGAAGCTGCACCTGAGATCACTGCGTTAAAATAAACATTTTAAACTTGCTCGTGTCTCCCTTTACTCCCTGTTCTGGACTAGTATGAGAGTGTAACGAAAGAGTGCTTATGTTTCCCACCTTACCTGAGGTATCCTAAGTCGCATATTCTGGGTTGTCTAATCATTGGTGATTTTGCTACAGGACAAAGAGCTAATTTGACACTGATGCTAGTCTGATAGGGGATGTTGGGTACTAAGGTGAGTTTTTGGTATACCCTAATTCACTGAGGTCCTGAGTCTCTGTGCACAGTTCTGTGACTGAGCAGAATCCCTGCAACAATACCACTGGCATCAGACATGTTTAAGATACGACCTAACATTTCTGAGAAATGTATAGGGCAGTTTTGTCGATAAAAGGGCATTTATCTCTGCAGAAGTCCTTGCAACTTGCAGATCATACGTCTCTTTGGATGAGGTCAGTGGCACTGTTTTTTGTAAAAGAATGGCTTTCATTTTGCTTAAAGTATCAATTCGTATAGTAGGGATGTTCTGTTCTGGACTGGTATGAGCGTATAACGAAAGAGCGCTCATGTTTCCCACCTTACCTGAGGTATCCTAAGTTGCATGTTCTGGGTTGTCTAATCATTGGTGACTTTGCTATAGGACGAAGAGCTAATGTTTCACTGATGCTAGTCTGGTAGGGGATGTTGGCTACTGAGGTGAGTAATTCACTGAGGTCCTGAGTCTCTGTGCACAGTTCTGCAGAATCTCTGCAACATTGCACCCATACGTCGGTGGGCTTATTTCATGACGCTTGAGTAGTGCTTATATCAGTCCTTAACCATTTCACTATTGTTTCCGGTTAACAGTGGTGATGGATAAACCTACCTATAGTTAAATAGGTCTTTTCAAGCTTGAATCTTTTAAAACGGTTTCCTCTTAAATTACTACCCAGTTGTGCTACATTGTTTTGCATTGTACCTTTCTTAACTGTGTCGTTATGGCTGACGTTGACATACCGCAGCTTAGTCGCATTGCGGTCCGCAATCATTTACAGGCTTATAAAGTTGGCTTGGAGGGCATGGCGGTTATTTTAGTGGTGAGTGCTGAGGTAGCTTACGTGTTTGCGATTTTCTACTCATGGGTGACATTTTATGTGGTAGATGCCGCAACTCAGGTGTTTCACACTTACACTCACACAGTCGTGCCCGGGGAATACATTCCTTATAGGACATAGGAAATTCCGATTTCTGCATGGCAGCACCGTGTTTGGTTTAATGACGCCCTTCCCCACAGTTTAACGACAATTAGATTAGGTCCTTTGTCCATTGCAGGCGCTTCTTGGCCTGTCTTAGCTGGATCTACCCTACATCCACGTGCGTGGGTAGTCCCTGTTGCTGAATTAAGGCCCCTATATACCTCCGCAATTGGAGTTATTAGGACCTTGGTTCAATACATTACCCGCAATTTCCAGGGTGGACCCCTGGTATTGCGGCGCTCCCAGATGGACCAAGCGGAATGAAGCTTAGTCCCGTCATGGTTACTGCGGTTATGGGCAAGCGTCCCCAGGATAAGGATGATATGCCTTTCTGGCTTGCTGAGAAGTTTGACCAGCTGGAAGTGGTTTTTCTTAATTCGAGTCCTGTAGAAAAACACAGAATTCTTACAATTAGTTTACCCAAGGACTTGGTACCGGAAGCCGGTGACTGCGAGTCATGGGGTAGGATCTTTGCGGCGGTGTATATGAGGTGCTTCGGCACTCCATCAATGGCTGTCCTGCCGCCTGCCATTAAACGTGATCAAGATGAACACAGACCTGAGGCTGTGGTTGAATTGGGAATTAGACTCGTAGGTTCATTTGATGTAGTTTCCGATCTCGTCCTTTCTAATATAAAGGGAGATGCGGAGAACTTCCAAGTGTCTAATGCCTTGCGCAATGTGCCCAATGCCGATAAACCCCAACAGTTGCCGAGAATTATTAAGGCGGCTTATAAGACCATAGGCCGTAATAGGTTAGGTGTCAAGCCCTTTTCCGCTAAAGATAAAAAACAGACTCAGGGGTCGAAGCCTGAAAAAGACGATCAGCCCAAAACTCCAAAACAAAATTGGAACAAAAACAAAAAACAGGGTAAACAACAACAGAAACAGGTGTTCTGTCCCCCATCACCAGTGCCTGCGTCTACTGAGCGTTCTTATGACTTGCGCGACCGCGCTACGATTAAATCACCTGATCGGTTTCAGGTTCCTGATCAACGTTCTCCTCGTTCTTTACAGGACACATCGGCCACATCGTCCGGTGGTGGAGGCAGTAGAAGAGAGAGGGGTGGCCAGAAAAGTCGCGACCAACCCGCCCCAAAGACGGAAAAGGCAAGCAGGACGTTTCTTCACAGAAAAGACCCCAGTTTCAGAAAAAGAAAGTTGCTACTTTAACAGCGAGATATGCCACAGATAGTGAGAACGCAGCTTCGGAATCAGATGTGGACGCTGATGCTGTTGGACAGCGGGGCGGAGATAACCATAGTATGAGAGGCCCTGCGTCCAACACTGAAGGTGACAGCGACTGACAAATTTGTAGTTGTTGAGACAGCTAATACTAGAGTAGCTCCCCATGGATAGGTTATTTGAAATCGGCCTTTTAATTGAAGGTGACATACAACGTACCATAAAAGGGGTATTTTGGGAAAATCTTACAACTACATATGACATTTTGTGAGCGGAGGCTGACTGAACCCCACCTTTTGTTCTCGCAGCTCTGAGAGGGGAGGAGGTAATCCTCCCTAGTTTCACGCACACAGTGTCAAAGGAGCATGCCCTGAATTTTGCAGAAGAGTGGACTAAGGCCCTTGCACTTGCTTTGTACCGTACTCACTAAGGTTGGGATACATTTTCCTCCCAACATGAGATTCCCTTGCGGTCTATGCCACAGCCTCAACCCCAATATCCCATGCGGCTTGAGGTGAAATCTTCGGTCGCAGAAATCCTTGAACAATTGGAATATCAATGAGTAATTGAAACTTGTGTGTCTACAATGAATAATCCTCTTTTTACTGTGAAAAAGTCTGACGGTTCCTACCATTTGGTATTTGATTACCGGCATCTAAACTCTCATTGCCCTACCTGTGCAGTACAGAATACCCACGGCTCTAAACTGAAGGATGGTCTTGGGCATAAAAGGTTTAAAACCACACTTGACATATCCAATGTTTTTTTTGCCCTCAATCTTTCCAATTTAAGTAGTCAATGAACCGCTTTCACCAGTGGTAGCAAACAGAAAAAATTCTAACGTTTAGCAATGGGCTATAAAATAGTCCAGGTGTGTTTACTACTCGTATAGTTTCTCTTTTAGAGAGAATCGACCCAGATGCGTGTGCGTATGTGGATGACATTTATCTCACAGACGATGAGATATGGGCGCGTCTGTGCCGCGTTGACCTTATAATTTGTAATTTTGCGGACTTCGGTTACAAATTTAACTTTGCCAAGTCTCACATTGCAGAGTACCTGTGTACTCTGCAATGTGAGACTTGGCAAAGTTAAATTTGTGTTGTTCCTTGGCTATGAGCTCAACAATGAAGGACGAGGTTTGACACCTCACTTCTTGGAGAAATGCGCACAACTGCATGCTCCTACAACACTGAAAAAATTGCAATCCTTGCTGGGATTTTTGAATTTCGGGCTGGCTGCCTGAACATTCAGCCATTTTGCAATTTCTGCAGGCTGATCTGGTAGAATCTAAATTCTTACTGACTCGTCATAACCACACCAACCTGGTGATAAGAATCGTCCCTGGGGCGGTGGGTTTCACATACCTTACTTTTAAGTACCTATCGCTTACAAGTCACACTGGTACACTTCAGCTGAAATGCGGTTTTCCAATGTGGAAAAAGTTTTGACAGCAGTGCAAATGGTGATTCTGAAGGAACGCACACTGTCGCAGGGAAAACGCATGTTGGTTGTTACCCAGTATCGTGCCTTGGAAGCAGTGACGAAAGGCAGTGTACCAAATTCTACAGCTTTGCACCCACGGTGGATACAATGGGCAAACATCATTGCAGTCTCCAGATGTCACGTTCATTTTTGTTGCCTCCTTATAGTCGCAGGAGTATTTGCAGTATGAATTTGTTCATCCTGCACCTTTGACTATGCACCCTTTGGAGGATTTCCATTGTATCATTTACACTGTTGGTTCTGCGCAAGTTGCGCATGGGTCTAAGCACGCATACGTCGCAGCATGCGCTATTGTGGTTGGTACCATGGTTGATGGAGAATTCAAGTTCGGTGTCATGCATACACAGACATTAGGGGACTGTACCGCCCAGTTAGCGGAGCTCCGTGCTCTGATGCTTGCATTGGAGTACGCAGACCCTGGTGTGACTACTCTTATTGTGAGTGGCTCTCACTACTGTGTCCAGTCTTACAATGACAATCTGTTCTTTTGGACTCAAAACGACTATCGTGACCCCAAAGGTAGCACAATAAAACACAAAATGATCTGGGTTCGAGTGGCTGAACTTAAAGAGCAGCTGCCACTCGTGTATGTAATTCATACTCTTGGTCATCAGCATGTGGAAGTTCACGCTGTTGGCAATTGTCTGGCCGATGAGGCCGCAAAAACAGCAGTTATGACATATTTGGTTGCACGAGTTACACGTTCCAAAAGTAAAATTGATGATGACATCTTGGTAGCCATTGCCGCTACTGAGAAGGGAAGTAAATATCCTACTGGATTTCCTGCAAAGTATTCTTATCATTTAAGCCCTGATAAAGTTCCTTATGTGAAAATACCAGACATTAGTGACAGATTGATTCCCAACGCGGACCGCAGGTCAGCGCTGATTACAGCTGCCCACAAAGGTGTTGCGTCCGCACATGCGGGCGTTTCGGCTTCTGTATCTCAGCTACAACTTCGCTTTTGGTGGCGGGGACTGTATAAAAAGACGCGTGATTATGTCCTTCAATGTGACATTTGTCAGCAGATCAAGCCTACGTCTGCTACGCGTCCGCCTCAAACACAGTTGTACATTTCCAATAAACCGCTTGGTTGTGTTTATTTATATCACTGCGCTCCTTTTTCCTCTGATACTGCGTATGAGTACGTCTTAGTTGCAGTTGATTCTTGCATACGCTTTGTATGGGTGTGGCCACACCGAAGTGCTGATTCATGACCTGTCATCAGAGATTTGCGTGTCTTTGTGGGAATTTTTGCGTGCGGCACCTTCCATTCGGACCAGGGTCCAGCGTTCGCCTCTAAGGCGTACAAGGATGCTATGAGTTCATTGGCGGTCCAAGTCAAATTTTCATCTCCATACCGACCTGAGGGTAATAGTGTTGTTGAGAGGATGAACCGTGACTGAAAGGAATCATTGACAGCTAGGGTTATAGGTACCACCTGGAACTGGCTAGCCCATCTCAATAGCATACAACTTGCACTTAATAATCTCCCTAGAAGGTATCTGTGTGGGTGGACCCCATACGAGATGCTCTTTGGTATCAAAATGTTTGGCCCGGACCTTGAAGGTCTAGACCAGGTGACAGCTGCTGCCCCCTTTGACGTAGATGAACATTGTAATGTTTTACAGAATCTACAATAGACAAGAGAAGGTCTTGCAAAGGCACACTTGCCCTCCACATCTGATGCTGTGTTGCAGATTCCGGTAGTTGGCTGGCTACCCCGAGTTTGAGAACTGGTCCGAGAGAAGATCAAGAACAAGAAAGAATTCGGTCCCTCATATCGAGCTCCAGTTCCTGTACTAGGCGTGCAGGGCACAAGAACAGTCATTTTACCACTACTTACGGGTCGAAAGGAAAAAAGTTGCATCTCCATTGACAATGTCAAATTACACAGAGTGGCCGTTTCTTCTTAGTATGACACCTGCGGTCTCCTGTCCATCGATACAGAGAAATTCTGTTTTGGCTCCGGCTCCTAACAACAGACCTGACGTTGCCTTTGAGATGCCTGCAGTTTCTAGTCCTTTATTGAGTACCCCACCTGATGCTCATCTTGATGAGACTGAGTATACTTACCCCACAGACTTATCGTTGCCCGATTTAGAAACCTGTTTGACCACTGAGTCCAGATTTTCATTTGACACTAACTCCACCAAATCGAAGTCCCCTTCAAAAGTTTCTGCTTTTGCAACATGGTTTAAAAAACATTGTTGATTCCTGCTTGGACTTACATTTGGATGGTTCTTTTTTCAATTTTTTGGTTTATGTCAATTCGATTTGTGGTGTATTTTTTCCGTCTTGTGAATGGACACTACGTTGAAGAGAGAACTGCTATTCGACATATTAATGGAACATTGGCACCCCATTCCTCATAACACAGAATGAAGAGGGACCTGAGTTTTGTAAACATTACTGCTTGGCCCCTCTTAGATGGGATTGTATGGGATGCTGTGAAATTTCAAATACATGGTCCCACAGAGGTAATAAATGTCTCGAATGTACTAAGAGTTTCTATGGGGGATGAAATAAAATAACATATACGCTCTGATGATTGGGATGTTCAGGCCGTAGAGCCTTTATTTTCAGATTTGAAATATTATTCTGCTTTTGATGCTGATGATTTATACTTAGATTCAGCTATTTATGGTGATTTGTTCTGTTATCAACACTATGGCAATCACTACCTGCATAAGGCAAACACAAGGAGGAATATGGTAATTATACGCAATGGTAACATTGCCTCGCTCCTGTGGAAGGCAGCTCAAATTCTCTTTTAAAGAGATTCACTTATTTTACTGATTTCAATCAGTCGAATCCTAATGCATTTTATTTTAAGATGACCGAAAAGTCCTCTTCCAAAGTTAGACTTACCCACACAAAATATTATATTTCAAGTCCTTTCTCGACCAATTGGCTATTGGGGCCTATGAACTATGGAAAGATATAATTGATCTTAAATCTGTTTGGGGTTCTAAAAGTTGGCAAGTGCAAGGCACAGAGGTTATGCATTGTGCATGTCTTATCCCGAACCACATGTTGTTTTTGAATACGACTATTTCACAAACCACCTACTTTGGATTGGCTACTACAAAAAAATTCAATGCTCCTTATTTTTCAGAATTGGAAGAGTACCCTGTTGGAATAATAATACCAGTATTTCTATTAGGGAATTACAGACCCTGTTACTGAATTCTACTTTTAAAATATCCAGTTTGGATCCTAAGGGTAGGCTGTTGTGGCACTAAAGTGCAGAAAACTTGCCAACATCGTTTCCTGGGTTTAGCCCCTGGCTACACACAGGTTAGGATGGATCTCCGTTTTGAGAGTGACCATTCTGTAACTACCTATTCAGTAGGCAAACTGTGTCAGAATTGGCTCAAACACTCCACTTTAGCGTCAGTTAAGCTTCATTTGTCTACATTGAATGACGATGTTGATCTGAATGACTCTGTCACGGGCCGCCCTGCTTCTGGCAGATCCAAAAGGTGGATATATGCTATTTACAACGTAGTTCTTAGCGCATTTACACATTAGATAACATTGTTTCGTCTGTTGTTGAGATTGTGCAAGAAGATGTCTCTGTTTTGTACCATGGGCAAAATCAATTGTGTTCTATTATGCAGTTTGCATGGACTTTACAGACTTTAAAGGCTGGGAAAGGCCCTGGGATTACATAAACACATCCTCGTTATTTACCCCTTTTAATTTGACTGACAAACAGCAATTTATGTCTATGAAAGATGCAACTTTTTCTATGTTACTTATTGAAAAGTTAGAACCTTTGCCGTTTTCTGTGGCCGAGACAAATTCTGCTGTGTGGCTCGTACATGGGCTAATTACATTACCTTTCCCTCTGTTCAAGTTTGAATCTTGCATGAAATACTATGCTATAGGCAGGTATGAACCTCTGGGTACCGCTTGTCTCCATGGAGCTTGGTCACTACCATTTACCTATAGGTACCCGAGGGAGGGAAATGAGGTGTATTTGAATGGTGAAGATTTCACAACAACACCTGATCACTCGTTAGTGTGTAGGAATATCCAATTGCATGGCTCGTGTAATCAGAATGCGTCTAATTTGGCCTGTGTCTTAAAAGGTACACCTACACCTGCTATCACACCCACATTCACATTACTAGCAAATGGTAGTTATTTACTTTTAAATAATGAAGATTGTTGTGGGATGCTGGCAGGAATTCCTTACATCCTTACACCAAAAACGTAATGTTTCCTTCTCCACAAGGGAAGCTGGATGTTTCCATCTGGCCGTCGATTCTAACCTTGAAGGCAGAGTTCAACAAGATGAGTCGAATAAGAGCTCTTTTGTCCGAGAAAGTAGTTGCCCTTACTTCTGCCCGTGAAACATTTGTCCTTCACATGGCGAACACTCGCACAGAAGTGCAAGCCTTATTAAATACCGATCTGCCCCTGCATATCGGGGAGTTAATTCATATTATCTTTAATGCCTCCTCGACAACAGGGCTGGCTCACTTTTCTAAAGTTGTTAGTAGTGGCCTTATGACTTCTCTCCAAACTATATTTGGTGTGTACCCGTCATTTTTTCATTCGATTTTCTCCAGTCTCTTTGGTGGATTTCCATTGATGCTTGCTCTGGTTGGCGAAGTGCTTCTGCTACTTTGTTTATTTCAGAATGGATGCCCATCCTGTGCCACAAGACGATTTGCCCCGGCTGTTGCTGCTCCGCAACCGAATGCTTAATTTCTATGGAGCGCTGCTACTTGCTACATTGAGAGCGGCTTATGGATTTTTCTTTTTCACATGCGTCCAGCCTGTCTTTCATTGCCTGAGCTGCGATTTCGAATAGGCTCTGGATTTGTGTCTCTGCAGTACGGTGTCTCCCAATGCAGATTATGATCAACTGATGAGCACCTAAGTTGCTCATGAATTGCTTTGTTCTGGCAGTGGGATTATGGCCTTTGCAGCGATGCATGGAGTCCTGGGACGTTGGAATATTTTTGCAGCGCCTCATGATTTCTTGGCACGCAGTTACATTGAAGTGAATCCGAGTTGTCTTCTGATGTACTAGAGGCTCAGGTTCTTGAGGAACATGTATGCTCATTCCCGTTACTAAATTGGATGGCTGAAATGTTTTCGGATGAGAACAATGACTTCCTGTTGGAGGCTGTTGCAACGTACTGTGCATATACACTATTGGAGTGAGGTGCATTTCCTGCTCTCTCTAATTCACGGCTGGAGTCACATGTTGGACATCAGATTTTTACTTACTATTTTTTAAGACCTATTGGCTTTACTGAGCCCAAAAGTAATTACTAATTTGGAGTTTTTTCAGACTTCAGAGTTTGCTCCCGTTTTTTATTACGGCAAATTAGAACTTGATTCTATCGCTCGAACTTGAACTCTGCGTTCCTGCTTTGCCGAAATTTCTTATCCGTGCTCCGATCAAGGGAGGGTGTAGTGGGGCTGAGCCTTACATTTATACAGTGTTAAGTTAGCATGAGCTTTTTATAAGTATAAACGCCATTTTACCTTTTGCTTTCTTTTGGACATGGCACACACGTTAGTTATTGTTTCGCGTTAAGTTGAGAGGTTTGCTTCACTTGAGAATAACTAGTTTTCCCACATTCCTAGACTTGCTTTGTAAGCTTAGTCTGAACAGTGAGTGCCGAGGCCTTCAAGGTTATATCAACACTATTGCTTTTGTTCGAACTGATCAGCGCACGTTCTAGACATAACATATACGCAGTTGTGGACAGCTCAGATACTGGCACCTTTATTAATACACTGTGTAGGCATGATTGAACACACTCGGAGAACATTCGTATGCTGAGAGCTTGTGCGGAACTCGATGTGATTCACTCCTGCTAAACTCTGAGGTAGGGGGTCGCCTATGCAAGCCTAAGATACCTTCTTTAGTTATAAAATACCCTACTAGCAAGGGAGGGTGAAATATAGGTATATATTTAACCTGTTTCCATTTAGCATTATAACATGCTTTCTCCCTTTGTTTTTATGGAATAGTAACTATGCTGAAAATCTTATTTCTTATCATATGTCTGCTTCTATTAGCTAAGATGCTGCACTTGAGATCACAGCGTTAAAATGAACATTTTAAACTTGCTTGTGTCTCCATTTACTCCCTGTTCTGGACTGGTATGAGAGTGTAACGAAAGAGTGCTTATGTTTCCCACCTTACCTGAGGTATCCTAAGTCGCATATTCTGGGTTGTCTAATCATTGGTGATTTTGCTACAGGACAAAGAGCTAATTTGACACTGATGCTAGTCTGATAGGGGATGTTGGGTACTAAGGTGAGTTTTTGGTATACCCTAATTCACTGAGGTCCTGAGTCTCTGTGCACAGTTCTGTGACTGAGCAGAATCCCTGCAACAATACCACTGGCATCAGACATGTTTAAGATACGACCTAACATTTCTGAGAAATGTATAGGGCAGTTTTGTCGATAAAAGGGCATTTATCTCTGCAGAAGTCCTTGCAACTTGCAGATCATACGTCTCTTTGGATGAGGTCAGTGGCACTGTTTTTTGTAAAAGAATGGCTTTCATTTTGCTTAAAGTATCAATTCGTATAGTAGGGATGTTCAGTGAAGGCCATAAGGGCGACTCCCGTCTGGCTTGGTTTTAGGAAACAATACTTGCATACAGCAAGTGACCCTGGCTGACACAGTTACGAGATAGGCTATTCCTGGCAACATGCCACTGCAGCTGTGATCATTCAACATAATATAGCTTCCATTAGAAAGCTGCCTAAAAATTGGATCTATCATTACAGCTGGAGAACTTTTCAGGTGGTAGGATAAGTTGGTCGATGAACCATCGCACGTCCCTTGTAAGTTAATACCCTGACATAAAAGTGTACCGCTTAGTGCGTTTTTGGAGTTGGTACCACTAAGAAACACTTCATTACCCCCACTCCAACAACTGTGTGTATATATGGTAAATCCCAGGTTGTTTTGATGAATTCTTTACCCAACCTTTCATATATGCTTGCTGGTATATGGTTCAAACAATACTGAAAATGGAAAATTGTGACAGGCAGAGTGATGGTTCCGTGTATTATCCATTCTATTGCTGGTTTTTCAGAAACAGTTAATGGTAATCTTTCCAGTTTTTCAATGCTCAGCACCGTATAGTGTGCTTCTCTCTGTGTCAAAGTGATTTGTTTATCTTTCAGGTTAAAGTTAGAAAACAATGACGTGGTGTTGATTAGACACCATGGCACATAGCCAGAATGAAGGTTTTACAACGTCCAGCCAAAAAGCATTATAGAACGCAATTGTGACTGTCCATGCTGTAACATGACCAAGTTCTGTTCCATTATGTCTATTGCAGAGGATACTATTCTGTCCAAAGAATAAATTACGGATGACAGAGTCGTTAACCCATTGTCAACTACAGAGAGAGATTTCTCTACAATACAATCAATTTCTTGTATTCGTTCTGCACTCTCTGCTTGAGTCGCTTTCCAAGCTTCATTATAAATGGCATATATACCAGCGTATATAAAATGTTCATGACGCCGTTTAGCAGGTCCTTGCAAGAAGTCCCTTAAATCAACGCCATCTTTAAGTAAAGATAAGTGTTGTTTTACCTCTGTTAGTGTGGACTTTTATAGCCACTTAAGGCACAGTTTTCCTAAACTGTATGTTGTTATTATCCCTGGATGTTGTCTCTCGATATATCTTGGATCTGAAATCTATCTTGACAGTTGTTTGTGTCTGTGGGCCAGATTAACCATTTTTCCCAATCAGGATCTGTTCTGTTTTTAAGTAAAATAGTTTTTACGTCGACCACCCCCTCTGTAGAGTTCTTACTATCAGGTGTAGGTGTAGGTATTGACGGTTTGTTTAAATCTTTTATCTTAGCCAGGCCAAGACAAGATGTCTGTTGAACAATGTCATTTAAAAACACTATTTGTTCAGGGATGATGCAGGATCTAATTAAAGCTTCTAAGCCCTGCACCTACCAGTCTTTTGTGCCCCAGAAGGTTTTTGTCTCAATGTTGTCTCTCCAAAAGTCAAAACCTAATGTAGACAGTTGAGCATAAAAGGCTGCAGGATACATTTGCCTTGTATTAGTTAACATACTTTTCATTTGTGTCTTATTAACATTTCTAAAGTAAAATGTTTCTGGATATGAAACATTCAAGCCTGAAAAGTACGGAAATTTGTCATAAAATGTTTTTGAGCTACCCTTTGGTGGCGTTGGACAATGTTCCCATCCATACTAATATTATAAAGAGCCCAAACCTTTGAGGCCGATAATCTCAGTAACCACAGCACCAATCACAACACCCAATACAGCGTTGGAAAGCACAGTTGCAGCAGAAGGACATAGGCTATGGAGACGGCCACAATATACATTCAAAAGGTAAAAGAACCGTGCCAGCAAAGTAGTCCCTTGTGGGCGTGTCTGCGTTGTGCTGTGGGCGTGGGCTGGGGGCGTGACTAACGCTGGGGGCGTGTGGTACGGCCATCATATCGTGGGCTGTAGACGTGTGCTGGGGGCGTGACAAACGCTGGGGGCGTGTGTCCGCCCTTTATGCCATATGAGTCATACATACAAGCACCATTTATGTTGCTGCGCAGCATCAAGGGGCACGCTGGGGGCGTGACACACTGGGGGCATGAGAAACACTGGGGGCGTGTGTCCGGCCTTCATGCCATGTGAACGCAATTGCGCCGCATCAAGGGGCACACTGGGGGCATGAGAAACGTGGGGGCATATGCTACGTTCTGCCCTTCATGCCATGTGGGTCATACATTAATCAGAAGATCGTCTGCTGTGGCCGTGTGCTGGGGGCGTGACAAACGTGTTCAGCTGGAGGCATGGTAAGTAACGTTACTGCAGCCTCTCCTGCGCCCTGTTACTGAACTTTCTCATTCAATAAAATTACACGCGCCTGCTACCATCAACCAAGGCTCTAGCCGGGCTCAGGTGGTGGAGCAGTACACTAATTACACGCGCCTGATAACATCAACCAGGGCTGCCGCTGGGCCTCAAGCGGGGGAACACGGGCCTGCTAACATCAAACAGGCGTGCATCTGGGCCTCAAGCGGGGGAACACGCAAATGAGGGTGTATGAGGGGACAATTACTGCAGCCTCTCCTACTCGCTGTCACTCAACTCTCTCATTAAACGCATTTACCCGCGGCTGATAACTCTCTCATTCAACGACATTACACGCGCCTGCTAACATGAACTAGGGCTGTAGCCGGGCTCAGGATGCGGCTCACTACACCAATTACACGCGCCTGCTAACATCAACCAGGGCTGCAGCTGGGCCTTCTCCGTCCCGATTCTAATGAAACAAAAAATATAGTCCACCGCGAGATTTTAAAATAAATTGCCCTTGCCAAATACACACATTACACACATTCTATTTCATACCCGGACAACGTCTGGACGGGCTGCTAGTTGATTATAAGTATAAACATTTCTAGGATATGCAGATTCATGCACAAATTGATTACCATAGTGATTATAACAGTACATTTGTTCATAAGCTGATAAACCTTCTAAGTATTCATGATTTGTAAATAATGCAGACATGTCAAAGTCTGACAACATATTATTAACAGTCACAAAGTCCCAATCATCAGAAAAGCTACTAGATGAAACAAAGTCACTCATAGAAACCTCGAATTGGGGTAGAATCTTCAACAGCTCTGCAGGACCAAAGATATCATAATCAGTTCTGTCCCAAGCTATACCACCACATATAGGAACTGATGACAAGTCTCTTTGTTCACGATGAGATGATTTGTGTGGCGTGAGGAGTACGTTGATGTTTTTACTTGCTGTGTCCTTTTTACTATATCTTCCATTTATCAGCATTCCCAAACTTAATACAAGAGTCAACCAAAGTAGAAGAAAAGTACACCTAACACAATCCAAAGTTCAACCCTGGTGAAACCAGATAAGTCTTTTCCAGTTGATGAAAATGTTCTGTTGCTTGTTCTTTGAAAGTTCTTTTTGCTGGCGTTGTTTCAAGTTCACTGGGATCCTCGGAAAACGTATCAGAGTTAATGAAATAGCCAGATGCAGTTCTGTCAATTGTAGGTCTTGCATCAGGAGTACTTGAAATCGCTGGATCATTGTAGACAGGCATTTCTTGACAAACTGTAATTTGGGTTTCAAGAAGTACAAGTTCCATGGCTTTGTTGCTTAGTCCTTCTTTTCACACTGTAGAGTCTACACAGGTGATGAGTCTCTCCGTTTGCGCCTCTTGGATAGCAGCCAGATTTGCTTGTCTGCTACATCTTTGGAGTCCACTTGGCCTACTACTTATGATTGGCCACATAATTTGGTTTTACCAGGTCGATGGATACGAACCTGTTCTCCTTTCTTCCAGCAAGGGGTGGCAGTAACACTGTTCTTGATCCGTGAATTGCTAGCACAGGTACTGGTTGTCTGTATGAAGGCCCAAATTCCTTCTTGTCTGCGATTTTTTTCTCTGACTAGATCTCCAATCTTTGGAATCCAGACAGGTCTTGCTGGGATGGGTGGTTCCCCTTCAGTGGTTGTTGGCTTCTGCAATGTGTTGTTTTGACTTTTACTTGTTTCATTCAAGTCCTGCAAAACAGCCAAACGGTCTTTGATATCAAACGGTTTTTGTTCTACCACTGCAGTGTGACGACCAGGGTCCTGGACAATCATTCTAGTTCCAAAAAGGATTTCATATGGAGTGATTCCACCCAGAGAACTCCTTGGCAGATTGTCAAGACTACGTTGGACACTTATTAGATGTTTGACCCACCCATCACCCGAGCCTAATACCCTAGCTGTTATAGATTGCTTTATGTCCCGTTTTTTTCTCTCCACAACCAAATTTCCCTCAGGATGGAATGGACTAGAATACTGCAATGCAACGCGCAGATTGGCAATGACCTCCCTGTAAGCCTTTGAGCTAAATGTAGGACCCTGGTCTGAATGTAGCGTGCCGACAGCGTCTGTGCCGATAAAGACTCGCAAATCTTTTTATAAGAGTTTGGGCGTCAGCCGAGCGCTGAGGCCACATCCAAATGAATCATGAGCATGAATCCACTGTGACCATGATATATTTGTAGTTTCCATCCCTCTGTAAGGGACCGCGGTTGTCCAGGTAAAGGAAGGCTAATGGTTTATCTGAAATTAACCGCGGGCGTCTGTGCGCGACGTTTCACTGTAGAGACTTTCATCTTTTGGCAGATTTCACATTCCAAAACATAGTTTCTGATTTGTTTCCTCATGCGTGGCCACCAGTATCTCTATTTTAATAATGACACTATGGTGGAAACACCTTCATGTGCAGAGGCAAGCCCTTCATGTGCTGTTAAGATTAGTCCTAATCTATGTTCCATGTTTGGAATTACTCTATCCCCCACTCCAGGGATTCGAGCAAACAGAACATTATTTGCATCAGTTATATATGAGTATTTGAGTGGAAAGCCTTTCGGAAGTGTTTTAACACTGTCTTTGATTGAAGCATTGACGGCTTGTATAGTTTCACTGTCTATTTTTGTTTTTGAACAAGTGATTGCAGCTACAGAAGCCGTTTGCACAGCTGCCTTTGCGGATTCATCAGCGAATAAATTCCCAGCAACGTGAACGCCACACGTTGGTGACTCAGTGTATGTATCACGTGACTTTTTTGTAGTTCTTTTTGTAACTAAACTACTTGTTCCCAAAGCAACTTATGCTTGATTGTGCCACCTTTTGCATCTATGAAACCGCTTTGAATCCAGTTCTGCAAGTATTCATTGTAAGATTGAACGCAGTAATAGGAATCGCACACTATGAGTGTGGGGAATTTGCGATCAGTATTTTCAAGCGCCATCTTGAATGCTTGTAGTTCAGCTTGCTAAGCTGTACAATCTCCGAGAGATTGTGTTTTTATGACCATAGGTCGGAATTTACCATTGCGCCAGCGACCTTTAACGATCGCGTACGCTTCACTATAAGCCTATTTAGCCCCAATTGCAGGCTGTGCTGATCTGTCTGTAAAAATTATACATTTGTATTGTTCTAGAGGCAGAATCTCAGTAGGCAGAGGACATTCTTGTTCGTATTGTAGAAGTTCTACTGTTTTCAAGTATGGGTCAAAAACATATTCAACGTTTGTTACAGCAAGAGAATTAACCCATTGTATCCATCTCGGATGTAAAGCCTTTGCAATTGGAATGCTCGCTTTTGTCACTGCCTCTAAGGCAGGTACAGGAGTAACGACTATAATGCGTTTTCCCTGTGAGAGGGCTCTCTTTTGCTACTGCAGTTTGAACCGCTGTCAGAATTTTTTCTGTAGAGGTGAATTTCGTTTCCACTTATGTGTACAAAATGCGTTTTATAAGCTATTGGTACTTTTTCTCATTCATTAAAGGTTAAGTACTCGAATCCGCATCTTCCTGAAATGATTCGGACTACAAGGTTGCGTACGTTTATGCGAGTCTGTAAATGTGTCGTTACTAACATGTCTGTTTGCACTGAACGCCAAATTTCGGTGTGTTTTTGAGTCCAATTAGTTGTTTTAAAATCAGGTTTGATTCATTCGTAGAGAGGTTTAACCCTTTCTGCATAATTTAGAATGTATGTTCTTCCAAAGTTTAGGAAACCTAGAATCAACTGTAAGTTTTTCAGCGTTTTTGGAGGTTGTGGCAGTGCACACTTTTCTAAAAAGTTGGCTGGCAGGCTTTTGCCTTCACTTGATAACTCATATCCCAGAAAAAGGACGTGAGGTGGGCAATTCTTGATTTCTTAAAATTTAATTTGTTCCCTTCAGAGGTGAATTCAAGTATTATGGTCACTCTGCTCAAGTCCCTGTCCAAGTCATCGTCTGTTAGATAGATGTCATCGACATAAGATAATGCCTCATCATTATTTGTTTGTAGTAACTCTGTTACTTTAGCTGAAAATAACCCTGGACTATTCTTGAATCCCTGAGGGAGATAACAGATTTGACGCTGTGTCCCCATTATTGAGAAAGAGGTCAAATACCTGCTTTCTGGTGCAATATTTTGACAGAAGCTACTGTTAGAAATATCTAATGTAGTTTTATATTTTTTGCACACAATGTTATTCATTAATGCTGCACTGTGTGCATTTTGTACTGAAAAAGTTTTGCAACAGGAGTTTAAATGTCTGTAATCCAAAACTAGACGATATGTATTGTCTGGTTTAGATACAGGAAACAAAGGATTGTTTATTGACGAGGTGCATGTTTCAATCAACCCTTGGTATTCAAGTTGATCTAAGTTCTCCCTGACTTATTTTTTAGCTTCTTGTATAACTGGGTACTGCCTTTGTGCAGTAGGTTGTGTTTGTAACTGGATTTTATGGTGAGGAGAATCCTCATCCCATCCTACATGATTTGTATATAATGCTGGAGCCTGGGCTACAACCAATTTTCTGGTATAGGTGTATTTTAAATGAATTGGAATATGATTTGAGAAAGCTAGCATAATGATGTCATCGCCATGTCAGCACTCTCTGACAAATTCTGGTGGCCAGTCTTTTTCAGCTAGAAGAATGTCATAACTCTTAGAGAGCTTCTCCCAAAAGAGTATTCTTATTTTTCTAGTTATATCCCCCTCCATTCGGAGTGTTACTTCATACAACATATGGGGTACACTAACCCTGGTATCAGCAGTTTCAACTTGGATGTACTCATTCAAGTCCACCGTCTCCAGATGATCCTTCAAGATCTTGGGAGCTACGCTTACCTCTGCTGTGCTGTCCAGCACTGTCTGAGGCCACTCCCCGTTCTTGAGTTGTGCCCTCAAGATCCTCGGCATGTCTGATTTTTAGACCTGCTACCTTATTTTTTGTGAATTGGATTTTCTTATTTTTCGGAACGTGTTGATCGTCTTTGCACTTCACGTGTTCTTCTTTTTGTTCTGAACATCCTCTTCTTTCTGATTCCTGTGAGGAAGTCTGAAAGGTACGAGAGGAACGTGTATCAGTATCTTGATATATATCAGGCTTTCTCAATTATCCCTGTTCCTGAGGTTATTTCTCTTTTCAGAGGGCACCTTTTGGGGAGCCCTACCTCGGGATTGAGAATGCTTCTCTTTAGAAGTTTGTTTAGTGTTCTCCCACTTCTTTTAGGAACAGTGAGAGTGTTTTTAATAAAGACCTTTACAGGACTTTCAGTTAGTTGGGGTGTAACTGGTTTCCACCCCAAACTGTTTCTACCTAGTTCTTCATAGGATTTTTCAAATATTCTGGCCAGTTCATATGGTTGCTCAGTTACATCAAATTCTCTTTACTTTTAGCAGATCACCACAGATGCAGCCTCACCTTTAATATTAGCTAATATTATTGTTGAGACCTGTTTGAACTCTTTCAGTAGTTTCATACCCAGATTTAAAGCAGGCTCTGCCCCGTATTCATTCTGAATCTTTTTCAGGACGTCTGGTATAACCGCCATAGATGGAACACCATGTGTTTTTGTGTAGACTGCAGAAAAGACTGTACCCCAAGTGTCACAGTACTCCAGGTGTGGTGCGATCCCCATTGGTAAATAGATTGTTAGAATCCTGTGTTTCTCATGAGGGGTAGTATCTGGAAATACTGCCTGGATTAGAGTAATTGTGCGAGCTATTCAAAATGGAATTTGTTCCCATTTTGTGGGCAATTTACCAATGACTCGCTAGAACTTTCTCAAATTCACAAGAAGGGATTAGTTTCTGGCAACCGCATAAACATCACAACTTTGTTTCCCAAGAAGAAGAAATGTATCTCTAGAGTCATGGAAACAATAGATAAGTATTTCACTCGGTCAATCGTGCATGCTTCGTTTCCACAGAGGTGCAGAGAAATAGAGAGACGGGAGTTTTCAATAAAAGGATTTATTGAACAGTCTTCTTTCTCATGCAACTAAAGTGAACTGCCACAAACGTAATGCAGGCTGCAAAGTTTAGTGCGTACAGCTAGAACAATATTATAAAATAATACTGTAAAAGCATTGTATGGTTTCTAAGCCATATAAAAATACATACATAAATAACAATGCTTCTTAAATATGCCTATCCCAATGTACATAACCTAAGTCTAGTACGAGGGAAGAAGTAAGTGTTGTTTAGCATAGGTTTTATTTCTCTTTGCCAAGAATCTATCCAAGATTTCTCTTAGGTTCTAATCAGCTCCATACCTTAGTTTAGAATGAAGGATCTGTCTCGGGACTCGATTTCACAACACCCCGCAAGGAGAGCTTGGAAACACTGGAGCTGGATTCTCAGCAAGAGAAAGGACAGCTTCTCGATCAGTGCGTCAGCTGGAGGGTCAGCTTCCTTCAGCGCTTGCTGTAGCGAGCTGCGTCGGGCAAGTAGATAGTCGAACTGCTCCGAACCACCATGTCTTGCTAGAGCAAGTTAAGGCATATTTATCCCTTGAAGGGGTCTAGTTTGACGTAAAGTCGGGCATAATAACGTCAGGAAAGTACCCCAATGGAATAGTAGTTCTTTGTAAAGTACATGAGTTCTTGGACAAATCAATATTCAAGCAAGGGGAGGTCCCTGACTGCTTAAGCCAATTTTCCATGAAATCGTTGTGACGTTTTGGTACGGGTGGAAGTAGCCATGCCTGTATTTGGACTGCATGGGCTATGTTTAAATAAGGGCATGATTTCTATGCATATATTAGGGCATTGTGAATTGTACCTATATAAGGGCATGAATCGGGATAATTCACACGGATCCTAAAATGCCATACAACTGTGGAACATGTGTGTTCTTTTCCGTTGTTAAATTGGATGGCTGAAATGTTCACTGACGATAACAATGACTTCCTGTTGGAGGTGGTTGCAACGTACTGTGCCTATACGCTGTTGGACTGAAACTCCACAAAAAATGTTTTTTTCGGCTTCTTAGACACGTAATGGAATGAGGAATTCTTTTTGCCTTCAACTTTTTCATATGTTTTGACACTATACACCAATGTTGAATTTTGCAATTTTGAAGATTTACTCATTCGAATACTGCTCCCAATTATTCACTTTGGTGAAATTTTGAACTTGGTTCGGTCTCATTCAAACTTGAACTCTGCGTTGTAAATTTTGCCCCCGCTATTGTGAGTTCTCCGATCAAGGGAGGATGTAGTAAGTTGCGCACATTCTGAAGTTAGCATAGGCTTATTAGAAGTTTAAACACCATTTTACATTTTTGCAGTTTTTGCACACGACACTGCATATAATTGTTGTAAGTAAGGCTGCTTGAAATGCTTCACATGAGAATGGCTTGTTTTCAGCATCCCTAGACTTACATTATGACTCTAGTCTGCACACCGAGTGCTAAAACCTCCAAGGTTATCATAGTCAGGTAGCTATTGTTCGTTCCTGTCTTGTTCACATTTTTTAAATAAAATGTTTCTGAATTTGACAAATTGAACCCTAAAAAATATGGAAATTTCTTTGCAAAAGTGTTTGAGCTACCCTTTGGAGGTGTAGAACAATGTTCCCATTGGTTATACATAAATACATTTCTAGGTGTTTCAGTTTTATGCAAGAAATAATGACCATAATGGTTATAACAATACATTTGTACATAGTCTGATGAACCCTCTAAATATGCATGATTTGTGAATACTGCAGAAATTTTTAGATCAGACATCATGTTATCAACAGTCTGGAAGTCCCAATCATCAGAAAAGGTACTAGAGGTTAGAAAGTAACTTAATAAAATCTTAAATAAGTGTTGAATCTTCAATAGTTCCGAGGGGCCAAAAATGTCAATATCAGTTCTGTCCCAAACTATACCATCTGGTATAGGCACGGCTGTGATGTTCACTGCTGACAAGTCTCTTGCTTCACGATGAGATGATTTGTGTGGCTGGAGTAGTAAGTTCACTCTTTTACCTGCTGTGTCCATTTGAATATTTTTTCCATTTATCAGCATACCCAGAGTTATTACCAGAGCTAACAAAAGTAGAAAGAAGAATATTCCCAAAACAATCCATAGTTCAATCCATGGTGAAACCAGATAAGCCTTTTTAAGTAGACGAAAAAAGTCTGTTGCTTGTTCTTTGAAAGTTATTTGTGCTGGCGTTTCAGGTTCACTGGGATCCTCAGAAAACGGATCAAAGTTAATGAAATAGTCAGTGGAAGTTTGGTCAATGGTTGGATTCGTTGAAATTGCTGGAATCAGTTGATCACTTGTTACTTCGTTGTAGACAGTTGTATTAAGACGAACTGCTATTTGGGTATCAGGAGGGACGAGTCCCATAGCTTTGTTGCATAGTCCTACATTTCTCACTGTAGAATCTTCTAATGTGATGATTCTCTCAATTTGAACCTCTTGGATTGTAGCTAGAGAAGTGTGTCTGCTACATAGTCGGGGTCCACTAGGCCTACTGCTTAATATCGCCCACATATTGTGGTTTGATCAGGTCATTGGACACAAATCTTTTCTCCTTTTTACCAGCAAAGGGCAGCAAACGTGCTATTCTTAATCCGTGGATTGCTAGGACAGATACTGTTTTTCTGTAAGTAGCCCAAATTTCTTCTTGTCTGCGATATTTTCTCTGACTAGATCACCAAGCTTTGAGTTGCAGACAGGCCTTGCTGGGACGGCTGTTTTTTCCCCAGTGGTGGTTGGCTTCAGGAACATGTTGCTCTGTTTTGATCTTAGTTCATTGAAGTCCTGTAAAACAGCCAAACGATCTTTGATATCAATTTTTTTCCACCAATGTGCCTTTCATGTCAAGGTTCGATATCAACACACAGTCATGTCAAGGTTCGTTATCAACACACAGATCACAGGACACGTGAACATACTAATTAAAAAGACTGGGCGCATGCTCTACTCCATTTTAGAGTTGCTCGCACCGCATGCATTGCGGCCGGCACAGTTACACCGCCACAGTGATGCCACGTACCAGTCTCACTAATCACTGAGTTAGTAGCAGCGCAAGCACTGAGCAGGTGTATAACCTGCGATGATGATAGGTGCACTAGTATGTCCTCTGCCATGGCGATATCAAGACTCAGCACCAAATGTGAGACTTATTAGCTAGCAGAGCATAGCTGCATGATGTGGAGGGTGCCCTGTCCATGAAAAAGTGAGCAGTGATGCCTCGGTGCGCAGCGTCGGGCAGATACCTCTGGGCGGCGGGAGTAGATGGGGTACAGAAGCCTGGAGGCAGAAATACAACACAACGATTTAAGCGTACGCAGTCGTATATACTCTGCCATTACTAATTCTGTAGTATCTTGCAGATGTGGGAGCTTGAGAGTTCCACTAGGTACCAGCATGTGGTTGGAGACAGAGTGGTGGCGTAAAGGTGAGCTGTGACGGTTTTGTCCACAGTGTGGGCACTTGTCCCTCTTCATCTCTTCCTTTCTCTCCCTCACACTCTTTCACTCTCCTCCTTCCTCTTAGACTGTCTGTCTCTTTCTCTCTCTCTTCCTCTCTCTTTCTCTCTCTCTCACTCTTCCTATGTTTCTCTGTTCCTCTTTCTCACACTGTTTCTCTCTCTCTCTCTCTCACTGTTTCTCTCTCTCTTCATATTTCTCACTCTTTCTCTCTGTCTTCCTCTCACTTTCTTTCTTTTTCTCTCTCTCCCTCTCACTCTCACTGTTTCTCTCTGTCTTCTGCTCACTCTTTCTTTCTCTCCCTCTTCCTCTCTCATTTGATGGACGCATGACGCACAATCTTATCTTGCTTTTCATCTAACAGGCTGTGATTCATGAAACGACTATCCCCTCCAACACCACCAGAGCTGAAGGGGCATAGAATCTGCGATGATGCTTTTCTATCATGGCCATCATCAACGTGTAAGAAAGTTGCTTCGGCACGTGGTGGACCCTCTTACACACACACCAGTGGCAGAAGGTGAGCAGAGAGGCTTCTTTCCGCAGCAGCGGGCAGTGACCTCTGGGCGGTGGGAGTGGATAGAGTGCAGAAGCCTGGGCACACAAGAGTGCACAGACACCTCCGAGCAGTCGTAGTGGATGGTGTACAGCAGCCTGATTGTTAATTGGCGAAACAGAGAATTACGCGTGGGCAGTTGTATGTACTCTGCAATTACTTATTCTATACTATCTTTCAGATCACTAAACTTGAGGGTGCACTATGTCCTAGCACATGGTTAGCGACACACCGGTGGCACAAATGTGAGTTGTGAAGATTTTCCCCAGTGTCAACACTCCTTCTCCATCTCTTCCTTTCTCTCTCTCACACTTTCTCTATTTCTCTGTCTATTCCTCTCTCTTTATTTCTTTCGTTCTCTCTTCCTCTATCTCACTCTTTCTCTCTCTCTCTTCCTCTCTCTCACTCTTTCTCTCTCTATCTTCCTCTCTCTCACACTGGTTCTCTCTTTCTTTTACCTCACTCTTTCTCTCTTTTTATCTCTTTCTCTGTCTTCCTCTCTCTCTCACTCTTTGTTTTTTACTCCCTCTTTCTCACTCTTTCTTTCTTTCTCTTTCTTCTTTGCTGGACACATGACGCACCATCTTATCTTCCTTTTTGTCTAGCAGGCTGTGATTCCAAAATGGTTCAGCAATGACTGTACATAGTTTTATTTGTAGTTTTGTTTTAATAAAATGTTTTATATGTAAATCCATACATGACTAAGATTCGCATTTGTCCAACCACACAACCATCTTCCTATTAATGGTACGCAGAGCGACACTTGCGGGCCCAAGTAGGTTGTTGGGGGTATACTAGTGATGTGTGAAGAGGATGCGTTACCTGCTAATGTGGGGAGTTGCAGCATGAAAGGGGTATCTCTCACAGACAGAGCTCCGGTATGTTTTCAGAAATGCCTCAGACAGAAGCTAGCTGACTGACTAAATCACAAAATGGATTTTCAATGCTCATATAGTGTGACTTATGAATAGTTTGCACCCAGGCTCGCAGAGTGACCACTGCGGCCTGTGGGCTCGTTTCACAGAGGCAGAACTACGGGCCGTCCGTTCCCAAAGGAACAGCAGTATAGTAGCTCCCAGTTGTAGAGGCACAGCTGTGTACTTGCTCGCAAAGGTAGAGACTTGCATGCCAACGGACTTGCTACTAAAGGCAAACCTGCGAAGTGGTGATGTTGGGCAGAGGGAGCGTGAAAGGGTTATCTACCTACTGGTATCCTGCAGTAGACGTAATGCTGCCTGGTGCTCACCTGTTTCTCCTTTATTGTTAATAAATCTTAAACTTTCACTGCGTCCATATCTTCATTACACAGAGCTCTGGTATATTAAATTGCCCCCGGGACCTTTCTTTTATATTTTCACTCGATGCGAGGCACAAGATGGATACTAACATTTCATGGTTTGAAGTGTTAGCAGCAAATCAGAGTTCACTTCCTGCTTTGAAGTGTTAGCAGCCATTCAGAGGGAAGCTTGTGCTAGGAGTTAGACATCGACCAGATAAATATATAAATTGTTTCCCTTTAATATCTCAAAAACTACAGAACGGATGTACACCATTTCTACAAAAGCATGCTTTCTGGACCAAGACCTTTCTCCAAGCCAAATTTTGCGTAATTCCGTTGAGCAGTTTGACTTGTAGCCTTGTCTAAAGTTTCCTATGGAAAATGCAATGATAAAACACGTTTTGAGACCCTCCTTTTTTCTCAGCCCCCCTTGATGAATCACCCCTAAACTTTGAAGATAAGAGCTGATCAAAAAAGAGAAACTTTTTGGAAGATTTTATAAACATTCGTCAAACAACGACAAAGTTATAAGCATATGGAGGGCTCCAGGAGAGGGGTAGCGCAACACCCCATCCAACATGAGTGAAACCCCAGGACTGCGGGGTCTCCAGAGAGGCCCTGCAGCCCCAGCTATTATTTTTAAGAAATGCCTCCGGGACCTAGCCCATCCCGGGGTCTCATTAAAATAAGACGCGGGAACCCGCAACATGAGCGTGAATTGCGCCGATATTTATTTTGTTATTAAAATGATTTATTTGGCCCTGGGGGTCCTACTGGGAACCCCTAAGCATGCCTAGGGTGTCAGGGTGTTTCTACCCTTCCCCCTTCTCTTGTTTTATACCTTTGTTTCTCTGTTTTCTAGTGACTCGCTTCTACCGAGTCACAAGATGGCTGCCAACACTTCCTGGTTTTGAGTGTTGGCAGCCAATCACAGTGAAGCTCGTGCACGGGACTTAGGCTCTGCCCAGATATCGAAACTTTAATTTTTCTAATTTCTCAGCAACTACTGAACAGATTTACACCATCTAAAAAAGAAAGGTAGCTTTCTGATCCAAGCACTACCTTTTTGCCAAATTTGGGGTACTTCCGTTTAGCAGTTCGGGCTGTAGCTCGTCAGAAAATGTTATGGAAATTAACATGGGGAAAATGCGTTTTGGGACCTCCCTTTTTTCTCAGCCCCCGCTTAACGAATCACCAACAAACTTTCAGGATAGGAGATGATCTGGATAGACTTTTTTGGGGTAGAATTTCGCAAAAATTTGTCAAACGACGCTGAAGTTATTAGCAAATCAAAAAATGCTTTTCCGATGGAAACTAGGTTGTTACTATAACTACCTACTGGCAACCGCCAGTAGGTGATATATAAATATATATATTACACAGTGGTGGGTGCCACAGTATGTTTAGGACCGTATTTACATAGTAAATGTATTTATTTGGTTTGCCAATAATTTTTTTCCATTTGATGAATCTTCACAGAATTTTCCAAAAAAAGGTTCATCCGCCTCGGCTCATTCATAGAACGTTTGGGGTGATTTGTCAAGCAGGAGAAGGGATAAAGAGGCATTCCATAAATTAATTTTCCTGTGCAATTTTTCTTAGGAATTCTGAACAGTGCTATACCAAAAACTGTTGAACAGAACTGCAACAAATTTGGCTTAAAGCTAGTTCTTTACCCGGAAAGTGTGCATTTTGTGATGTGGTTTAAATCTATTCAGTATTTTTTTGATAATTTAAGGTCAAATATTTATAGGCATCTAGCGATCAGTGAATCATTGACAACCTTTACGTGATTTGGTGTAAATCTGTTCAATAGATTTTTGAGAATAGAACGTTCAGAATTTATAGATATCTAGTGACGTGGTACTACTGTGGTAGTACTGAGTAGTACCGCAGTACCGCGAGCCCAAAACATAATTTCTTATTAGCTGGCTGCAACATAAAGATAAAGTTGCAGCTGATGTTTTCGCTGACTTGGTCATTGTGTTGTCGAAAACAAATCAGACTAAATAATAAGGAGGCAGGGTAGAAGTACCCTGATACTTTTGGAGGGATCCCAGATGGACACACTCAGGTGTCAATTTAGAAATATTGTGTTATTCGTGGCACTGCACTACCACGGTGCTACTGAAACACTCAACAAAGCCTACATGTAATTTTAAAGTAGTACTGAGGTACAGAGGCTCCTCAAAAAATAGGATGGAACATTGGAATGCTGCAAAATCATAGGGATTGGCCAGCAAAGGGGTCTTGGATATCTGCCGGGGGCTGGGCAAATGACTACACCACAGTACATGCAAACACAACAGTGATGGACAGAATGTGGATCAATGTCACACATTCACCCCAGTCCAAAGATCTGGGCCCAAATCCATCGTTTTTCCACTCCACACCACCCTGGGTTAGACAATGGCGATATGCAAATCAGCGCTGACCCTGTGCCCCATGGGAACAGTCCAGTCCGAACTACAAAAGCCATGTCCTTCCCAGAACGGAATCAAGCATCCGAGGACCGGCCCGGTTTCGAGGTAACACCTCTCATCAGCCCGGCTAGCTTGACTCCAGTGGTGTGGAGTGCCTGGGACTCACGTCTGAGCATCCCCAGTGCACTTAGAGCGGTAATTGCAAACACAACAGTGATGGACAGAATGTGGATCAATGTCACACATTCACCCCAGTCCAAAGATCTGGGCCCAAATCCATCGTTTTTCCACTCCACACCACCCTGGGTTAGACAATGGCGATATGCAAATCAGCGCTGACCCTGTGCCCCATGGGAACAGTCCAGTCCGAACTACAAAAGCCATGTCCTTCCCAGAACGGAATCAAGCATCCGAGGACCGGCCCGGTTTCGAGGTAACACCTCTCATCAGCCCGGCTAGCTTGACTCCAGTGGTGTGGAGTGCCTGGGACTCACGTCTGAGCATCCCCAGTACACTTAGAGCGGTAATTGCAAACACAACAGTGATGGACAGAATGTGGATCAATGTCACACAGTCACACCAGTCCAAAGATCTGGGCCCAAATCCATCGTTTTTCCACTCCACACCACCCTGGGTTAGACAATGGCGATATGCAAATCAGCGCTGACCCTGTGCCCCATGGGAACAGTCCAGTCCGAACTACCTTCCCAGAACGGAATCAAGCATCCGAGGACCGGCCCGGTTTCGAGGTAACACCTCTCATCATCCCGGCTAGCTTGCCTCCAGTGGTGTGGAGTGCCTGGGACTCACGTCTGAGCATCCCCAGTACACTTAGAGCGGTAATTGCAAACACAACAGTGATGGACAGAATGTGGATCAATGTCACACATTCACCCCAGTCCAAAGATCTGGGCCCAAATCCATCGTTTTTCCACTCCACACCACCCTGGGTTAGACAATGGCGATATGCAAATCAGCGCTGACCCTGTGCCCCATGGGAACAGTCCAGTCCGAACCCTCGGATGCTTGATTCCGTTCTGGGAAGGACATGGCTTTTGTAGTTCGGACTGGACTGTTCCCATGGGGCACAGGGTCAGCGCTGATTTGCATATCGCCATTGTCTAACCCAGGGTGGTGTGGAGTGGAAAAACGATGGATTTGGGCCCAGATCTTTGGACTGGGGTGAATGTGTGACATTGATCCACATTCTGTCCATCACTGTTGTGTTTGCAATTACCACTCTAAGTGTACTGGGGATGCTCAGACGTGAGTCCCAGGCACTCCACACCACTGGAGTCAAGCTTGCCGGGCTGATGAGAGGTGTTACCTCGAACCCGGGCCGGTTCTCGGATGCTTGATTCCGTTCTGGGAAGGACATGGCTTTTGTAGTTCGGACTGGACTGTTCCCATGGGGCACAGGGTCAGCGCTGATTTGCATATCGCCATTGTCTAATCCAGGGTGGTGTGGAGTGGAAAAACGATGGATTTGGGCCCAGATCTTTGGACTGGGGTGAATGTGTGACATTGATCCACATTCTGTCCATCACTGTTGTGTTTGCAATTACCGCTCTAAGTGTACTGGTGTCGTGTATTTCTATAGGTTCTGAATCGATCCCCCTATTCCTGACCCTATTCTGGTTAAACTAACTATCAAGTTAACTAACAGTCAGCCCATGAGGCAAGAAATCCCCCATGATGCAGATACCGTTATCTGACGCAGTCACACTACGGCACAGGAACGTGTTATCTGATTAGGTCATAACGCTTGAGATCTAATTAGACAAGCGACATTCCTCCAGCCCCTGATAAGGCATACGACGTTCTCATAACAAATCAAACCTATGACAACCTGGATAATCCGTGCGGCCATTGTTTTGATTTCACAGAGAACTTTAGTAAAGAATGTGCTAACGAGCAAGTCGTATGACATCTTTATTGACGTATCTATGTCCATCCTTACGTCAATCTCGGCACCTTTAAGGTATAAATATTGCCGACCTTGCCCTATGCAAACACACGCGTGGTGACAAGACGGAGCAGCCATACTTGCCGAAGCCGAGAGCAGAAGCAGACCCCGCTGGCAGCAGCCCCGCCTTCCTGACGCGCTGAGAGACGCGCTGCTATCTCAAGCCGAGAGACCCAGCACCGGCGCTTCTGGGCAGCCCTCGCAGGCAGCCTGGAATATCGAGAGCAGAGAAAGAGATACCATTCCTCATTCATCCTAACTTCCAGGTACAGAACTGAATTACCCCTCACAGAGAATTCTTTAGTTATTCACTTGGCAAAAACAAACTTAACTTAAACTGTAACTTTCTATTCCCGCCCACGCATTAGACTTAGGTCAGGTACACGGGGTAGGCGTATTTAGAAACACCAGTTGAGTACGTTTAGTCAAATGTATATGTGTATGTAAATATATTTTAATCATTTTAAACATCATATGGCTCAGAACCCATATCCATGTTTTTACAGTATTATTTTATACTATTGCTTTTAATGTATGCACTTTACTTAACTATAAGTATTGCAATAATATCGATCCATTTCTCTTGTACGAGAAAAGAGACTGATCAATAAATAACACCTTTTTATTGAACACGCCCGTCTCTTCCTTTTCTCTACATTCTGATGAGACTAAGAATGCACGTACTGACTGAGTAAAATAATTGCCTTGTGCTCACACGACTCTTGAGATTGACTCTTGATTAGGGGAGAGCAAAGTTGTCATGTTCTATGGTTGTCAGAAACTAAATCCCTTCTTGTCTAATCAGGGAAGTTAATCCTTCCTTGAACATTCGAGAAAGTTTCTAGCGAACTCTGAGCTTAGCTGGCAAACCCAAAAATTAAGTCTAGCATCGACAGTAGTAGACCTAGTTAACGTCTGGCCTAGGCCTTTACTGCTGTAGGTACTATTCCAATGCGCAGAGCCTATTGGGAAAATAGGAGCTACACTACATGGCGCCCAACGCGTTTGGAAAGGGCGATAAAACTAACGTAAGACATTTAGAGTAACTCAGTCGTGCTTTCTCACTCAGACCCCTTTTCCCAAATACTCCAAAGACGTCTGGAGTGGGTGAAAGGTTATATCCTCCAAAACCTCGCAGGAGGGAACTCCTGTGTATGGTTCTTGGTCAAGTCAACGTTGAAGGATAAACAGTTCCAAAATATTGTGCATCTAATCTCTGTTTCCGTAAGAAACCTGATCTGCAAATAAACATAATACCATCCTGTCAGTAAAATGGGAGAAAGTGATGAAGAAAGAGAGGCAGTTAGATTAGCAACTGAACTCGCAGATGCTGATGCTACCATGCAAGCAGCAGACCCGAATATAACACTCATTCCGGTCATTAAAAGGAGATCTATAACCTTAAAACTTATAGAAAATGGACTGACACCTAGAGGTGGCACAGTCATATTCGTAATTGAGGCACACGAATATCGGCAGACAGAGGTATACTATTCATGGATAAATTTTCCAGCAGCAAATGCTGTAACAAAGTACTTCCACTATTACAAAGTAGAGGAACCTCCTAATGAGTACACTCCTTTCGAGGAGGTGGAAGTACCACTCAAATTCCAAGAGCATTTGCTCTTATTTGATGGCGCCCTAAAACACAATAATCACATCACAAGGCTCGGTCCTTTAGGAAGACCAGGAGCAACGTGGCCGGTCTTAGCCGGATACACACCACATCCAGACATCGATAGAATGCCTGCAGCAGAGCTGTTAATACAGCTAAAACAACTACTAAAAATTCATAGACAATTAGTTCAGTATGTAATGCGGACTTCAACAATTCAGCCAGCGATTAAACTTCCACAGCTGACCCCTCACCAGGGGAACACAAATAAAATTACACCACAGAACATCCAATCCTGCCTAGGTAAAGTTCCAGCTAAACGGGAACAAATACCATTCTGGTTGGCACAGAAAATCACCCAAATAGAGGCGGTGTTTCCTGACACCACCCCATTAGAAAAACACAGGATTCTGACTATATGTCTCCCAATGGGAATCGCACCACACATTGAGGACTGTGACACTTGGGGTACAGTCTTTGCTTCCATCTACACAAAAACGCACGGTGTTCCATCCATTTCGGTAATACCAGATGTGCTAAAACAAATTCAAGATGAATACGGTCCAGAACCTGATTTAACTCTTGGTATGAAATTACTAAAAGACTTCAAACAGGTCTCGGCTATATTACTAGCCAACATAAAAGGTGAAGCAGCAAACGTGGCGATCCGCCAGAGGTTAAAAGAGACAGATATAGCAGACCAACCAGCTGAAATTGCCAGAATCATAGAAAAATCCTATGAAGAACTAGGCAGAGATAGTCTAGGTGGAATACCAGTAAAACCGCAACTGACTACAAGTCCAGAAAAAATATTTTTTAATAATAATAATTCACCAAAAAAGAACTGGGATGGAAACAAACAATCCAATCCTAAAGAAAAGAAATTCCAGTCCAGAGGAAGGTCTCCTAGGCGAAGAGAGAAATCTCCAAACCAAAGACAGAGGTCACCGCAGAGTGACCCCTCTGGGAATAGATATAACCTTAGAAATAGGGATAATATTAAAAAACCTGATAGATATCAAGACATTGATACACGTCTCTCTCAATCTTTTCAGACTTCCTCGCAGAAATCGGAAAGAAGAGGACGATCAGAAGAGCACGCCAAGTCCAAAGACAAGGAACCTGCTCAACTAAAAAAGAAATTACAATTTCCAAAAAAGAAGGTAGCCAGTATCAAGGTAGTTAACAATGCCGAGAATACTGAGGACACAACTGAAAAACGGAGAGTGGGCTCAGACAATGCTAGACAGCGCAGCAGAGGTGAGCATAGCTCACAAAGTCCTTATGAATCATCTGGAGACAGTGGACACGAATGAATACCTTCAAGTGGAAACTGCAGATACCAGAGTTAGCAAGCCCCACAAGATATACGAGATAACATTACGTATAGAGGGAGATAAGACTAGGAAAATAAGGGGACTATTTTGGGATAACCTATCCAAAGGCTATGACATCCTTCTAGCTGAAAAAGACTGGCCACCAGAGTTTGTCAGGGAGTGCCCTCATGGCGAAGAAGTAATTATGCCTGCCTTCTCGAATCAAATCCCGATTCATAAAAAATACACACTTGCTAGAAAGTGGGCAGTGGCCTTAGCACCTGCTTTATATAAAAATCATGTAGGATGGGATGAGGATTCTCCTCCTCACAAAATCCAGTTAAAATCACAACCAACTGCACAAAGGCAGTACCCAATTAAGCAAGAAGCTAAAAAACAAGTAAATGAAATACTAGATCAGCTAGAATACCAGGGGGTGATTGAAACTTGCACCTCACAAATGAACAATCCTTTGTTTCCGGTCTCCAAACCAGACAATTCGTACCGTCTAGTTTTGGATTACCGACACCTTAACACATGTTGCAAAACCTTTGCAGTGCAAAACTCACACAGTGCTGCACTAATGAATAACATAGTGCGCAAAAAATACAAAACAACCTTGGACATCTCCAATGGATTCTTTTGTCAAAACATAGCACCAGAGAGCAGATCTTTAACTGCATTCTCAGTAAATGGCACTCAAAAACAATTCTGTCGGTTAGCCCAGGGGTACAAGAACAGCCCTGGGGTATTCTCAGCGAGAGTAACAGAATTACTACAACTATATGATGATGAAGCATTATCTTATGTTGATGACATTTACTTAACAGATGATGATTTGGAGACTCACTTGAAAAGGGTGAACACCATAATACTTGGGTTCGCTGCAGAGGGTTACAAATTCAACTTCAAAAAATCCAGAATTGCCCATCTAAAAGTTCTATACGAAGGATATGAATTATCAAGCATAGCATGGTTGACAATTTTTTAAAAATATGAAAAGACGTATCCTCTGCCAATCGACATTCTGCCTCTACGACATTACGCCTGTGTAATCTATACAGACGGACATGCTCAACCCTCCGTTTGGGGAGAACAAGCATACAACCCCACATGTGAGATTACAAAAGAAGTGTGGCGCGGAGGTAAATTAAAACCTCTATTAACAAAATCACACTCAGTAGAAACTAATTCAGAAAAACAAACTGAAATAATCGCATTGAAAATGGCGCTAGAGAATGCGGATCGCGAATTCCCGACACTTTTAGTGTCAGATTCATATTTCTGCGTCAAAGCATATAACAAGGATTTGCAGACATGGATTCAGAACGGTTACAAAGATGACACAGATGCACCAATAAAGCAGAGACTGCTCTGGGAACAAGTAGCTCTTTTGAAAAAAGAACTACCAAAGACTCACGTGACACACTCACTGAGTCATCAGCGTGATGGCGTTCACGTTGTGGGGAATTCATTGGCTGAAACAGCCGCAGCGGCAGCCACTAAATCGGCTCCCGTAGATCGAAAAAAGCGTACATTAAAATACATTGACGGTGAAACAATGCTGGCGGTGAAAACGTCATCAAAAGGCGACTGCTCAGCGTTACCGATCAACTATCCACTCAATTATACATACATAATCGATGCAAACTCCGTCCCTTTTGCTCGAATCCCTGGAGTGGGGGATAGAGTGATTCCAAACATGGACAGGAGAAGCTTGTTAATCGCAGACGCACATATGGGTGAGGGTCTTGGACACCTCAAACTAAAAGATTCTCTGGAAGATTTACAATCACGGTACTGGTGGCCAGGCATGAGCCTACATCATACCATGTTTGTAAAAAACTGCCCAAACTGAAACAGAAATCGCAGTGGGGAGAGAAAAAATAAAATACGGTGGAATCTGACTGCAGATAACATCACCAGTAAAAAGAATGGCTTGCGATTAACATATACAGGCTAGTTTCCACTTATAATGTAGATCCACAGCACTCGGCTGACGCCAGAACTGTTATAAAAGATTTGCGGGTCTTCATCGGCACATACGCAATTGGCATTCTGCATTCGGACAATGGTCCTGCTTTTAGCTCTCGGGCTTATAAGGAGGCCATGGTCAGCATGGGCGTGCAATTGCGGTACTCTTGTCCATTTCACCCTGAGGGGAACGGAATTGTTGAAAGAAAAAACCGTGACATAAAGCAATCTATAACGGCAAAGGTATTAGGTTCGGGAGCTGGGTGGGTCAAACATCTAATAAGTGTCCAACGTAGTCTAAATAACTTGCCAAGAAATTCTCTGAAGGGATTCAGTCCGTACGAATTATTATTCGGAACTAGGATGTTGATCTCTGACCTTGATAGTCAGACTTCAGTGGTAATAGAAAAAACCTTTGATGTCAAAGACCGTTTGGCTATTTTGCAGGACTTAAACAAAACAAGAAAAGACCTGAGCAACATACAGTTGAAACAACAGCCAACGACCACTGAAGAATCACCACCTGTCCCAGCAAGACCTGTCTGGATTCCAAAAGTCGGGGATCTAGTCAGGGAGAAGATCGCGGTAAAGAAGGAATTTGGGCCTTCTTACAGAAAAGCAGTTCCTGTCTTGTCTGTCAACGGGACAAGATCAGTTGTACTACCGCCACTTGCTGGAAAAAAGGAGAACCGAGTTGTATCCATCGACCTGGTAAAACCACAACATGTGGCCGATAACAAACGGTAGGCCAAGTGGACTCCCAATAAGTAGCAGAACACCAAGGTTTGCTACCAGTACAGAGGTCCTATCAAAGAGGCTCATCACATTCGAAACGCCTACAGAAGAACAAGAAGGACTATGCAACAATGCAATAGAACTCAGACCTCTGAAAACCCAAATAAAGACATTTAGCAGAGACACACCAATCTATACTGAAGTACCAAGTGACAATGCAAGAAACAAAAATCCTGAACCAATTGGAACAATTGACAGAACTGCATCTGGTTACTTCATCAACTTCGATGATTCCTCTGAAGGCTTCAGTGAATCAAAGACACAGCCATCATCAAAATCCTTTAAAGACAAAGCTAAGGAACTTTTGAAACAACTGAAAGAAACATATCTGGTTTCTCCATGGATTGAATTTTGGGTGGGTTTTGGTGCATTTATCCTCATACTTTGGCTCATCATGGTATTTACTTTGGGACGCTTCATTGAGGGAAAATATGCTAAAATGGACACAGCAAGTCAGAACATCAACTTGGTCCTCAAACCACACACATCTTCACACGTCGAGAAAAGAGAACTTTCTTCAGAACTTTCTTCAGCCAACTTCACAGCCAATCCTATACCTGGTGGGGTAGCCTGGGACAACACTGACTATGAAATTTATGGTCCGGTCGAGATCCTGAAATATCCACACCAAATCAAGATCTCTTTGAGTGACTTTGCAAAACCAAACTCATTTGCTGATGATTGGGACTTTGAAAGTATTAACAATATGATGTCTGACTTAGTAATGTCTGCTAAATTTACAAAACATGATTATTTGCAAGGTTCTACAAATTATGATAGTATGTATTGCTATAACCATTATGGTAACCATTTCTTGCATAAATCTGCACAACCTAGAAATGTTTTAAATTATAATCAATGGGAACATTGTGCTACACCTCCAAAAGGGAGCTCTAGAACCGTTTATGACAAATATTCATATTTTTCAGGTTTTAACATAACTAATGCTGAAACATTTTATTACAAATTGTCAAACAAGACAGGGATGAAAACCATGATAACCAACACAAAATTGATATATTCAGATTCATTCTTTGAAAAAATGAATACTTTTGGATTCGATTATTGGGACAAAAATGTTGATTTGAAAAGTGTTTGGGGTACAAAAGAATGGCAAGTACAGGGTTTAGAAGCTTTGTTTAGAGCCCGCATGATCCCAGAACAAATGATATTTTTAAATGACACTGTTCAACAAACCACCTGTCTTGGCTTAGCCAAAATCAAAGATTTAAATAACCTGTCTATTCCAAAGCCAACAATGTTTAGCAATAGCTCTGATACAGATGAAGAAATAGACATAAACCATATACTAAACCAAAACAGAACACATCCTGATTGGAAACAATGGTTGATCTGGCCCACAGATACAAATAACTGTCAAGATAGATTCCTGAATAAAACACAGGGTTTCAAAATGACCAGGCCAGACCCTAGATATCCCCAAAGACATCACCCAGGGATAATTACAACCTACAGTGTGGGCAAATTATGCCTTCAATGGCTACAGACTTCCACACTGCCTGAAATTAAGCAACACCTAACTTTACTTACTGATGGTTCTGACTTGCGTGATTTCATACTGGGACCACGCAAACAGCGTCAAAAGCGTTTCATAGCAGCCTCTGTATATGAAGCATACAATGAGGCCTGGAAGGTTACTCAAATTGAAACAGCAGAAAGAATACGTGAAATTGATCGTATTAATTTGGAAAAATCACTTTCTGTAGTGGACAATGGGTTAATGACTCTGTCCTCCAGAATATTTTCATTGGACAGCATTGTGTCGTCAGCAATCGATATATTATCGCAAGACTTACTGTTATTACAACATGGTCAGTCACAATTGCGTTCTATTGTACAGCTTGGCTGGACGTTACAAAATCTGCGTTCAGGCTATGTGCCTTGGCGTTTAATCAACACAACGTCACTATTCCAAATCTTTAACCTTACTGATAGACAAATCGGTATGGCGCAAAAGGGTGCTGATTATACAATCTTGAGCATTGAAAAACTAGAAAGATTACCAATGACAATGTCAGAACGACCTGTCAGTGAATGGATAATCCACGGAATCATAAATATTCCAATCTCAACCTTCAGGTTTCAATACTGCCAAAAATATATACAGGCTGGCATGTACGAGAAATTGGGAAAGGGGTACCTTAAAACAACTTGGAACCTGCCCTATTCACATGCATGTGTCAGTAATAAAGGACAGAAAGTGTTTCTTAGTGGCAACAATTGTGCTATGTCACTAAGCGGCACGCTTCTGTGTAACGGAATTAGTTTGCACGGAGCCTGTGAAGGGAATTCATACAACCTTTCATGTCACCAGCAAGGGGCACCTGCAACTGAAATAGAACCATTCTTTCAAAGACTCTATAATGGGAGTTACATTCTTATTGTAGACCGCAGATGTTGTAGTCTTATGCCCGGGACTCCTTATCTCGTCACTACGACGGCGAAGGTCAAGTGCTGTGGACGTTCTTTGTTCCCCAGCTCCTTCCCAGACAGGGAGGCAAGGGCATGGCCCGGTTTGAAAATTACTTCTATTCGAATAGACACTTTAAGCAGAATGAAAACAGTGCTTCTTCAGACGCCTACAAGGCTCACGTCATCTAAAGAAACGTATGATCTACAAGTCGCAAGGACGACTGCAGAGATACATACATTATTATCAACTAATTCCCCCGTACATTTCGCAGAAATCCTAAGCGAAATCTTAAATATTTCTGATACCACTGGGGTCTCAAAGGTATTTAAGACAGTATTTTCGATGGCATTAACACCATTCAAAGCCATACTGGGTATTTTTCCAGATTTCGTCCATTCGATTTTTGGCGGACTTCCCCTGATCCTGGGACTAATTGTAGGAATCCTATTCCTAGTCCTTATTTTTCGTTATGGCAACCCATGTCACAGATCAAACTCTCGCGACAATGGAAGATACGATCCTAGCCATTGGATACCGGGACCGGATATCGAAAATCCTGGGACTCTCCCGGCTTAGAGACCTAAATATGACTTGGTTTCTATCATTTCGACCAATGTGGCAAAGGTGTGTTTTACCTGTACTAAGGTGTCTGCTATGCGGAGAAGAATGCGTGTTAGACACCTGTCTGACGCTACAATCGGATGCGCCGGTGGATGCAGATACACTGTTGGTTCCTACCAAGGTTCACGCTTTGTGCTGCCCTCAAAGGCTGCCAATCCTGATGACGGCATTCCTGGAATCTTCACCACTACGATTGAAGGGTAGTGAAGTTCAAGATGAAAGCAACATCGAACAGGTACGACCCTCTGTCAGCAATGCGAATCAGAATGTCAATGGAGACAATCATGCGCATGAATGCATGGTTACCCCTATTTCCGACTTAGTGGAACTTTCCCATGAAGCTGTTGACAGTTTTTTCGAAAGCCTGAATGATATGATGTTCTCTCCAGAACAGAAATAGAGACTTTTGAGTAAACTCGCACACGGCGTTCCCTGAATTCGGCCTTCAACTTTAAAAATAAAGTCACATGAACAATTTAACTCCAGTTCACGGACAGCAATTTTTTTCAGCAAGCCCCTTAAAATATTTTTCTACATATATTTTCCCGGGACACTGATCTTCTGCTTAAAGTAAGAAACTATTCCTAGAGAACTAAGATTTCTATTTTTAGATACTTTATATAGACTTTAGCTGCCCGCTGGTAGGTTCACAAATATTTTATTATGTGATGAAATGGTCTCGGACTTCCTTTCTGTATAGCCGTATTAAGAGCCATTTCATGTGTATTTCTCATATACCAAAAAGCAATAATGCATAAAAATGCGTGTTTACTTTTGCATTTAATTCATAGCTTAAATGCATACAATATATATGACTGCAATTTTTCAGTATATTTGAAAATTTCGAAATGCATTTATGTATTTTGGGGTGGTAAGGTATACACTATACTCTATAGTATGTTGTACTATGTTATACTATGCATAGATTAGTAGATATGACCATAGTTAGCGTGGAGTGGGTGTCGTGTATTTCTATAGGTTCTGAATCGATCCCCCTATTCCTGACCCTATTCTGGTTAAACTAACTATCAAGTTAACTAACAGTCAGCCCATGAGGCAAGAAATCCCCCATGATGCAGATACCGTTATCTGACGCAGTCACACTACGGCACAGGAACGTGTTATCTGATTAGGTCATAACGCTTGAGATCTAATTAGACAAGCGACATTCCTCCAGCCCCTGATAAGGCATACGACGTTCTCATAACAAATCAAACCTATGACAACCTGGATAATCCGTGCGGCCATTGTTTTGATTTCACAGAGAACTTTAGTAAAGAATGTGCTAACGAGCAAGTCGTATGACATCTTTATTGACGTATCTATGTCCATCCTTACGTCAATCTCGGCACCTTTAAGGTATAAATATTGCCGACCTTGCCCTATGCAAACACACGCGTGGTGACAAGACGGAGCAGCCATACTTGCCGAAGCCGAGAGCAGAAGCAGACCCCGCTGGCAGCAGCCCCGCCTTCCTGACGCGCTGAGAGACGCGCTGCTATCTCAAGCCGAGAGACCCAGCACCGGCGCTTCTGGGCAGCCCTCGCAGGCAGCCTGGAATATCGAGAGCAGAGAAAGAGATACCATTACTCATTCATCCTAACTTCTAGGTACAGAACTGAATTACCCCTCACAGAGAATTCTTTAGTTATTCACTTGGCAAAAACAAACTTAACTTAAACTGTAACTTTCTATTCCCGCCCACGCATTAGACTTAGGTCAGGTACACGGGGTAGGCGTATTTAGAAACACCAGTTGAGTACGTTTAGTCAAATGTATATGTGTATGTAAATATATTTTAATCATTTTAAACATCATATGGCTCAGAAACCATATCCATGTTTTTACAGTATTATTTTATACTATTGCTTTTAATGTATGCACTTTACTTAACTATAAGTATTGCAATAATATCGATCCATTTCTCTTGTACGAGAAAAGAGACTGATCAATAAATAACACCTTTTTATTGAACACGCCCGTCTCTTCCTTTTCTCTACATTCTGATGAGACTAAGAATGCACGTACTGACTGAGTAAAATAATTGCCTTGTGCTCACACGACTCTTGAGATTGACTCTTGATTAGGGGAGAGCAAAGTTGTCATGTTCTATGGTTGTCAGAAACTAAATCCCTTCTTGTCTAATCAGGGAAGTTAATCCTTCCTTGAACATTCGAGAAAGTTTCTAGCGAACTCTGAGCTTAGCTGGCAAACCCAAAAATTAAGTCTAGCATCGACAGTAGTAGACCTAGTTAACGTCTGGCCTAGGCCTTTACTGCTGTAGGTACTATTCCAATGCGCAGAGCCTATTGGGAAAATAGGAGCTACACTACACTGGGGATGCTCAGACGTGAGTCCCAGGCACTCCACACCACTGGAGTCAAGCTAGCCGGGCTGATGAGAGGTGTTACCTCGAAACTGGGCCGGTCCTCGGATGCTTGATTCCGTTCTGGGAAGGACATGGCTTTTGTAGTTCGGACTGGACTGTTCCCATGGGGCACAGGGTCAGCGCTGATTTGCATATCGCCATTGTCTAACCCAGGGTGGTGTGGAGTGGAAAAACGATGGATTTGGGCCCAGATCTTTGGACTGGGGTGAATGTGTGACATTGATCCACATTCTGTCCATCACTGTTGTGTTTGCATACACCACAGTACAGGCACTGCAGTCAACCCCACGCGGTGCATGGTCTAAGGCTCTGTGCAGCAGGGAGTAGACTGCTTTTAGGGTTTTGTGCACAGAGCTTGGTAGTAGCACTATATTACAATGATGCTCAGCGCCGCCCATCTGTAATTTTGATTCAGTACTGTTGTACTATGGAGCAGCTCCCAAAAACAGGGTGGGATTTAGGAGCACTGCAAGACAATTGGAGTTGCCTAGCATCAGGGTCTTGGCAGCCTGTGGAGGCTTCAGTGCACAGCCTGGATGCAAGCAAAACCCTGGCGCTAACCCCACAGTGCACAGGTCTGAAGGTTGTGCAGGACATGGGGTTGGACACTTGGGGCCAACCCTACTCTGACCTTACAAAGTCCCGGGCACACGTTACTAGTTAAATGCACTGTTTGCCAATGTCTCTTGTATTCAAAATGATAGCATATCAGATCCACGCAAGATGTTTATGGTCTCTTCAAATCGTTTGAATCTTTATGAACACAACCAGCCAACACGTGTTTCGTCACAGTGGGAAGTGTCTTGTGACTTCTTCAGGGCTGTACTTAAAGCGTAGGAGTCAGGTGTGGCCACTTCGCTGGTGATAATTCTGACCCGGCTGGTGGGGCGAGGAAGGGACCAATGAGGTCGGGTGAGAAAGGGACCAAAAAGATGCTCTGGAATGACGGAGATCCTAGTGCAAAAGGCGAAGTAAAAGGTGGTCAAGAAACCGGTCCACAATTAATGTCGGAACCACCGGTATAACGGTGATCCCCCAATTAGAGCACCTGTTAGATCGGTGAGTTGGCGGTTCTGCCGTTTGAAAAGAACCTACAGTGGGTGCGCTTCGGGTGGGGAACAGGCACTGGTTTAACCCTGGACTCTGTTTGCTCTGCAAATTGTGTGGGATTTCACCCACACACAGGTAGGGGTTTTAGGGTACTTCCCCTATCCTGTTGCACTGTGCCATATGGCATAGCAAATACGCTAAACACAAAAGCTTCCTGGCATATCCTAAATCCTATCTATTAGACACCCTACTCTGACCATGGCCAGAGCCTCTGCACTAGGGGGGTCGGCTGCTGCATAGGATTGGGCGCAGGGCCTTGCCACGGGTCAGTCCTGGCAGCCCACACTACGCAGCCAAAGGCTGTGCATGAAGGTGGGTTGCCCACCCTTTGGGGCATACAGGGCCTGCGACCGGCCCTATGCTGAACATGGTCAAAGACCTGGTGAGTATTGGGGGCCGATGGGGTTGGGTGCAGTGCCCGGCCCCAGACCCATTACTACAGATAATACATCACTTATGACATGTTCCATGACATCAGTGATAACATCGAGGCGACACATGAAATGTTGTAATTGATGACAACATTGTTGAAGTCGAGGGTGCAAAGGTTGTAGAACAGCGCCTGGATTCATCAATAGGAAATGAAAGTCAATTATGCTTAAAGCCATTAAAAAAAAGAAACGAAATGTATGTTAAACTGCCATTTTCTGTTTCTTACCGCTTCATTCATATGATTATAAACCAGCTCCGTGACAATATATTCTTCGGTTGCTGCTGTAGTCAGGCTAAACAATAACACAGGCGGAGAAACACTAAAAATTATTAACACGCCTACTGTACGGAGCAAAACACAGCTTTGTCTATAATAACAAAGACTTCAATAATAATAAACAGCTTTAGCACTGACTGTTGGGGCAGCACGTCCATGTACGAGGCCCTGACTCATCTATCTTTCCCTTGTCGTCGTGCTTAGAATCACTGTTCACGGGAACAGCTCTTTGAAAAACTGGCCACGGATGAAACGAACTCAATATTTCAGACCTTCCTGGCTTATTATGCGCAACAGCATCATTACATCACTGATAACGTTGTAAAGTTGTTCTTTGTTTTTTTAATTAGGAATGCATTTCCTAGAAATCGTCTGAAACCATTAAGGAAGAAATTATGGGGAGTAAATGTGAGTTTTTTAAGTCATAGTGTTTATCTATGGAAAATATTTTTCGGGTGAAAAATAATTTAATACATATTTGTAGATTTATAGTTGTGTATTTTTTTATTATCACCTTTCTGGAATAATACCTGAAAACTTGCATATGGCTAGGTATAATTGAATGTCATGGGTAACAAAAAAATTATGAATTTTGGCCCTGGTCTCTGTACTGGGGTGAATGTTTGACATGGTTCAACATCCAGTTTTTTTTCATTTCTAACCCAGAGTGGGACGGGTATGCCCAGATGTGGGTCCTGTGCTCGCTATGTAACTGTATTCAAAGTAGCCTGGTTGATGAGTGCTGATACCCCGAAACTGGTCCCAGGATGCTTGTTTTCCGCCCAGGCAGTACCTGTACTGAAGGCTCGGGCTGTATCGTGCCCAAGAGGAGCAGGGTCTAAACTGGAATGGCTCAGGATGCAAAAGATGACGGATTTAGGCAAAGATCTCTGTACTAGGGTGAATGTATGACATTGTTCAGCATTCTGTTCTTTTTGCCGCGTTTAACTACAGTCAGGTATTATAGTGCATGCTCTTCACAGTGTCCGGGTACTCGGATGCAGAAGTCCCGGTTACCTGAAGCGATGCACTGCTGACAAACTCCGCTATAGAGATCAAATTCCAAATAAAACAAATTAGCATCGCATCTGAACAACTTTCAAGTTGAAAAAAAATATTTTTGTATATAATATTCGGTAAATATTTTCACTCTTCGGTCACCCAGGAAACGACCACAAAACGCAAACGATGGAAGGCGGAGGGCATGATAATTTAGCGGCGACAAATCGGTTTATTTTCCCGGCGTTTCCAGGATATTATCTCGTGCAGGAAGCGCCTCTTCATGCTTCTGAAGACAGGATGATCTATACAGAGGTTTAACGTTTCCTGTTTCTAAACAGATAATCGTGTATTAACGTTAACCCGGCTAGGAGTCACCTTGGTTGCAAAGTGCGCTCATTGTGGTCAGGCGTTCACCGCGCCCTTCCTTGGCCGGGTCCATGGTGGTGCATTTACAGGCGATTACAGCGTTGGCCAATCAGCGCCAGGCACGTAGCTTACCTTTAACTTCCTGGGTCACTTTTATGCCGCCGGTGCGTCACTTTTTGTGACGCACCAGTGGCGTAAAAAATGCGGCTTGTTGCCCCATATTTACAAAGTGACGCATCTAGGTAGATGCGTCACTTTGTAAACCCCTGCGCCACATTATACCTGCGCCAGGTATAATGTATGCAAGGGGGGCGTATTGACGCAAGAAAGGGTCGTAGAAGTGACACAGTGAAATCTATGAGATTTCACTGCGTCACTTCTAGGACGCCGTTGTTTCAAAATATTGCGCCTGCCTCACAGCAGGCGTAAGATTGACACATTGCTGGAGTTGCGTCACTTTTGTGACACACTCCAGCAATGCATCACTTTTGCGCTTACAGATACGTCAGAAATACTGACGTATCTGTAACTCCTTGCGCAATGATGCGTCATAATGTAAATATGACGCACCATTGGTATCGCAAGGAGGGCGCAGTGAAAAGTGACGCATCGATGTTTTCACGCAGCGATGCGTCACTTATCATAAATGAGGCTCCCTGTTCTTTAATATGCAGAGTTAGATACACACACAGCAGGTGTTATTAGAGTGCATTTATTAAGAAGTTCCCCAGAAAATAGGATTTGATGGGCATATTAGTATCCGTTCAGAGTCGTATGTAATAAACTGTGGACAGATAGCATGCTTTGGTTTTGGGGTAGTTCAGATTTCAGTTTGGGTTATAGGTTTTCGCAGTGCCTCAACTGTGGCCCTGTGGTGCGCTGATGAGGCGTGACCAAACATGATGTGCCCCCGCCCCCCACCCTGTAGAAAGGTGAGATGGACCCCTCAGAGTCTGATATCTCACAGATACTCGTAGCCTTGGATTGAAAGGGGGCTCCATTAAGGGTAGGCCCTCCGACCTGTGATCTGCCCCTGCTGACAGTCCTCACTGGTTCATGCTTCACGTTGTGTCATTATGTTGTTATATTTTCCCCCAAAGTATCTCGAACTATTTTTCTTTCCATCACATTTCATTACATCAGTACTACTGTGCCCTATTATTAACACTTGAGGCACTTAATGGATCCTATATGTCTTATCTATACAGTCATTTACATATGTCATAATAGCAACATTCATGTTATGCCAGGCTCGGCAACAGCGTTACGGTTTCAGTGTTTTAGAGAATTTCGCCTCCTTAAGCACTCCCCATACACAGAAAAAGAACATTTTGGGCATTGTGCAGTAAATTTAGCACCTCCACTAGGTGGCACCATAATGCTGCTGCCTCACAACCTTGTATGGTGCGACAACCAAGACTATGCTAGGCTAAAGGTTACGTTGTGATCTTTTTCTACTTAATGTTGGTTTGTACAGCACATCACTCTATCTTCAGGAGGCCTGGAAGTGCTGAGGATGTGGTGTAGTGTAGCTCCTATCATCCCAATAGGCTCTGCGCATTGGAATAATACCTACAGCAGTAAAGGCCTAGACCAGACGTTAACTAGGTCTACTACTGTCGATACTAGACTTAAAGTTTTGGGTTTGCCAGCTTAGCTCAGAGTTCACTAGAAACTTTCTCGAATGTTCAAGGAGGACTTAACTTCCCTGATTAGACAAGAAGGGATTTAGTTTCTGACAACCATAGAACATGACAACTTTGCTCTCCCCTAATCAAGAGTAAATCTCGAGAGTCGTGTGAACAAAAGGCAATTTATTTTACTCAGTCAGTACGTGCATTCTTAGTCTCATCAGAATGTAGAGAAAAGGAAGAGACGGGCGTGTTCAATAAAAAGGTGTTATTTATTGATCAGTCTCTTTTCTCATACAAGAGAAATGGATCGATATTATTGCAATACTTATAGCTAAGTAAAGTGCATACATTAAAAGCAGAAGTATAAAATAATACTGTAAAAACATTGATATGGTTTCTAAGCCATAAGATGTTTTAAATGAATAAAATATATTACATACACATATACATTTGACTAAACGTACTCAACTGGTGTTTCTAGATACGCCTACCCCGTGTACCTGACCTAAGTCTAATACGTGGGCGGGAATAGAAAGTTACAGTTTAAGTTAAGTTTGTTTTTGCCAAGTGAATAACTAAAGAATTCTCTGTGAGGGGTTATTCAGTTCTGTACCTGGAAGTTAGGATGAATGAGGAATGGTATCTCTCTCTCTGGTCTCGATATTCCAGGCGGCCTGCGAGGGCTACCCAGAAGCGCCGGTGCTGGATTTCTCGGCAGGAGAAAGCAGCGCGTCTCTCAGTGCGTCAGGAAGGCGGGGCTGCGCCAGCGGGGTCTGCTCTGCTCTTCGCTTCGGCAAGTATGGCTGCTCCGTCTCGTCACCACGCCTGCGTTTGCATAGGGCAAGATCGGTAATATTTATACCTTTAAGGTGCCGAGATTGACGTAAGGATGGACATAGATACGTCAATAAGGATGTCATACGACTTGCTCGTTAGCACATTCTTTTACTGAAGTTCTCGGTGAAATCAAAACAATGGCCGCAGGGTTTTGCCCAGGTTGTCATAGGTTTGATTTGTTATGAGAACTCCGTATGCCTTATCAGGGGCTGGAGGAATATCGCTTGTCTAATTAGATCGCAAGCGTTATGACCTAATCAGATAACACGTTCCTATGCCGTAGTGTGACTGCGTCAGATAACGGTATCTGCATCATGGGGATTTTCTGCCTCATGGGCTGATTACTAGTTAACTTGTTAGTTTGCTAACCAGAACAGGGTCAGGAATAGGGGGATCGATTCAGAACCTATAGGAATACATCACACCCACTCCCCGCTAACTATGGTCATATTTACTAATCTATGCACAGTATAACATAGTACAACATACTATAGGGTATAGTGTATACCTTACCACCCCAAAATACATAAATGCATTTTGAAATTTCAAATATACTGAAAAATTGCAGACATATGTATTGTATGCACTCAAGCTGTAGAATAATGCCAAAGTAATCGCATTTGTATACATTATTGCTTATTTGGTATATGAGAATTACACATGAAATGGTTCTTAAATACAGAAAAAAAGTTCGAGACCATTCCATCACAGAATAAAATATTTATGAACATACCAGCGTGCAGCTAATGTCTATAAGCTATCTAAAATTTAGAAACCTTAGTTCTCTAAGACAGGTTCTTACTTTAAGCAGAAGATAGTGTCCCGAAAATTTGTAAAAATATTTGGGGCTGCTGGAAAAATTGCTGTCCGTGAACTGGAGGTAAAATTGTTCATGTGACTTTATTTTTAAAGTTGAAGGCCGAATTCAGGGAACGCCGTGTGCGAGCTTGCTCAAAAGTCTCTATTTCTGTTCTGGAGAGAACATCATATCATTTAGGCTTTCGAAAAAACTGTCAACAGCTTCCTGGGAAAGTTCCACTAACTCGGAAATAGGTGTAATCATGCATTCTTGCGCATGATTGTCTCCATTGACATTCTGATTTGCATTACTGACAGAAGGTCGTACCTGTTTAATGCTGCTTTCATCTTGAACTTCACTACCCATCAATCGTAGTGGTGAAGCTTCCACGAATGCCGTCATCAGGATTGGTAGCCTTTGAGGGCAGCACAAAGCGTGAACCTTGATCGGGCTCAACAATGTTTCTGCATCCATTGGCGCATCCGATTGTCACAGGTGTCTAACACGCATTCTTCTCCGCATAGCAGACACCTCAATACAGGTAAAACACATCTTTGCCACATTGGTCGAAATGATAGAAACCAAGTCATGTTCAGGTCTCTAAGCCGGGAGAGTCCCAGGATTTTTGATATCCGGTCCCGGTATCCAATGGCTAGGATTGTTTCTTCCCTTGTCGCAAGAGTTTTGTCTGTGACATGGGTTGCCATAACGAAAAATAAGGACCAAGAATAGGATTCCTGCAATTAGTCCCAAGATCAGGGGTAGTCCGCCAAAAATCGAATGGACGAAATCTGGAAAAATACCCAGTATGGCTTTGAATGGTGTTAATGCCATCGAAAATACTGTCTTAAATACCTTTGAGACCCCATTGGTATCAGAAATATTTAAGATTTCATTCAGGATTTCCGCGAAATGTACGGGGGAATTAGTTGATAATAATGTATGTATTTCTGCAGTCGTCCTTGCGACTTGTAGATCATACGTTTCTTTTGATGACGAGAGCCTGGTAGGCGTATGAAGAAGCACTGTTTTCATTCTGCTTAAAGTATCTATTCGAATAGAAGTAATTTTCAAACCGGGCCATGCCCTTGCCTCCCTGTCTGGGAAGGAGCTGGGGAACAATGAGCGTCCACAGCACTTGACCTTCGCAGTCGTAGTTACGAGATAAGGAGTCCCGGGCATAAGACTACAACATCTGCGGTCTACAATTAGAATGTAACTCCCATTATAGAGTCTTTGAAAGAATGGTTCTATTTCTGTTGCAGGTGCGCCTTGCTGGTGACATGAAAGGTTGTATGAATTCCCTTCACAGGCTCCATGTAAACTAATTCCGTTACACAGAAGTGTGCCACTTAGTGACATCGCACAATTATTGCCACTAAGAAACACTTTCTGTCCTTTATTACTGACACATGCATGTGAATAGGGCAGGTTCCAAGTTGTTTTAAGGTACCCTTTTCCCAATTTCTCGTACATGCCAGCCTGTATATATTTTTGGCAGTATTGAAACCTGAAGGTTGAGATTGGAATATTTATTATCCCATGTATTATCCATTCACTGACAGGTCGTTCTGACATTGTCACTGGTAATCTTTCTAGTTTTTCAATGCTCAAGATTGTATAATCAGCACCCTTTTGCGCCATACTGATTTGTCTATCAGTAAGGTTAAAGATTTGGAATAGTGACGTTGTGTTGATTAAACGCCAAGGCACATAGCCTGAACGCAGGTTTTGTAATGTCCAGCCAAGCTGTACAATAGAGCGCAATTGTGACTGACCGTGTTGTAATAACAGTAAGTCCTGCGATAATATGTCGATTGCTGAAGACATAATGCTGTCCAAAGAAAAAATTCTGGAGGACAGAGTCATTAACCCATTGTCCACTACAGAAAGTGATTTTTCCAAATTAATACGGTCAATTTCCCGTATTCTCTCTGCTGTTTCAATTTGAGTAACCTTCCAGGCCTCATTGTATGCTGCATATACAGAGGCTGCTATGAAACGTTTTTGACGCTGTTTGTGTGGTCCCATTATGAAATCACGCAAGTCAGCACCATCAGTAAGTAAAGTTAGGTGTTGCTTAATTTCTGCCAGTGTGGAAGTTTGTAGCCATTGAAGGCATAATTTGCCCACACTGTAGGTTGTTATTATCCCTGGGTGATGTCTCTGGGGATATCTAGGGTCTGGCCTGGTCATTTTGAACCCCTGTGTTTTGTTCAGGAATCTGTCTTGACAGTTATTAGTATCTGTGGGCCAGATCAACCATTGTTTCCAATCAGGATGTGTTCTGTTTTGGTTTAATATATGGTTTACGTCTATCTCTTCGTCTGTAGAAGTGTTGCTAAACATTGCTGACTTTGGAATAGACGGTTTATTTAAATCTTTGATTTTGGCTAGGCCAAGACAGGTGGTTTGTTGAACAGTGTCATTTAAAAATATCATTTGTTCTGGGATCATGCAGGCTCTAAACAAAGCTTCTATACCCTGTACTTGCCATTCTTTTGTACCCCAAACACTTTTCAATTCAACATTTTTGTCCCAATAATCAAATCCAAAAGTATTCATTTGTTCAAAAAATGAGTCTGAATATATCAATTTTGTGTTGGTAATCATGGTCTTCATCCCTGTCTTATTTAACAATTTAAAATAAAATGTTTCAGCATTACTTATGTTAAAACCTGAAAAGTATGAATATTTGTCGTAAACGGTTCTTGAGCTCCCTTTTGGAGGTGTTGCACAATGTTCCCATTGATTATAATTTAAAACATTTCTTGGTTGTGCAGATTTATGTAGAAAATGGTTACCATAGTGGTTATAGCAATACATACTATCATAATTTGTAGAACCCTGCAAATAATCATGTTTGGTAAATTTAGCAGACATTACTAAGTCAGACATCATATTATTAATGCTTTCGAAGTCCCAATCATCAGCAAATGAGTTTGGTTTTGCAAAGTCACTCAAGGAGATCTTAATTTGGTGTGGATATTTCAGGATCTCGACCGGACCATAAATTTCATAGTCAGTGTTGTCCCAGGCTACCCCACCAGGTATCGGATTGGCTGTGAAGTTGGCTGAAGAAAGTTCTCTTTTCTCGATGTGTGAAGATGTGTGTGGTTTGAGGATCAAATTGATTTTCTGACTTGCTGTGTCCATTTTAGCATATTTTCCCTCAATGAAGCGTCCCAAAGTAAGTACCATGATGAGCCAAAGTATGAGGATAAATGCACCAAAACCCACCCAAAATTCAATCCATGGGGAAATCAGATATGTTTCTTTCAGTTGTTTCAAAAGTTCCTTAGCTTTATCTTTAAAGGTTTTTGGTGATGGCTGTGTCTTTGATTCACTGAAGCCTTCAGAGGAATCATCGAAGTTTATGAAGTAGCCGGATGCAGTTCTGTCAATTGTTCCAATTGGTTCAGGATTTCTCTTTCTTGCATTTTCACTTGGTACTGCATTGTAGATTGGTGTGTCTCTGCTAAATGTTTTTATTTGGGTTTTCAGAGGTCTGAGTTCTATTGCATTGTTGCATAGTCCTTGTTGTTCTTCTGTAGGCGTTTCGAATGTGATGAGCCTCTTCGTTAGGACCTCTGTACTGGTAGCAAACCTTGGTGTTCTGCTACTTATTGGGAGTCCACTTGGCCTACTGTTTGTTATCGGCCACATGATTGTGGTTTTACCAGGTCGATGGATACAACTCGGTTCTCCTTTTTACCAGCAAGTGGCGGTAGTACAACTGATCTTGTCCCGTTGACAGACAAGACAGGAACTGCTTTTCTGTAAGAAGGCCCAAATTCCTTCTTTACCGCGATCTTTTCCCTGACTAGATCCCCGACTTTTGGAATCCAGACAGGTCTTGCTGGGACAGGTGGTGGTTCTTCAGTGGTTGTTGGCTGTTGTTTCAACTTTATGTTGCTCAGGTCTTTTCTTGTTTTGTTTAAGTCCTGCAAAATAGCCAAACGGTCTTTGATATCAAAGCTTTTTTCTTTCACCACTGAAGTCTGACTATCAATGTCAGAGATCATCATCCTAGTTCCAAATAATAATTCGTACGCACTGAATCCCTTCAGAGAATTTCTTGGCAAGTTATTGAGACTACGTTGGACACTTATTAGATGTTTGACCCACCCAGCTCCCGAACCTAATATCCTTTCCGCTATAGATTGCTTTATGCCTTGGTTTTTTCTTTACACCATCCCGTACCCTCAGGAAGGAAGTGAGAAGATTCCCGCTGGACTATGCTCATTTGGCCATGTTTCCCCTCAGGCTGGAGGGCTAGAGTGAAAACAATGGTCAAACGTAGCATGCTCTTAGCGTATATGCCATTTAGACTCGCAAATCTTTGTATAACAGTCCAGACGTCAGCCGAGTGCTGGTGATCTACATTATAAGTGGAAACTAGCCTGTATATGTTAATCGCAACCCTTCCTTTTTACTCTTGATTTTTTCTGGAGCAAAACGGCGAGGTATTAAACTGTTTCTCTCCCCACTGCGATCTCTGTTGCAGTTTGGGCAGTTTTTTACAAACATGGTGTGAAGCAGGCTAATGCCTGGCAACCTGTACCGTGATTGTAATTCTTCCAGAGAATCTTTTAGTTTGAGGTGTCTGAGACCCTCGCCCATATGTGCGTCTGCGATTAACAAGTTTCTCCTGTCCATGTTTGGAATCACTCTATCCCCCACTCCAGGGAGTCGAGCAAAAGGGACGGAGTTTGCATCGATTATGTATGTATAATTGAGTGGATAGTTGATCGGTAACGCCGAGCAGTCGTCTTTTGATGACGTTTTCACCGCCAGCACTGTTTCACCGTCAATGTATTTTAATGTACGCTTTTTTCGAACTACGGGAGCCGCTTTAGTGGCTGCCGCTGCGGCTGTTTCAGCCAATGAATCCCCTACAACGTGAACGCCATCACGCTGATGACTCAGTGAGTGTGTCACGTGAGTCTTTGGTAGTTCTTTTTGTAAAAGAGCTATTTGTTCCCAGAGCAGTTTCTGCTTTATTGGTGCATCTGTGTCATCTTTGTAACCGTTTTGAATCCATGTCTGCAAATCCTTGTTATATGATTTGACGCAGTAATATGAATCTGACACTATAAGTGTCGGGAATTCGCGATCCGTATTATCTAGCGCCATTTTCAAAGCTAATATCTCAGTTTGTTGTTCTGAATTAGTTTCTACTGAGTGTGTTTTTGTTAATAGAGGTTTTAGTTTACCTCCGCGCCACACTTCTTTTGTAATCTCACATGTGGGGTTGTATGCTTGTTCTCCCCAAACGGAGGGTTGAGCATGTCCGTCTGTATAGATTACACAGGCGTAATGTCGTAAAGGCAGAATGTCGATTGGCAGAGGATATGTTTTTTCATATTCTAAATTTTCCATTTCTTCTAGGTGCTTGGAGTATGGCACAATGTTCTAGAAGATTGTCAGCCAGGCTATACTTGATAATTCATATCCTACGAACAGGACTGTGCAGATGGGCAATTCTGGATTTTTTAAAGTTGAATTTGTAACCCTCTGCTGCGAACCCAAGTATTATGGTGTTCACTCTTTTCAAGTGAGTCTCCAAGTCATCATCTGTTAAGTAAATGTCGTCGACATATATTTGTAGTAATTCTGTTACTCTGGCTGAGAATACCCCCGGGCTGTTCTTGTACCCCTGGGCTAACCGACAGAATTGTTTTTGAGTGCCATTTATTGAGAACGCAGTTAAATATCTGCTCTCTGGTGCTATGTTTTGACAAAAGAATCCATTAGAAATGTCTAATGTTGTTTTGTATTTTTTGCGCACTATGTTATTCATTAGTGCAGCACTGTGTGAGTTTTGCACTGCAAAAGTTTTGCAACATGTGTTAAGGTGTCGGTAATCCAAAACTAGACGATATGAATTGTCTGGTTTGGAGACCGGAAACAAAGGGTTGTTCATTTGTGAGGTGCAAGTTTCAATCACCCCCTGGTATTCTAGCTGATCTAGTATTTCATTTACCTGTTTTTTTAGCTTCTTGCTTAATTGGGTACTGCCTTTGTGCAGTTGGTTGTGATTTTAACTGGATTTTGTGAGGAGGAGAGTCCTCATCCCATCCCACGTGATTTTTATATAAAGCAGGAGCTAGAGCCACTGCCCACTTTCTAGCAAGTGTGTATTTTTTATGAATTGGAATTTGATTTGAGAAGGCAGGCATAATTATTTCTTCGCCATGAGGGCACTCCCTGACAAACTCTGGTGGCCAGTCTTTTTCAGCTAGAAGGATGTCATAGCCCTTGGAGAGATTATCCCAAAATAGTCCCCTTATTTTTCTAGTCTTATCCCCCTCTATACGCAATGTTATTTCGTATATTTTGTGAGGTTTGCTAACTCTGGTGTCCGCAGTTTCCACTTGAAGATATTCATTCGTGTCCACTGTCTCCAGATGATTCATAAGGACTTTGCAAGCTATGCTCACTTCTGCTGCACTGTCTAGCATTGTCTGAGCCCACTCTCCGTTGATCAGTTGTGTCCTCAGTATTCTCGGCATTGTTAACTACCTTGATACTGGCTACCTTCTTTTTTGGAAATTGTTATTTCTTTTTTAGCTGAGCAGGTTCCTTGTCTTTGGACTTGGCGTGCTCTTCTCTTTGTTCTGATCGTCCTCTTCTTTCCGATTTCTGCGAGGAAGTCTGAAAAGATTGAGAGGGACGTGTATCAATGTCTTGATATCTATCAGGTTTTTTTATATTATCCCTATTTCTAAGGTTATATCTATTCCCAGAGGGGTCACTCTGGGGTGACCTGTGTCTTTGGTTCGGAGATTTTTCTCTTCGCCTAGGAGACCTTCCTCGGGACTGGAATTTCTTTTCTTTAGGATTGGATTGTTTATTTCCATCCCAGTTCTTTTTTGGTGATGTAGATTTATTATTAAAAAATAATTTTTCTGGACTTTCAATAAGTTGCGGTTTTACTGGTATTCCACCTAAACTATCTCTACCTAGTTCCTCATAGGATTTTTCTATGATTCTGGCAATTTCAGCTGGTTGGTCTGCTATATCTGTCTCTTTTAACCTCTGGCGGATCACCACGTTTGCTGCTTCACCTTTTATGTTGGCTAATAATATAGCCGAGACCTGCTTGAAGTCTTTCAGTAATTTCATACCAAGAGTTAAAGCGGGTTCCGGACCATATTCGTCTTGAATTTGTTTTAGCACATCTGGTATCACCGAAATGGATGGAACACCGTGCGTTTTTGTGTAGATGGAAGCAAAGACTGTACCCCAAGTGTCACAGTCCTCAATGTGTGGTGCGATTCCCATTGGAAGACAGATAGTCAGAATCCTGTGTTTTTCTAACGGGGTGGTGTCAGGAAACACCGCCTCTATTTGGGTGATTTTCTGTGCCAACCAGAATGGTATTTGTTCCCGTTTAGCCGGTACTTTACCTAGGCAGGATTGGATGTTCTGTGGTGTAATTTTATTTGTGTTCCCCTGGTGAAGGGTCAGCTGTGGAAGTTTAATCGCTGACTGAATTGTTGAAGTCCGCATCACATACTGAACTAATTGTCTATGAATTTTTATTAATTGTTTTAGCTGTGTTAACAGCTCTGCTGCAGACATCCCTTCGATGTCTGGGTGTGGTGTGTATCCGGCTAGGACCGGCCACGTTGCTCCTGGTCTACCTAAAGGACCGAGCCTGGTGATGTGATTATTATGTTTTAGGGCGCCATCAAATAAGAGCAAATGCTCTTGAAATTTGAGTGGTACTTCCACCTCCTCGAAAGGAGTGTACTCATTAGGAGGTTCCTCCATTTTGTAATAGTGGAAGTACTTTGTTACAGCATTTGCTGCTGGAAAATGTATCCATGAATAGTACACCTCTGTCTGCCGATATTCGTGTGCCTCAATTACGAATATGACTGTACCACCTCTAGGTGTCAGTCCATTTTCTATAAGTTTTAGAGTTATAGATCTCCTTTTGATGACCGGGATGAGTATTATATCCTCGTCTGCTGCTTGCATGGTAGCATCAGCTGCTGCGAGTTCAGTTGCTAATCTAACTGCCTCTCTTTCATCACCACTCTCTGCCATTTTACCGACAGGAAGCTTATGTCTTTTGTTTGCAGATCAGGTTTCTTATGGAACAAAGATTAGATGCACAATATTTTGGAACAGTGTATCCTTCAACGTTGACTTTACCAAGAACCATACATAGGAGTTCCCTCCTGCGAGGTCTGGCGGATATAACCTTTCACCCACTCCAGACGTCTTTGGAGTATTGTGGGAAAAGGGGTCTGAGTGAGAAAGCACGACTGAGTTACTCTAAATGTCTTACGTTAGTTTTATCGCCCTTTCCAAACGCGTTGGGCGCCATGTAGTGTAGCTCCTATCATCCCAATAGGCTCTGCGCATTGGAATAATACCTACAGCAGTAAAGGCCTAGACCAGACGTTAACTAGGTCTACTACTGTCGATACTAGACTTAAAGTTTTGGGTTTGCCAGCTTAGCTCAGAGTTCACTAGAAACTTTCTCGAATGTTCAAGGAGGACTTAACTTCCCTGATTAGACAAGAAGGGATTTAGTTTCTGACAACCATAGAACATGACAACTTTGCTCTCCCCTAATCAAGAGTAAATCTCGAGAGTCGTGTGAACAAAAGGCAATTTATTTTACTCAGTCAGTACGTGCATTCTTAGTCTCATCAGAATGTAGAGAAAAGGAAGAGACGGGCGTGTTCAATAAAAAGGTGTTATTTATTGATCAGTCTCTTTTCTCATACAAGAGAAATGGATCGATATTATTGCAATACTTATAGCTAAGTAAAGTGCATACATTAAAAGCAGAAGTATAAAATAATACTGTAAAAACATTGATATGGTTTCTAAGCCATAAGATGTTTTAAATGAATAAAATATATTACATACACATATACATTTGACTAAACGTACTCAACTGGTGTTTCTAGATACGCCTACCCCGTGTACCTGACCTAAGTCTAATACGCGGGCGGGAATAGAAAGTTACAGTTTAAGTTAAGTTTGTTTTTGCCAAGTGAATAACTAAAGAATTCTCTGTGAGGGGTTATTCAGTTCTGTACCTGGAAGTTAGGATGAATGAGGAATGGTATCTCTCTCTCTGGTCTCGATATTCCAGGCGGCCTGCGAGGGCTACCCAGAAGCGCCGGTGCTGGATTTCTCGGCAGGAGAAAGCAGCGCGTCTCTCAGCGCGTCAGGAAGGCGGGGCTGCGCCAGCGGGGTCTGCTCTGCTCTTCGCCTCGGCAAGTATGGCTGCTCCGTCTCGTCACCACGCGTGCGTTTGCATAGGGCAAGATCGGTAATATTTATACCTTTAAGGTGCCGAGATTGACGTAAGGATGGACATAGATACGTCAATAAGGATGTCATACGACTTGCTCGTTAGCACATTCTTTTACTGAAGTTCTCGGTGAAATCAAAACAATGGCCGCAGGGTTTTGCCCAGGTTGTCATAGGTTTGATTTGTTATGAGAACTCCGTATGCCTTATCAGGGGCTGGAGGAATATCGCTTGTCTAATTAGATCGCAAGCGTTATGACCTAATCAGATAACACGTTCCTGTGCCGTAGTGTGACTGCGTCAGATAACGGTATCTGCATCATGGGGATTTTCTGCCTCATGGGCTGATTACTAGTTAACTTGTTAGTTTGCTAACCAGAACAGGGTCAGGAATAGGGGGATCGATTCAGAACCTATAGGAATACATCACAGTGGCAAGGGAAAGGACAAATGATACGGGTGTGGTGCTTCGTGGACTAATGCATCCACTGCAGGGGCCTGTGTACCCTCATGGTCGCACGTTAAAATCCCAGTGGGTTTGCTCAGCCTTTCATCCTTAACAAGTCGATAAAATGAGTACCATTGAGTTAAGTAACAATAAACAACTGTTATTCAGCGCCAAGATACATCTCTGGGTGAATGTGCACTTTACAACTACACAATATGTTATGTCCAGAATGGAGAGGTGTAGCAGCAGGCCTGGCTCCAGGATTTTTTATTTGGGTGGGCCAATGGTGATTTTGGGTGGGCCCTTGCAGGCTTGATTTGTCGCATATATCTCTAGGCAGGACTGCTTCAGGGCCCTCCTTTATCTCTACTTAGTCTTATAAGGCCCAGTAAAACACACTCATTTCCAAATCTCTTTTTAATGTTATCACTCTCAAAAAGAGTTTTTTCCATGTAATGTTCCTCTGATGGGAATAGGAGATTTCTGAGGTGGGAGTATCAGGTAAGTGACACTCCTCGGGCTCCCTCTGTGCGAGCCTTCAGGGAGAATCCCTCTTCATTACTACCTCCACCTGACCACGGTCTCTGCAACACACTCCCTTACAGGCTTGATTAGCCACTATTCCTCTCCAGTGCACCTTATCTCACAGATAACCTTGGGCTCCAGCCCCATATCAGGCACCATTGGGCTCCACTTTCATTTTTCCCGGTATAAACATTAGCAAAATCACCTTCAAACTTAAAAAATTGAATATAGCAGTAATTATAATTAGCACGCACTTTAAAGTATGTTCCACAGTAGCCCTTATGGCCCGACTGCTAATTAAATAAACAAAAACAGAAAGGCCATGACAGGGCCGGCTTCAGCGCTGATGCGAAAGTCTTTTTTAGCGCTGCACCAATAACCTTTTTCTCCGAAAATACCTTTACTACCACCTACCAACAGTGCCCCTCATCCCTCCATGGCCTCCCTATTGACCTCTTCCTCAGATTCCCTCACTGCCACATACCACAAGGGCCCCTAATCTCCCCCTAGCCCCTCCCCCTTATGACCCCCTCCTCGGCTTCCCTCACTGCCACCCTCCACCAGTGCCCCTCATCTCTCTTTAGCCCCTCCTCCTCATGACCTCCTCCTCAGACTCCCTCACTATCACACTCCAACAGTACCCCTCATCTCTCCGTAGCCCCCCATTGAACTCCTCATCGGACTCCATCACTACCACCCTCCACCAGTCTCCCTCATCTCTCCATAGCCCCCCTACTGACCTCCTCATTGTATTCCCTCACTGCCACCCTCCACCAGTTCCCCTCATCTCTCTGTAGCCCCTCCCCTTATGACCTCCTCCTCATTCTCCCTCACTACCACCCACCATCAGTGCCCCTTATCCCTCCCTAGCTCCTCACTCCACACCATGACCTCTTCCTTGTATTCCCTCACTGCCACCCTCCACCAGCGCTCCTCATCTTTACGTAGCCCCATTCTCATACGCATTTCATTTGTTGTATAGTGTTACTCATATCAATGTAGTGTGTGTCAGTACTTTACACCACACACATATTATGCAGAGACAATGAATCATACAAGTATGTAATTCAGTCTACAGGAAATATCACATAAGCCAATGAGGATTACAAGGTGTAGGAATCAAGTCATCCATACTGGTGGGCAGTGTATTTTAAGAGGGTTTGGTCTGGGGAAACACAACCTTAGGTTTTAAAGAGTATTCCATGAGGGTCAGCTTAACTGATAAAAATGTATATCTGCCCAAACATACTCATTTTAGCAACATTAGAATAATGAAAGACTGTGGAAGTTCTAACTATATCACAAAACAATAAAATCGAAGTACTAACTATACCATTCATGTTTGTATGCAGCTCTTTGATGACAGTTCATTGGTCACTGTCCTATGTTAGGATTGAAACTTCTGAACTGCAAGTAACACAAGGATCTCTGTGACAAAGGCAGTAACCCACTGAGCTATCCATATAAAATACAGTGCATCTGCATTTAAAAACTACTAACAGACAAATGATTGCTCCCCAGCAGGATCATTAATCACCAGCGTCATCTGGGCACTTTGTATTGTCTTATTGTTGTCCTGCATTGGGCATGATGATGATAAAAACTGTTTAAATAAAGCACACACAAAGTATGTGTCCTGCTGGGCCTGTGCAGATGTTAAAAATAAAAAAATGTTTTAACACATTCTCTTACCTACTCTATTGGTCAAACTTTGTGTCACACACACCCTGATGTGACAAGCCAGTGCAGGGGTCAGGAAAGGTGACTAGTAATAAAGAAACTTATTTTCTCCTGCACTGCATAGAAAAAGAAATATCAATGCAGCAGGAAAGTAGGTAAAGGTTACTAAAGGTTACCTTTGTCAAAGAAAGGATGTGTCGCCTTTCGCCATTCAGCGATGAAGGGGTGAAAAAATAAACAAAGCCTTGTTAACATGTAAATGGTCTTTAAAGACCTGTGAAGTACTCAGTAGCTGCTGCGATAATCTCTAAAACCGTCTGTGTGTGTGTGCGTGCCCAGGAAGCCATCTCCGCCTGGGCTGACACACACTCGACCTGTGCGTTGCACGCCTGCCTTCAAGCCCTCACTGTGAGGGCCAAGGGTCCTGTTTGGGTGGGTCAGGCTCATGCTTGGGTGGGCCTGGGCCACCCGGCCCACCCGCTAGAACCGGACCTGTGTAGCAGGCAAATAGAGGGAGTGAGGAATTTGTCTTTTGGATGGAGATGTCTTCGATTGAAGAGCAACATTTCACCAGACGGGGCAACCGTCCACTATGGGAAGATGATCTTATGCATTTGAAAGTAGGGACAGTGGAAGAAAAGAATAATGGGGAAGTAGACGGGGTGTCCTCCTGGCGTTGAAGCATGAGTGGGAGTAGGAACGCAGCATGTGGAGTAACAATTTCATTCCATTCCACTTTAAGTGTAGTGGCTGACCCAGCACTGACGCAGAGGCTAGATGGAAGCCTGGCAAGTCGGCTTCCATGATCCCATCCTGTTTTATTGGTATTTTACTGATTGAGCAGCCTCCGTTCCCCCTGTTTTTTGTTGGAAAGCTTGGCAGAGATTCTTGACTGTGTAGTAATCATGGTAATATTTGTCCCCTACACCCTCTGATGCGATGCTCCCTCCCCTCAAGCCATGAACAATCTCCTTATAAGTTAATTTCAGCTCTTGGCCAGTTTAAAATTTCAATTCCAGAAAGACATGCTCCTTCCTCTTCTTCGAAGGCTATTGAGACTCAGCCTCGTGTCTGCCCCAAACAGAACCATGATAAGGCTGTGCAGGAGTTACAGCCACTATGGACTTTCATATCACCCACTGACTGCCGCAAAGGAACTTTCCTTCATTTTTGCAGCTATCTAGACAACCTCCTAGAACATTCAGTACCGCTTGCCACAAAATGTACTCTTTCAGTCAGAGAAAGTAATTGCTGACTCACAGATGGAATTACAGGCGGTGCGAGGCAACATGAAAACTTTATTTAAAACCAGTAACCAGCTAAGTTTTATGGTGATTTATTAACCAGCATCTTATGTTCTTATTGGCCTATGTTATACACAGGTACAAGAAGAGTGTGTATAAACTGCTTCTAAAAAAATCTGCCTTAGAACTTTCTTTGCCGAAAACAAACTTAGATGTACATGTACGTTAGACATGACAGCTGTTTGCATCCTGTTTGAGAAAGCTACAGTATCTTCAGCGGAGCCGCCATATTGGAGGGGACAACAGCAGGGCGGTCCTAGAACTTTTGGGGCCCCGGGCGAAAGAGAAGATGTGAGACCCCTCTAATTTGCATGTATCATCACAAGTGACATCACATAAAGTGACATCGCAGGACTATTGATCTTATTTATCGTCACTGAAGAGACCTTATGTGGATATCAGTAACAATGAGAAAAACACAAATAAGCAAATGAAATAAGTACATATATTTTAAAACTGTATTAAATGGATTACATTTGTCACTTTGGATGGAAAAGCTAGTTCCAGGTCTTAGAAAGATGGATGTCTTTTTTACTCCATGTTAACTGATCGTTTCCAGTTGAGCGCATGATAGGAATTCCAGTTCTGTCTAATGAAGGGGAGAGATCCTGTTGAGGGAATGAGGAGTGGGGTCATTCAAAATATAAAATGACACAAGAGAAAACCTCTCACAACAGGCATATAATCGCAAATTTCAAAAGTCTCCCATATCATTTTGTGTCATGATGGTGCCACCTTAGGATGACATTTATACTAAGTAATTTCTTTTAACATAAATCTTCTCACCAGTATCCCACATGCACATGCCAGGAGTCGTAGGACAATCTTTTTTGTGTGTGGGCTCTTTACTTGCCAGAATTATGTTAAGTGTAACAGAACACATATAATACAAAATTACAAGACACTATTGCAAACAAATTAAGATTGTACATCAATAAAAAAAGACCTAGAACAACCGAGACAACTGCTAAATCATACATTGACTTGAAGGTATGCTGCAGATTCAAGGGGTTTTCAAATCTACGTTTTAATTTGGCGTTAGAATTGTAGAAATGCAAGTGGCCGGCTTTAGCGCTGGTGGAGTCCTATGCGAAAATGTTTGTTAGTGCCCCCAAATGACTCCCTCTGCCACGGATTCCCTAACTACCACCCTTTGACAGTGCCCATCAAGTTTCAATAATCAGATTCTCTCTCAGATGCATTTAACTTGATTTGCAGGGCTACTGATACCAGTGTAGGGTATCAGAGAATGTAATATTACACACATTATACAGAGACAATCTATCCTATGTGTGTAAATCACTGTATAGGAAATGTAACATAAAACAAAGGACTACAAGGTGTAGGAGTCACATGACAATCATAGTAGTAGGCATTATAGTTTATTAGTGATTGGTCTGGATAAACAGAAACTCTGAAATTAGAACGTAATATCATGGTTGGGGTTTCTCTTTAATAGCCAGAATTGAGTTCTATCCAAATGAATCCTTTTTGCAACATTAAGATAACCAAAGACTGGGGAAAAAACATAACCCTACAATTTATACCTTACAGTTTGCATGCAGCTCTTAGATGACAGTTAATAGCTCACTGTTCAATTTTAGGATATTGACTTATTAACTGCCAGTAAAAAAAGGTTCTTACTGACAAAAACAGTATCCCACTCACCTATTTACATTATGTGCACTTTGTGATCTGCATGGTACATGTTCTTAGCAGCAGGCACATTAACCCTCTGCTCAACCTTTCCACGAGTCAAAATTTCCACTAGACTAACCTCAGATCTCTCTCAAATAGGAACATTAATCACTGGAGTTATTATGACATTTTTATTTTTGCCAAAATTGGTGGAGGCCAGGAAGGAGGCAGCAAGCGCTTTTAAAACCAAAATATACTTGCAAACATGACGGCCTCACCCGAAGTGAGCGCTCAGTGCGATGTCACTGGTCCCACCGCTCTAGAGCCTCCCTGCTCAAGGATCCTGTGACCTCAGTGACAGAGTCACTGATGCTTTAGGGTGTGCTGCTTTATAGGCCTGCCAAATAGACTTGAGGTGAGCTTTAGGGGTCGTGGTGGACAGGCCTTCAAGGTTAGCCCACACTTGCCACCACTAGGGTTCACCTGCTGCTTCTGAGACACCAGGGCTAATAAGGTCTAGTGGTGTCTCAGGAGAGTGGTCTGGTTGTGAAGGCTGAACCTGGCTCCCCAGTTCCCAAGTCGGCAGCTCTGGCCATAGTGCCATTTCCTCTCCCCACTGAACACCATACTGTCTCACTGAGAGAAACTCCCACTGCCTTCAACTACAATCCAATTGAGCCCCTCTATAAATACCAGGATGCGAATCAATTCAAATTATGCACTAGACTAGAGTAATATTCTGCCTTAAAAAGAAAGGGCCAGATGTATGACCACTTGCATTTGCGACTCGCAAATTGTGAAAAATTGCAAGTCGCACTAGCAAACGTACAACAGTGTCAGAGACACTGTTAGCGATTCCCAATAGGATCGCAGAATGCCAGGCTCATAAATATGAATGAGAAACTTGCTATTTTCGACCCCAATGGGAATGGCTGGCCCTTCCAGGGATGGTTGCCTGCTAGGCTCAGTAGAACTCCATGTCTGGGACTGCTTTTCAATAAAGCAGGTTTATTTTTTTAATGCAGCCGTTTTCCTTAAAGGAAAACGGGATGCATTTGCAAAAAAAATTTAAACGTTTTTGTTTCATTTTTTTAAGGGCAGGCAGTGGTCCCAGGACCACTGCCTGCCTTAAAAAATATTTTCACATGCATTCCCAAAGGGAAAGGGGTCCCCTGGGGATCCCTACCCGTTTGTGAATGCTTTACCACCTACTTGAAGTAGGTGGTAAATTGCGACTGTTTTGCAACCGAAATTGCAGTCGCAAAACAGTCATACATAGGGCTCAGACTCGCTATCAGGAAGGGACGCCCTTGAAACGCGCCTTCCTAATAGCGATTCGCAAATCCTAATTAGCGAGTCGCTAATAAATTGTGATTCACTAATTAGGGTTTATAAATGGCCCTTAGGTGTTTTTGCATATGCAAACAGGTTGCAACCCTGTTTGCACATGCAAAAATACTTCGTACATGTGGCCCAAAGTGACAATATCCTGGAAAAAGCAAACACTTAGGAGGAATACAAGATTAATTAAAGAATGTAAAATGTAAGAAGGAACAAATTGGTTACCTTAACTTTTTTGCACTCATTATTCAGAAATCAATGAGTGCTTTTGCATTAAAAGTTAAAGACATGACTACAGGGCCGGAAGGGACAAGTTTCAATGTCCATTGCTTATATCCTTACAAAACGTAAGCAGTATGGTTTAAAAAGACCACATCCCTGAACACAGAGCGGCGGTACACATTTTCTTTACCAATCCACACATCAAGCAGATATTTCAGTACCTCCAGGAATGGCGCCCTTCCCCACCCGGGGAAAACAGTGCTGTTCAGAGAAAGACATTAAAACAATAGTAGCGCTTCGCTGGCAAACTCTGTGAAGTGGCGCTAATGTGCCCTGGGTTTGAATACAATCAATCTTGTCCCTTTCGACCCACTCTGTCTTGCTTTAGTTCTTTTTAAATTTATTTCTACCTTTTATTTCTCTCCATCCCGAGGAAGCACATTTGAAGTGAAAAATGTCAGAAAAAAATAACCTTTCCAGCAAGTGTGCTTTTTTTTGGAGGGGGACAAATAAAGGAAAGAGGGAGAATTTTTTCCAACCTGTCCTTTTGTCCGGGAGATACATATTTATGGAAAAGTTCCACATAATGGCTACAAGGCCCAAGGAGGGGGCCCCACACCTGAATCTTGCAGCTTGCTCCAGTGCTTAGTGGCCCAGGGAAAGGGGCGCCCCTCCCCTGGGCCTCCAAGCAGTACAGAATCATTTTGTAAAACACTCCCCTACAGTGAGAGTTCTACATACATTTTAAATGCCCATAAAAGAATAGGTGATACAAAAGTAAAGCAGCACCAGTTGATCTGGCTGGTCCCTCCTCCCCTCACCTACCTCTCCTTACCTGTGTCCGGCGGGTCCTGCAAACAAAGGGGCCTTCTGTCACCTAGCAACAAAATGCAGAAAGGCAATGGCCGGTACTTAACAGAGGTGTTGCCTCGCCCCTGACATTGTGAGCGCACATAATTGCTGGCCCAGCTGCTGTGCCTTCCCTACTTTGTTTGTCCCTTCCCCCCACCCTGACACCCCCAGGAATGCCATCACACCCTGACAGCAAGGTCAAGACACCTCTTGGGGCAGGAGGCCCTGGAGGCTAACTGTGAAAGTGTGGCCTTTCACAGTGAAGGGGGGGACTGTGATGTAGCTGAGCGCGAGGCCCTGGGCAGCTGCCCTCACTGCCCATGCTTAGCGCTGGCCCTGGACAAAAGCATCTTCCTGGTGTGAATCTCTAAATAAGGTGAGTGGTCCTCTACTAGGTTGGTAGAGGTCATAGTCTCAAGTGGTCACATTGAGTCTGCCTGTTTCTTTCCTTGAACAGAAAATGGATTAAAAGAGCAACGCGTCCTCAGGGATGTATGACATTACAACGCATGCTTTTACATCGCATGCCTTTACAACGCAAGTATTACAACGCAGTCCATTACAACGCATAGTGCTTTGGGGGGCTGGATAGTGAATAGTTTAATTTACTATTTCAACTCCAGTCCCCGTGGACACTAGGGAAGGTTATTGGATAGTAAATTAACCTAGTCCCTATCCTAGAGCGCCCCCCAGAGCAATGCGTTGTAATAGTTTGCGTTTAATGGTTGCGTTGTAAAGGCTCTGCGATGTAAAAGTTGCATTGTAAAGGTTGTTTACCCGTCCTCAGTCATAGCCAAGTGTCAATTAGTTGATATTGTTTCGGGCGCTCATATCTTTAGTTAACAGAAGGGGCGAGAACAACCTGAGCACACTTGTGGATTGAGAACTGATTAAAAGCTAATGTCAGCTGGTGATATTTCATAGTGGTGTGCTTAAACACCCTCCACTCCCACCAGAAATGCACCAAGTAAGCATAGCAATTGACCCTGACATCTACCAACAGGGTTGGAAAACAAATTGAAATAATACCTAATGGGGCAACATTTTCTAATACGTTTCAAGGAAGAGATAGGTACTGTAAAGGCAACAATGTGTTATCCAAATGTTTTCCTGGTGTGTCAAAAAGTCTAATTTTCACAAGGGATGCTGAGATTTCACTCACTCTAAAAATATCTTCAGTAATGTTGGTAAAATAATACATTTTCGGCACACTTTATCTACAAAATGACTTAAAAGATATATGTGATCTGTGCAGCCCATGAAATGTATACTTTCTTTTACATACTAACACTTCTAAAGGGCTTCTCAGTCATATGTTTGACTGAGAATCCACAGGAGCCTGGTGGAGAAATAAAAAAATATTCTTAACTTACATTCAAAGACAACTGTCAGATTTTAAAAGCTCAGAGGATAGTAATATTACACGTAACTGGTTACACCAGTATTTCAAGCTACAGTCACAGACAGTATCCACGACTATCACGGAAATATGTGAGATAAGTGTATAGTTCAAAATGCAAACATTTTATCTCCAATATGAAAATGTTTAAATTTCACTATTAACAATCGAGATTTATATTTGGTGGAAAATTGAACACAATTTTGCACAAACTAACCTACTACACCTTTTCATTAAAAACATTTCCATCAAGTATTCATGTGCATTACATGACCCACATGAATATGTATCGTCAGCTTAATGTCATGCCACAAATAACAGCAATAGCATTACACCAAAGGTGGGCTCCAACATACCAATAATTCCTGGCTAAATGCCAGGTCAGCCTTATACCCGGAGCAGACACCATTTTACAGTGAATGCCCAAGCGAGCCATCCTTCTACCACCCTTATCCCTGATCTAGCAGCATGCCAGTGCGGAGTACCAGCACATGACAGATGCTCAAACAAGTTAAAGAGTGCCACCATTATGCAAGGGCCATGATTGCACCAAAGATGGGAATCACTACTTTTGCACCTTAACACACATAAGTATTGCACAGACACACACACGCATCCACCCTCACACACCGCAAAAGACAGGCAGGCAGACAGGCATGCACGTACGGACACCAAGCAGTTTATGTTAGGTTCTCCCAGGACTCGATAATAGGGACCGCTTGACAGGGAACTTTAAGCGATTTGGTCACCAAACTAATTTCGATTAAAACAAAGATCTTTATCACCTTACTGTCAATCACAATATAGGAGTGGGTGTGTGTGTGTGTGTGTGTGTGTGAGTTTGTGTATGTTTTTAGGGCATGTCAAGTACTCCAGCTTATAGTAGGTAATTTTTTTATACTAATTTCCAGAAATATTTAACTGAGGGTTTGGCTCAGCTAAAGAATTGGAGATAAAAATTGAAACAGTGCATTTCCTGTTTTCATGGGTGCCAGTACATGCCTTATGCTAGCCCATCCTTTTTAGGTTTCGCCTGGCGTCCACTGCACAGCAGTGTTCGGGCAGGCGAAATCTTTTGAGTTTCAGTATGGGGCTTTAACCCGCCTCTCTGTTCCATTGGCTAGCTCCATAAATGGAGGCTAGCCATTGGTACAGAGATACGTCAGTCATTGTCCGAGCAGATTCGTGGGCGTTCCGGCGATTTTTTCACTCTACGCCACTTTAACAACGTCATTGCGGCGTAGGGCGGATGTTTTTTTTTTCCGTCATGTTTTGGTCCTTTTCAAAGTGTCTTTTGCCGGAGTGGGCTGCGCGATTTACGTCTCCGTGGCTTCTTTCCGTCTTGTTTTTTTGTTGTCGTCTTTGTTTTCCGTCTTTGCGTGGCTCGTTGTTGTCGTGTCTGTTTTCCGTCTTTGCCTGGTATGTATGCTCCTGTTTTTGCATTTAAGGTAAACTCGTGGCTGTCGTCTTTGTTTTCCGTCTTGTGTGCGTGAGGTCCTCACCCCCCCTCCCCTCTCGTTCCTTGTGTGCGTGCGCTCCTCACCCACTCCCCCCTCGTTGCTTGTGTGCTTGAGCTTCTCACCCCCTCCCCCCCTCATTGCTTGTGTGCGTGAGCTCCTCACCCCCCCTCGTTGCTTGTGTGCCTTTAAGATCTAAAACCAATGCAACCCCTGTCTCACAAGTTTATTGAACATAAACGCCATCCGCCCTAGTTACATCTGATTACCTAGTTCATGCTCGTTGTAAATGTAATCTATTTTATTGAGGATGTGGATTGAACAACAATACTGATCGTGGAGCATCAAGTATATTAGTTTAATCAGATGTAGGGGTGCTTGTTACTTACAAAACTGCATCCTTTTCAGCACAGGTCAGCCTAGTGGAGGTAGGTAAAGTCTGTGAGAAAAGTGAAATTGTTAAAAGCGCTGTGGTTGTTGGTTAAGTGCCATTGTCTTTTGTTTTTGTTGCTGAAGATGCATGGCGGAAAAAACTGCTTCATTTCTAAGTGGTCACGGTGATAATTACTTCCCGTTTTTTAATTGAAGTAATGGGTTTGCTGCTTTAGGGCCCGGCTACCGTTCTAACTTGCTGCGAGTATACTTTAAATCCGTGAAACTCAATGTACGGCCCATGGGGCTACTTGCGTCCAACTAGACCTTTACATGCGGCCCCTCCTTGTAAACAGCAGCAGTGTGTGGGGCCCGCAGTGTGTAGGGCTCGCAGTGTGTGGGGGGGCTCGCAGTGTGTGGGGGGGCTCACAGTGTGTGGGGGGGCTCGCAGTGTGTTGGGCTCACAGTGTGCGTGAGCTCCTCACACCCTCCCCCCGCGTTGCTAAGGTGCGTGCGCTCCTCACCCCCTCCCCCTGGTTGCTTGTGTGCGGGAGCTCCTCCCCCCTCCCCCTGGTTGCTTGTGTGCCTGAGCTCCTCACCCCTCCCCCCCTCGTTACTTGTGTGTGTGTGCTCCTCATCCTCCCCCGTTGCTTGTGTGCATGAGCTCCTCACCCCCCTTGTTCCTTGTGTGCGTGCGCGCCTCACCCGCCTCCCCCCTCATTGCTTGTGTGTGTGAGCTCCTCACCCCATCTCCCCCTCGTTGCTTGTGTGAGTGAGCTCCTCACCCCCCCTCGTTGCTTGGGTGCGTGAGCTCCTCACCCCCTCCCCCCTCGTTGCTAAGGTGCACAAGCTCCTCACCCCCTCCCCCCTCGTTGCTAATGTGCGTGCGCTCCTCACCCCCTCCCCCCTGGTTGCTTGTGTGCGCGAGCTCCTCACCCCCTCCCCCCTTGTTACTTGTGTGCGTGAGCTCCTCACCCCCCCTCGTTGCTTGTGTGCGTGCGCTCATCACCCCCCTCCCCCCTCGTTGCTAAGGTGCACAAGCTCCTCACCCCCTCCCCCCTCGTTGCTTGTGTGCGTGCGCTCATCACCCCCCTCCTCCCCTCGTTGCTTGTGTGCGTGAGCTCCTCACCCCCCCCCCCATTGCTTGATTTGCACATCTTTCCAGAGTGAGGCCAGTAGAAATAATTAACTTTGATTTTATGGGCAATCCCAAGGGGCAGGGAAATTAACATTGTGAGCGAGCCAAAGCTCAAGTGAAACCTGCCGTGGCATCAGTAGAATTTGTGGCTTAGAAATCTGTTCTCTTTGGGTCGTCTCTAGGATTGCTAAATCTGCTTGTGAGTGTGAACCCTGTAAAATCTACTAGACATCCATGGCCAATCATTAGGTTAGTGGAAGAAAAGAGGCCACTATAGTCTCTTCCTAGTGCATAGAGAGGCTGGTTTTAAGTCAATATTTTAAGAAAGGCCTTTAAGAACTAAAACCAATGCAACCCCTGTCTCACAAGTTTATTGAACATAAACGCCATCCGCCCTAGTTACATCTGATTACCTAGTTCTTGCTCGTTGTAAATTTAATCTATTTTTATGAGGATGTGGATTGAACAACAATACTGATCATGGAGCATCAAGTATATTAGTTTAATCAGATGTAGGGGTGCTTGTTACTTACAAAACTGCATCCTTTTCAGCACAGGTCAGCCTAGTGGAGGTAGGTAAAGTCTGTGAGAAAAGTGAAATTGTTAAAAGCGCGGTGGTTGTTGGTTAAGTGCCATTGTCTTTTGTTTTTGTTGCTGAAGATGCATGGCGGAAAAAACTGCTTCATTTCGAAGTGGTCACGGTGATAATTACTTCCCTTTTTTTAATTGAAAGTAATGGGTTTGCTGCTTTAGGGCCCGGCTACCGTTCTAACTTGCTGCGAGTATACTTTAAATCCGTGAAACCCATGGGGCCGCTAGTGTCCAACTTGACCTTTACATGCGGCCCCTCCTTGTAAACAGCAGCAGTGTGTGGGGCTTGCAGTGTGTGGGGTCACAGTGTGTGGGGGGGCTTGCTGTGTGTGTGGGGGGGGTCTCAGTGTGTGGGGGGGCTCGCAGTGTGTGGGGGGCTTGCAGTGTGTGGGGGGCTCTGTGTGGGTGGGTGGGGGGCTCTGTGGGGGGACTCTGTGTGAGGGAGGCTCTGTGTGTGTGTGTGGGGGGGGCTCTGTGTGTGTGGGGGGGCTCTGTGTGTGTGTGTGAGGGGCTCTGTGTGTGTGGGGGGGGGCTCTGTGGGGGTGTGTGTGTGTGGGGGGCTCCGTGTGTGTGTGGGGAGGGCTCTGTGTGGGGGGCTCTCTGTGGGTGTGTGTGTGTGGCATTTGCGAGAGATTAAACTATTGGCATTGCAAATAACAATGCCATTTATTTATCTGTTTTCAAAACCAACACATAAATAAAAATGTTGTCATTTACAATGCCAATAGCTCTAACTTTTGCAAAGGCGAAACCGTTGCATTGTAAATGCTTGTTTACTCCTGTGCTGTGTCCTGCCAATGGTACTGTTGTAATGTGTTTCTTGTTTAATGCATCCTCCCTATTGATGTCCTCTGCATTGCTGCTCGGACAATGGTGATGTCATCAGAATGTTTGGAGTGTTTGAGTTGAAGAGAGATTCAGTTAGAATGGATAGGCTGAGCAGCAAGGAGGCTGCTCCTGGTGGGGTTTAACATGAGACCTAATATGTATCTATTTTGTTTCCTGTACCTAACTAACAAGGAAGTAACTTGATGAATAAATCTACTATCATGTTCTACATCACTCAGCCTACGTATCATTCATCCTTACAACACTGGCGACGATCTGGAAGAACCCTACGCATGAAGTAAGGAAGACCAGAGGAATAAAGACTTTAAAGACTCTAAGGTAAAATAATTTCTTTTATGAGTAAAAGCAAAGTATCTCAAGCAAACTGGCAAGCCCAAACTGGCATTGCCACAGTGTTGTAAGTAAAAGATAGTCCTGTAGCCAGATCATGTATAAGTATGTTGTAGGTTTATTCATAGGTACAGCTTCAGATAAGTTACTGGAAGATGTAAAATCCAGGCGATGCCCCACCAGGAGCAGCCTCCCTGCTGCTCAGCCTGCTCAATCCAACTGACACTCCCAACCTCACCAGGCACCCGTGCAATCCACGACATCATCAATTATCCAACATTCCAGACATCTCCAAGCACTCCAACACTCATTCTGGCTGGTAGGGATGAGATACATAAGTAAGGGGAAAGGCAAACAGTAGATTATAGCAGGTTCCTTAGTTGAATGGTGTGGTATAGTCAGGGCCACTGATGTTATGCAACAGGAGTGGGCCAAATAGTGTGGCAGGTTTGAGTAAATGATGTGGCAAGAAAAGGCAAATAATGCGGTGTAATGCAGCATATTTGTTAATGATATTAATTCATTATTTTCTACATTTTACTCTTGGTAACACTGCCTAGGCAATGGGTACCAGTTTAATACACAAATATAGCAATTACCACCAGTCTACCTTTGCACAAGGCTTTCCACTGCACCCCAACATGTCCCACTGCGTTTTAAGTACGTTTTGAACCGTTTGAGCTCCAAACAATTTTTTTTGTTATAATCTGCAGATGATGCACTATGTTGGAAATGCGGCAAATCTATAGCTATGCGAAAATCTTCACAGCTGCACAATCACATAGTGCCAGTGGCCCTGGGCATAGTACAAAACCAGATCAAGCCTGATGATTCCTCTCTCTAGGCAACATCCTTCCCAGGAGACAATGTAGGCAATGTTACTGGCAGGGTGTAGGAGAGAAAGATCACAGCCTTGATATGAGCTTTAGCTATGCTCTAACACTGTAAAAAAATGCAGAGACCAGCAAGGAGAAACCAGTTTCTCTCTAACAATGTCTTTGTGAGGGAGGGCATACGGTGTTTGAATGAACGAATCAACCAGGTAGCAATGCAATTACTGAAATAAGAAAAATGTAAAGGCCAAACACCATATAAGCCAGTGGGAGTTTCACTTGCACAGCACAAGCTACATTTATCACCTGTGATTTGCTGTGCTCCCTGATGGCCGGACACGGAAATGCTGGTAGCACGACTACTACCACTCTTGCCCCCCTGAATTCCTTTTCATAGTCAAGGCCTGTGCATTCTCTTTCTTTCACCTACCATATTCTATTTTACTTTTGTTAGACTTGGCCTCTTTTGGAGTGTTTCCCTAGACTTTTTGCTTTCTGACCTCCCGGTTTTGACCCTGCTCTTGCTTGCTTAGTGTCTCTGCGCACTTTCTCACTGCTGTACGGTGCTAAAGTGCAAGTGCTCCTGGTGTAAATTGTGGTATGGATTGGTGTTTCCATGATTGGCTTATTTGTTTTACTAGTCAGTTCTCTAGTAGAGTGCACTGAGTGTGCCAGGGCCTGTAAATCAAATGCTGCTCGTGGGCTTGAGCACTGGATTGTGTCACCCACAAAAGCAGCCTGTAAATGTAACTATGGCCTGCTATTGAAGAGCCTGTGCGCAGTCTGGGGCTCTCATGTTGACTTGACAAGTGTACCCATTTGCTATGCCCTAACCTTCAGTTTCTTACATGTCAGTCGCTCCCTAAGGTAGGTCCAAGGTACCCCTGTTGAGAGGGTGCGGTGTATGTGAAAGGTAGGACATACCCTGGCGTGTGTGGCATGTCCTGATAGTAAATAACTGACAATGTTGTTTTTTCACTATTGCAAGGCTACCTGTTCCCATAGGAGAGAATAGGGAGTTTGTTTAAAACATTATTTAAACCTAACTACCCCTGGAACAAGGTAGAAAAATACATTTTAGTATGCCTGAACTCAGAATCTAAAGATGCATCTTTTAGTGAAGGTGATTTTTACATTCTGTGTGTGAAAATACCACTTTTGGAGAATAGGTATTTTCTTGCTCAGCCATCTAGTAGGCCTCTGCTGGGGTTGTGGATTGACTGGGGCTGGACAGGTGCTGGAGAGGGGCTGGAGAAGAGCAGTGGCTCCAAAGAGTCTAGATGGCCAGGGAAGGGCTGAATAGACATGGGCTGCATTTAGAGTAGGGGAGGAGATTTCCTTTCAACTGAATGGGCCTGGTCTGCCTCTGACAAAGTAGTCTGCGCCTCCTGCTAGGAAGCTGCACGCACCAGAGAGGACAGAGCTGGTTCTGGCTGGGTACAGACACAACATGATGGCTTACTTTTTGCGGAAATTACAGATAGATCATAAGCAATGTTGCAAAATAGGAGCAAAGGAAAGGAGATAGTGTACAGTAACACAGTGACAGCACTACAAAAGGACACCACACCAGTTTAGAAAAATATCCAATATTTATATATACTCAAACAAGACCAAAAACGATAAAGAATCCACAGTACAGTACTTGAAAAATAGTTGCTTTGCAAGATGTCTTCTCAACTGTAGAAATACCTCAAAAATACAGTTTATACGAGTTGGTAGCTCTGTCCGGGGCTACCGCGTTGCTGAGAGCAACAGAATCTAACAGTTCCAGCTGGCTGCGTCAATACTGGACAGCAAAAGCGTGAACAGACACTTTTCCTTCAGGGTATCCAAGTGCTCCATCCTTTCTCCCACCATCTTTAACATCCTCATGGAGCTTGTCACATCCATTCTTGCAGAAAGCAGCCTCAAGATCCATCAATACATAGATGATACCTAACTCTACCTAAAAATATCCTTGTCATAGAGTTTCTACGAATTTAGTAGGGCTGTGTATTAGGTCAAAAAACTTCACAATATAGAAACTGAGTCTACTAATGCTATCAGTAAATGCTGGTTTTTGGTACCTCACAGTACCACTTCTAAACCCCTAACCTTTCAGAGTTTGAGTAGTCACTTTAAACATTGAACATGACCACTCCAATTCCCATGGAACTCATGGAAACAGGTGTAGCCTTTTGTGTTATGTTAAAATACTTCTATATAGCGCACATAGACCAGTCGATTGCAGAAATCTGAGGTTAAGTGTCATATGATTGGGCAAACAACTCTTAAGCAATTTTAGGTACTGGGCGTCAGACGTAACCAATCTCATCTCCACAGGGAGAGAGTTCCAGAATTGTGGGGCCAAAACAGTACATCCAGAACCTCCGTGCTTCTTACATTTAAAAGAATGAATGAATGAATTGAATGAATGAATTAATTGGGAATTTATATGGCGCAACTTAACCAGGAGGCATCAAGGCGCATCTGGTGGAAAAACAGCTGAGTGGTTGGAGGCACCTGAGAGAAGCAAATTTTACAGGTAGGACTCTGCGAAAAGCCTGGTTTTTAGAATTTTACAAAAAAGGGCAAGAGATGACTGGCCCTTAAGGTCAGCTGGAGGCGTGTTCCACAGTCTGGGGGCAAGGGAGAAAAAAGCCCTCCCTCCCCACCTGGCCTTGACGGTCCGAGGGATCGTCAGAAGATTTTTGTGAGCCGATCTCAGGGCCCTGCCCGGGGTGTAGAAGGACACGAGAGACCCGATGTCCTCAGCACCCAGGCCGTGTAGAGCACGGTAAGTCAGAACCAGGACCTTGTAGTTAATCCTGGCCTGTACAGGCAACCAGTGGAGATTTTTTCTGATTCCTGAAACAGAAACACGTCTGGGGGCATCCACAACAAACCTGGCTGCAGCGTTCTGGATAATTTGGAGGCGATGAATAAGCTTTTTGCTAATGCCAAAGTAAAGGGCATTGCAATAGTCTAGGCGAGGAGAAATGAGGGCCACAGCAACCTGTTTCCGGGCATCGGGGGAGAGGTAGTGTACTAGTTTCCTAAGAATCCTTAAAACCCCACAGCAGGTGGAAACAGTTTTGTTCACTTGTTTGTCAAAAGCAAGTGTGGTGTCGATGGTGACCCCCAGATTTCTGGCAACCAGGGACGGCTTGGGACAAGTTCCAAGGGAGGGAGGCCACCAGTCCTCCGACCAAAGATCTTGTTTGCCACCAAAGATGAGGATCTCAGTTTTTTCCCCATTGAGTTTGAGGAAATTCGAGGACATCCAACCTGCCACGGCTTCCATGCAGTTCTTAAAATTGAGGGCCGTGGACTCCACTGAATGAGATAAGGAGACCATTATCTGGGTATCGTCAGCATACGATAAGACTTCCAGTCCATAAGATCTAACAAGCCTTGCAAGTGGGGCCACATATATGTTGAACAGTGTAGGGCTCAAGGATGAGCCCTGTGGGACCCCACAATGCAAAGGCTTAGCAGAGGAAAGGTAGTCACCCAGTTTGACCTTTTGGGCACGCTGGTTGAGGAAGGATGTCAAGAGATCCAAAGCCGGTCCTTCCACTCCCATCTCACCGAGACGCCTAGCCAAGATGGATGGGGACAGGGTGTCAAAAGAGGCTGTAAGGTCGAGCAGGATCAAGATGGTAGTATGACCTCTGTCGACCTTAGCGCGGATGTTATTGACCACTACTGTGAGGGCTGACTCGGTGCTATGTGCCTTCTGAAAGCCATGCTGAGATGGATCTAGCAGGCTGGCATTGTCCAGGAAGGCGCTGAGATGGTAATTGAGGTGGGCCTCAAGCATCTTGGCCGGAGCAGGGAGAAGGGATATGGGACGAATTTTTTTTAGGATGCCTGGATCCAGAGTGGGCTTTTTCAATAAAGGTTTTACAATAGCCAGCTTCCATGATGCAGTGAAGACGCCGTTTGAAATTGCCGAATTCATTACATCAAGATAAAGGGGTAGCAGGACTTCTCTGCAATCTTTCAATATTTTGAGACGGCAGGGGCCCAAGGGGGATCCCAATTTAAGTTTGTCAAGAAGAACATTTTAGCCTTCATAGGATAGAAGAGGAAAATTGGACAAATGTCCTAGGGGGACCAAGAGCGAAACGGGACGGGAGAGGGAGTGACTAGCAGGTTTAAATGAAAGGAGCGCAAGTCATAGTTGGGAATGTACAGTTGAATCCTAAAAGAGATAAAAGCAGGACGGTTGCCATGAAGGGCTTTAAAGATGGTGCAACCCAGCTTGGAAACACACCTTTTGACCACAGGGAGCCAGTGTAGATTTTTCATAATTGGTGTCACATGCTGCCACTGAGGTTGGTGAAAGATAAGTCTGGCAGCGTGGTTTTGTACCAACTGTAGACGTCTCAATTGATAGGCGGGGATGCCATATTGGAACAAGTTAGCATAGTCCAATCGGAAATAACCAAGGCTAAGATAACCAGGGTTAATGCTTCTCCAGACGGAAATCTACAAATCTGACTTATTCTCTGCAGTTGGAAGAAACTAGCGAAAACCACTGAACCATTTTTTTTGTCACTTTTGCTTGCCCAAGGTGTCACCAAGAATAGATATGAGAATACATTTTCAAACATTTGTTGAAAAGATCTAATACTTCTCCTAATAAAAGATGAGCAGCGATTATTAAGCAGATGAGACACATCATTGTAACACGCATTATTAGAATGGTAAAAAACACAAACCATCCAACCATGTTAATTGTTCCTAATGTTTCTCCTGTCTGTCACTAGTTCCAGCAGTAGTACTGGTAGTAGAAAATGACAAATCCATGTTAGGAGCGCATCCTGAATTCTCATCAGTAACGTACTATGAAAGTTCAGCATCTGAAACCCCCCTTTAGGCTGTAGAAAGACTACTACTATGTTTAATATTAATATACTTAATATTAGATTTCATATTGCTTAAATTATTGAGGACACAGTGGTGCTAAGTTGCCAATCAGTTTCATCCCCAAAGCCATGTCAGGGGCTGTTCTCTGTAAAGACTAAATCTGTTTGAGAACTTCAGATAAAACTGCAATTGAAGTAAAACCACGAGTAAAGGTGTAAATGGCAGCACATACAGGACAAATTAAAGAGTAGGCTGGGCACACCGTTTTTTAACAGTACACAATGATATTCAGTATTTACTATATTTATCACATGCGTGCTGCTTAGGTAGGCACAATGTCCATAATGTGCTTAATCAGTAAACAAAAATACTACAAGCGAAACCGCTTGTCCTAATGCGCACAGTTGCTTTACCTGCTGGGTTGCTGCTGTTAGAATAATCTATCCTACTAAACAGACATTGCTTGACAATACGTTATTCAATCAACATTTGCAAAGCAAAAAATCTTTTCGAAAAAACTTTGCTATTCAATACTTTATACATTAGACGAAAGAATTCACATGTTATACACCAATTGTATACATCATTGGGTTACATTATCACTTTCTCAGTTGTTACATGAAATAAATATACATTTCTTTGTAGTGCCCTATGCATTTCGGGCCCTTGGCCCTTCTTCGGGGGCAAAATCTGCAAAAAATCAAAAACAGTTGCATCGTATTTGATTTTGTTCAATTTCTGTGAGGGATTAACAGTCATATAAGCTAGTACAAACTTTATTCCTAAATGCCATAACTTTTATTCATGCCAGATTGTCAGTCCGAGTGTTGACTAAACAGAAACCAAGAAGAGTGAAGTGAAAAAGTGAAAACACGAAAATTCTTCATTTGATTCGTTTTTTCGTTTTTTCACTTTTTCACTTCACTCTTCTTGGTTTCTGTTTAGTCTCTCGTAGTATTATCTTTTCCGACCTTTCACTCTGTCACAGTCAACACTCGGACTGACAATCTGGCATGAATAAAAGTTATGGCATTTAGGAATAAAGTTTGTACTAGCTTATATGACTGTTAATCCCTCACAGAAATTGAACAAAATCAAATACGATGCAACTGTTTTTGATTTTTTGCAGATTTTGCCCCCGAAGAAGGGCCAAGGGCCCGAAATGCATAGGGCACTACAAAGAAATGTATATTTATTTCATGTAACAACTGAGAAAGTGATAATGTAACCCAATGATGTATACAATTGGTGTATAACATGTGAATTCTTTCGTCTAATGTATAAAGTATTGAATAGCAAAGTTTTTTCGAAAAGATTTTTTGCTTTGCAAATGTTGATTGAATAACGTATTGTCAAGCAATGTCTGTTTAGTAGGATAGATTATTCTAACAGCAGCAACCCAGCAGGTAAAGCAACTGTGCGCATTAGGACAAGCGGTTTCGCTTGTAGTATTTTTGAGCACATACAGGACCCCATGTATTACACTCCTCAATTGGGGGAATATAACAAGTGGAAGACACATAGGGGCTGATTACGTTGTTGGGTGTTGTGTGTTGGAAACGCCTGACCATAGGTCAGCAGTACGAACCGCACAATTTGGATGTGACCGCCCTATGGGGGGCCGCATGGGGGGCAGCTTAAACATCCTTGCATTCAAAAAGAGCATTAACAAGTACACTATTTCTATCTGCACTTGCACAATTTGGATGCGGCTTCATCCCTGCATTCACAAAGAGCATTTACGAGTACTATCTTTATGTCGGCACTCGGGTGGAGATACAGTCCAAATACGGACAAAAAGACAGTACTCATGAATGGCCTTTGTGAATTCCCGAAGTTGTAGACGTTTAGTGAAGTTTAGACCAAACTTCTATGTTTAGCTTAGTGAATTGGGTACTTTAACTTTAGCAGTGTAGTTAACTGGGTCGGCAGTACTTTGAGATAATTCCTTACCAGAGTAAGATGAAAGAAGTTAAAGTACCAGTATGATATAATATGTATGATGATAGAAGATGATTTACATCTGCTGAAATATCCCCCATTGTCCATCCATCCTTCAGTGACACCATATTGTTGATTCTGTTTTAAATGGCCTGATAGTAGGTGCCCTAGATTTCTTGATAAATCGAGAAGGTTGAAAGGCTTTTCGCATCCATGCCATCCCGTGTTGTGACCCATAGAGAATGAGTTCTTGCTGCTGATGTAGTTAATTCAGGCGACGGTCAAGGTAGCAAAGAGATTAGAACTTTATAGACAACTCTGGAAGAGTGCAGCCTATACCTCAAACTCACAGTACAGAGTTATCAGAACTGGAGCAGCCCTCTAATTTGTTTCTGATTTTGATTTCCGCAAGGAAATTAAGAGAAAGGGTGTGTAGTGTTTTTTTCATGATCAGTTTGTGGAGATGCACCCATGGCACTTGCTGTGAGATCTAGCCTCCATTTGAAGAATCATGAAAGTTGTGCGTTCAGATAAGTGGTGAATGGTATATGGTAAGAGGGCGTCGCTATTTGTAAAACTGTTGACAAGTTAAGACTTGAACATGCCTTTCCCTATAGCTATGGAAGTATCCACAGCGTCCATCTGCTTTGACATTGTATGGTCCAAAGTATTGATATATTCTGTCTGGACTGAAAACTGTGTGTAGAACACAAACTCATCTCACTCTCTGGACTGCTCTGCCAGGGACATTGATAATCTAAACTGAGTAGACCTGATGGTGATGCTATAAATAATGCACTGTAGGACTGTGGATATGTTAAAAACGCAATTGTTTCATGTGCCTTCCTAATTTAGGACCACAACACAGGTGCAGTCATAATATCTATTAGGGCGGGAGTTACTGCAGAGATGGGTATTAGTGTTACTACCATGTCAGGTACTTTTGCAAGTGACTCTGGAGACAATGCCACCAGGTCATCCTTGTTATGCAGAATTCACGTGGTGACTCATGGTCATATGACAATAATAATTGCTGACACCGCGGTATCTGTAATACCGTCTTCAGTATTACCGCACTGTTAATCCCACCCCACCTATACTGTAAGTACGAGTGTTCCCATCACCTCCATATCTCATTCTGACTTCGGGTAGTTGGTCTTCATTAAACTGGTCTCTGTAAAGCGCTTTGCTATTGCTTGAAGTGAGTTGGGCGCTATACTAAGCACTAAAAAAATCAAGGACTTCCGTAATAGTGAAAAGGGTAAAATTAAATTAAAATGTTGCCGAAGGAGGTAAAATTAAATAAAAATGTTTGGCAATGGAAGCGTTCAATTGATGTTACGCTGCACACAAATGGTCATTCAGTTTCGATAGAACAGGAAACATCTAAGATGATTTGTCATGAATTCTTTCTACTCTGAGCTGCACCCTGCTGGGAGATGCGGCACCGCTGTGAGAAGGGTGTTGGGAGATAAGGCCTGGCATCTTGGAATTGTCTGGACTGATTCCAAATATGTGTATAAACTCCACTTTGAGAATCCAAGCACAACAATAATCCGAAGTCGCATCTCTCTCACTCTGTCATCTTCGGCTGCATTGGAAATATATTTCAGGCTGTGTGAGTGTGAAGTGCCCGCTGAGCCTTTCTGGCTGCTGTCCGGAGCTCCCGGCAGGACCACTCATTTGGGTGGCTCGATACTGCATTTACTCGAAGACTATTCGAGGGACCATAATTAACAAGCGTTTCTATGAAATCAATATTATTGAATATTAAAAATAAAGTGTGCGTCTTTTCAGAGCTAGGCAGTCTTGTATGCCTTTCCAGATAGGTTCTCATTTGGGAGCGGTTTGAACAGCTCTAAAAAACAAAAACAAAACCCACCGAAAATATAATGTTCCTCATGGAGTGGCAGAGAAATTGCACAGCGCTCTGCTGCATTCAGCTAGGTTCATGCTACATAAATACAACATACAAACATACAAGTTACAGGTTTCCAATATTCTGCCATGGATGGCCTTAGACTGCCTCATAGTTATTGAACAGCTCAAGAGGAGATGTATTAGATTAATGTGACTGGTCGTGGGGCTGACAGCAGTATTAATGTTCACCACATGTGTCAGTGTAATCCCTTCTCAAGAAATTACTGTTATTGCTCTGACAGTGTAAAGTGTAGTAATTATTGCATCTTGGAAAGGGGTGGTATGAAAGATTGTGAGACAAAGCAGCCTTCTAATGGCCCTCTTAAGCCTATCACTCTTAAGGTTTGATTGCTGTAGACAGTTGCTACAACTTAAAAGGGGTCTGGAGGTGATTTCCTTTGCATGTAATGGAGTATCTTCATTCATGAGATAATTTGGAATTGTTCAGTATTCATTCCATACCTTATCCTATTACTTCATGCTGTGCTTATTCTTTTTAGGTTTGGCCTTGAGGCAACCTAAGATGCTTCACCGACCTAAAGTAATACACCATATTAATAGTAATATTACATAAAGAAAGGGGCTTAAGGTCATTCTTCTTTAGAGATTGGATTGTCAATGAAATGATGGGTCACCCCACAGGAGACCTGGACTGTTCCCATGAGGGACTGGGTCAGACTGATTTGCATATGGCCATGTCTGAACTTGGGTGGTGGAGTGAGCTATAGAATGATGATGGATTAAACCCAGATCAGTTGACTGGGGGTGAGTGTTTGATTTGCTCCAGCGCTCCGTCCATCATCACCTTTGGTATCGCTTTGTTCACCCTAAGATGGCAGGGTATGCCTAGACATGGGTCCCTTGCTCACTTTGCCACTGGATTCAAGCTAGCCTGGCCGATGACGGTTGATTAGACAGAAGCCGGTCCCAGGATGCTTGTTTCGGGTCCAGGGAAGATATGGCTTGGCAGTTCGGACTGCACTGTTCCCATGAGGCACAGGGTCAGACTGATTTGCATATGGCCATGTCTGAACTGGGGTGGTGGAGTGAGCTAAAGTATGCTGATGGATTAAACACAGATTTGTTGACTGGGGGTGAGTATATGATTTACTCCAGTGCTCTATCCATCATCCCCTTTGGTATTGCTTTGTTCTCCCTAAATTGGCAGGGTATGCCCAGACGTGGGTCCCTTGCTCACTTTGCCACGTGATTCAAGGTAGCCTGGCTGATGACAGCTGCTTAGCCAGAAACCAGGATGCTTGTTTCCGGTCCAGGGAAGACATGGCTTGGCAGTTCGAGCTGGACTGTTCCCATGAGGCACAGGGTCAGATTGATTTGCATATGGCCATGCCTGAACTGGGGTGGTCGAGTGAGCTAAATAATGATGATGGATTAAACCCAGATCAGTTGACTGGGGGTGAGTGTTTGATTTGCTCCAACGCTCCGTCCAACATTCCCTATGGTATCAGTAGGTGTTTTGATTACAGTGACTGATGGTCGAGCAGGGGTACACATGTGGGCACAGTCACTCCGAGGGGAAATGTAGAAACACAAAATGTACCTATTCTATGGCCTAGCAATACAGAGGCAAATACTATCCTGCCACGTTAATTTTGGTGAACGTTCTCAGGCATTTCTCAATTTGCTAGACACTACGGGGCAGATTTCTAAACCCCGTTCGCCACTTTTGTCCCACCGCTGCATCACTTCTGCGACAGATTTAGAAACGTGACGCATCTAGGGAGATACGTTGCGTTGTACAGTCCTGTGCCACATGAAACCTGCGTCAGGTTTCATGTGGGCGTGCCAGCGCAGGGTGGGCGTTCCGGCGCAGGTCACCTCGGAAAAGTGCCTGAGTGAAATCTACAAGATTCCACTCAGTCACTTTTCCGATGCCACTTTGTCAAAACCTTGCGCATTCTTGAAGCAGGTGTAAGGCTGATTGCACCACGTTGTGTATAGGCTGGCCACGAGCATTGCTAGAGTTGCATCGCACTTGCGACATGACACCAGCAATGCGTGACCCTTCCGACGGGAGATGCGTCACATATGTGTTTATCCGTGCGCCATGATGCACCGCATTGTAAATGTGGTGCATCTGTGGTGGCACAAGGGTAAACTTGCATGGCGCATCTTATCTGGCGCAACTCTGTTCATTTGCAGGGATGCGCCAGTCATCATAAATATGCCCCTACATATCCAGCGAATTGTTTCATAGAGTAAAAGTGTACAGGGGCATAATATTTGATTTCATGAGTTACCCGTTCAGAACTCTCTCCAAATATGGCTTTTTATTAGTAAAGTGGACAAATATGCTTTTACAATATAATAGGTAAACCACATTGGGCCATATGTATGAAGGTACCCATGTGCGAATCTCAACTAGCGATTTTTAAGAAATCGCTATTTGAGATTTGCAAATTGGTATGCATGTAGAAAATCGCATTTTTTTTTCCGATTGCTTAAAATTCCTTAATTGCGATTAGCAAATTGCGAATCGCAATTAAGGAATACTTTCCCATTCATTTCTATGGGCCAGGAGGCCCATTGGAATGAATGGGAAGTTATTCTCAATTTGCGATTCGCAATTTGCTAATCGCAAATTGAGAATAATTTCAAGGGTGCAGGGGTGTCCAAAGGACACCCTGTTGCTCCCCTGAAATATGCATGGGTGCACATGAGGCGCACATACATGCCCTAAGGGCAGGTATGTGCGTCACATAGCACTTTGAAAAATGCAAGGAATTTGCAACTTACCACCAACTAGAAGTTGGTGGTAATTTGCCATTCCTTAAAGACATTTTGCCAAATTTTTTAGCTTCATACATTGCATTTAAGGAATTGCAAAATTTGCGATTTCTTAAATACAATTGCAAAATAAGGAATCACAAATTTTGCAATTCCTTGTTTTGCACCAGATTTTGCTTTATACATACCATTTAGAAAATTTGCATTTGCAAAGGCCGAAATTCAGCGAATTTCGGCCTTTGGGAATGCGAATTTGCTTGATACATATGGCCCATAGTCCTTTCTTTACCAAGCAGTAATTCCTCCAAATCATCAAATAATAGTGTGCAGCAAGGGTGCACACATCAAATAATAGTGTGCAGCAAGGGTGCACACAAACATTCCCTTTCCCAACACAGTCAAAAATATTTAGAGGAAACATCGTATTTCTCGTTCTAAGGCCCTGCAAACGCCGAAAATGACCATTACCTAATTCAATAATAGCCAGTTTGCTGACTACCAAGGAATGAGTCAGCATAGCCCTGATTTAAACACATGAGCTGCAGATCACTGCATGTTTCAGCAGTGAAGGCGTAAGACATGCCTACCTTCAACGCCTTTTCAGACAAAGGAAGAGCCATTTATTGTGCCCATCGCCAGCAGTAGGTAACCTGGTGACTCAGATTCCACTGAACCAGTAAATGCTTTGGATACAAAACAAACCCTAATCATTCATAAATATTTGACTCAAACACTGTGCCATACATAGAAAGTGTCAACCATCATTACCGAAGCTAAACAGGTTTGGAAATACCACAGGTAGAGAACCCACCCTTCTAGGTACCGCACCTTAATATACAATATTCTGCAGGAGTAGGAAGGGCATGACACGGTATTCGAAACAGGTTCTTTACATATACATGACATATTTAAGTGTACAACTTACACTGTGAATATGATTTCCCGCTTCAGTGTGAGACAGACTTAAATTTCAAATTTCAAATTACTTACTGATAATCTTAATTTCTCTGAGTCTTACTTACGTTACTCATGAGGTGATTGCTACCTCAAGACAGGAACACTTAGTAGCATGTCTTCTTTGAGGACAATGATGAAGATGTAATCGTACACAGCAGGAGGAGAAGGCCCAAGATGCAGCCGAGAAATCTCAAGCCAGAGATATTCCTCAAACCTTAGTACAGAAAAGAGACAGACTCCTTGTAGACCAACCTTGAATTCCCTCAGGCAGAGGAACTCCAACCAGGGCAAGACTGGCCGTAGCGGGAATCGGGCATTTTCCTGGTGGGCCACCAGGGTGGGGGGTGGTTTTAGACCACTGGCGTGGGACAGTTTTGTTATTGGGGGCTGGCTTGCAGCATAGTTGAACTATCGTCCCCCAGCAACAAAATTGGCACAAAGCTTTCAGCTAGCACCCCCTCCCCCATGCCCTGCACTATGCTATGTCAGGATCACCTTGTAGTCCGGCCCTGATTTGAGCGATGAAATGAGTCAAGGCAAGGGGGGAGTTAGTCTATCAACTGATAGTCAAAAATGGCCCTTTGACCCTACCCAGTCACCCACCCCAAAAGTGAAACACAGATACTCATATTCGCAAAGTGTCAGAGAAAAGTTCAAATAAAAGTAGCTCTTCAGACATCCACATATTGGAACATTTCTACAACCAAGAGAAAAGAGAGGACACACAAATATGCAAAAGGGTTTCTTAAGGTCAATGACCCATTGTAGTATTTCAAGATGAGGGTGAACCCCACCCCATTCTTAAGGAGACTAAACAAAGGAACCTTGCACAACAAGACTCCCAACACACCAATAGGACAAGCTGAGGTACCAAAACCAGTTTTAAGCACTTAAACATCTACCAAATTGAGAGAGCCACACAGGACCAAAGACAAATCTCAAGGAGGGCTGCAAATGGCCATTCCACAGGAGAGACAACAAAAGTTCCTCACCCTCTCCAAAGTAATGGCAAAACTGACGGTAATTCCCACTCTTTTGAAGAAGGAGAATGGGAAAGCCTTGCCAAGTGTCTCATGATGACTTGCCAGGACAGCACAGGTCAGTCAGAAGCTCTTGAGGGAATCGATACTGGACTAATGATGTATCAGCATGTAAAACATGAATCTCTTTTTATAGACTGCAGCACTATAAGTTTCCTTCACTGTTGCCCATACTTTCCAGCCCCTGAGAACTGAATAGCCATGAAACTGGTAAATCCAAAGTTAAATAATGCCATCACAAGGATCGGTATTCTTGCCTCCCAATGTGTGCAATGCCAGAAGGAATCAGAGGTTTTTGAAGTTTCTGATAGGTTGGCTTTTTTAAAACAATAATCAAGTTGAAATGAAAATAACCACATTAAATGCATACAGAAACTATACTTGTAATAAGGGTTCCTTAATTGACTATCGCCATAAAAGTCAAGGGCTACACTTCCCGCACAAGTACTATTTGTGTTATTAATTACATTTAGACAGTGAGAATTGCTCTGCTTTTACTTCTTTCTGTGCCTACAGCCTGTCTCTAATACCAGTCTGGGGTGTGTGAAAGCCAGAAATATAGGAATGGCAGGTGTGACAGAGAACTATTCTGCATTATAATAGCTTTTCCTGGGCAATAAGAGAGAGGGGGAGCTCACATTTACACCTGAATAGGCAGTGTCATGTTTCCCACACAAAGGGCTGATTACCCCCTACTGATATTTTTGAGCCAGGCCTGGGAAGAAAGAACCTGTGTACACTTCACAGAACCTTCTGTGAAGTCACCCCCACTACATAGGCACAACTGGGTTTAAGTACTGGGTCTCTGACCCTACCAAGACAGTACACTACTGGACCTGAGATAAACCCTGCCAGGATTAAAGACTGCTGTGCTACCAGGATTGTCACTCTGCTGGACTGCTGCTGTGGAAGATTTGCTTTTCTGCTTTTATGTGCTGCTCTGCTGCCTGCTGAGGACAAGCACCAGACACTCCTCATCTGAAAACAGAGGCTCGCTGGCTTTTCCCCTGTTCTGAAATCTCAGAGCCAATAAAGACTACCTACAACCCTGCAACAGCACCTGGACTCTGCCATATGTGAGTCCCGCCCTGCCAAATATTGCCAATCCAGTCCTAGGCCCTTAATGGGTGATTTCTGCTATGCTGATCCATCAAAACTGGTGCATCAACTACTTTCTGTGGTTCAGTACTGGCGCATTGCCCTTCAACTCCAACGGAGCTGCCACTTGAGGACATTGTTTCGACAAGACTGTGCGACTTGATGATGACAGACTGGGCGGCTCAACAATGACACAGTGCCAGCATCGTAATGGGGTTCGTCGACAAAGCCTTCATTGACTGAGTGAATCAGAACTGACACATCGCCTGCATCCACGGGATCGACGGCGTCACCTTGTCTCCTCTGCTCCTCGCATTTAGTCTCCAACGTCAACGCTTCCTCTATCCAAGGTACTTGGGACCTGTATGTGTCCGGTAGCTGACCTACCCTCAATCGCGGTCGGACTGAACTATGGATTTACCCTGGTATAACGCGACCAGATGTCCCCTTTTGGCACTTTATGACTCTAAGCACTGTAATTTGTTTTTATCTTTAACATTTCCAAACTCTAGGTCTGCTTATTGGATTTTTCTCTTGTTTTATTTATAAAAATATAATCTATCTTTTTCACCGTGTGTGGAGTATTTCTGTGGTGTATTCATTGAGTTACTGTGTGAGTGTGTTACACAAATACTTTACATATTGCCTCTATGGCTAAGCTAAGCTGCTCTGTGCCAAGCTACCAGAGGGTGAGCAAAACGAAACCTCATTTCCACCATAAAAGAAGGAGGCGCTGGCTCAGAGATTTGCTCTAAAAGGAGTGCCTATAAATCACTTGTAGCCAACGCTAAAATGGAATGGGATATACAGCATTGGGAGAATCTATCGGAGTCCCTAGCTAAAAGGGACTCCCGTAGATTCTGGAGAACAATCAATCATGGGAGCGGGGACCTTCCATCTGCAATTGAACCCAACATTGCCGCCAACGTTTGGCAGGATCACTTCCAAAGGCTATATGCCCCTGAAATTGATGAGTTAGTAACATCAGCATCTACTAGCCTCATTACATATACATCTGCCCCTTTTAGTTTAAAAGATATTGAGGTGGCCATAGCGGGGCTGGCATCTGGAAAAGCCCCTGGCTTAGATGGGGTGCCAGGTGACCTCTTCAGACAGGAACCTGGGATTTGGGCACCATACTTGATGGTTTTATTCAATGCAGTGCTGGGGGGAATGAAGTTACCAGATACTTGGCTGGGAGCAGAGGTGGTCCCGAAATATAAAAAGGGTTCGCCTCTGCTCCCTGCCAATTATCGCCCGATCAGCCTCATTGATGTTACTCAAAAGCTGTTTGGAAGATTAATCCTGGAAAGGCTGCAGTGTTGGATGGAAGAGACAGAGATCTTGAGCCCCCTTCAAGCGGGATTTAGGAAGGGTGTCTCAACAGTGGATCAAATACTCAGATTAAATATCCTATTCTGGAAAACAGCATATCTAAAAGGGGGGTCACTGTATGCGGTTTTCGTGGACCTCCGTGCCGCCTTCGACTTGGTCCCTCGGGCCAGGCTGTGGGCGGTACTGGAGGACATGGGTGTCCCTGGAGATATCCTCCAGATTCTTATCAGGCTTCACACAGACAACTATGCCCGGGTAAGATATGGAAAGGGTGGTAGGCTGACAGATAGGTTTCCCGTCCAACGCGGGGTAAGACAGGGTTGTGTGCTGGCGCCAACCCTTTTTTGTCTATTTACGAACGGGGTGATAGAGCACCTGTGTAGATTCCCCAACATTGATGCGCCGCAATTGAACAGCAGTAGGGTGCCAGCGATCATGTTCGCGGATGACACCCTGCTGCTGTCAAAAACACCAATGGGGCTACAGAGGATCCTGGATGAATTCTTGGATTTTTGTATTAAAAGGGGACTAGAAATTAACCCTGCGAAGACCAAATTCATGATCCTGAGCAATAAACATAAAAGCTGCCCAAATCCCCACACCCCTGGAGAGAGTCCAAGTGATTGAGTATCTGGGCATTACACTCAATCAAAATTTAACCTGGTTGCCACACAAAACAAAAGCAACCACTAAATTAATCCAAAGGGCCGGTGCTATCACAAGAATAGCCAAAAAATCCCCCCTTCGTCCATTGACACCTGCAATACACATTTATAAGGCCCAAGCACGAGGAGGTATTACCTATGGGGCTGAACTATGGGGACACACATCGCTTCAATCTATACAAGTGGCAGAGAACAATTTTATCAGATGTCTGACGGCCCTTCCTTCGAGCACTCCACTACTTCCGTTGAGAATGGACTTGGCACTGTGCCCAATCACCGAAGAACTGAGCCTCAAACCCTTGATTTATTGGAGGCGCTTGTGGAGCAGTCAGGATTTGTGCCACTATAGAAGCGAATTACAGGAGCTCCTTAGATTAATACAAGTGTCCAAAATTCCATGGCTCAAGTATATTAGGGACATGTGTATGACCCTCGAAATTCCAGAGCTATGGTGTAATCCCGAACTAATGTCTGTAAGGCTTCCCAGGAAAGAACTTTCTAAACTTTTCTATGGCTTTATGCTACAAAGATCTATTAGTTCAATCCGGGAGGGTTCTCTAACTGACACATTCACTAAAGTAAAAGACTTTTATAGTCCTGAATATGTCCTAGATGCTATGTCCCAGTGCACGTAAGAAAAACTTTTCTCCAATGGAGATATGGCTCTCTCCCCCTGAGGTCACTCACCAAAAACTGGGATGGTAACCAAGACTTAGCCAACTGCCCTGCGTGCAATTACAAGCTGGAAAGTGACATACATGTGGTCTTGTTCTGCAAAGCCTACAGCAAAATTAGGAGCTATTGGCTTGTCCCGTACTTAAGGAACTTGGGCTTTCGAACTTATGCCCCAGCCTACAGAGTCCTTAAAACTGACCTTACATCTCCAACTGTGTTTGTAATGGCGAAATTTTTGACGGCAATGTGGAGATTACGTGCAAGAATCATAAGGGAGTCTACCGCGGCACGACCAACCTGTCCTTAATCAAATTTAAAAATGTATTTTGGAACTCAGAAAATGATTTTATGAATTTTAAAACTGATGAATTTATTCTTAAACTACAACTTTTATTGTTAATGGACTAATGTTTGTCTATCTGTACATCTTTTATGATCTTAACGATCGAAATAAAGATTATTTTGATTTGATTTGATTTATAAAAATATAATCTATCTTTTTCACCGTGTGTGGAGTATTTCTGTGGTGTATTCATTGAGTTACTGTGTGAGTGTGTTACACAAATACTTTACATATTGCCTCTATGGCTAAGCTAAGCTGCTCTGTGCCAAGCTACCAGAGGGTGAGCACAGGTTATCTTTTAGTTTGTATCTAGCTTGCCCTAACTAGACTGGTGGTTCCTCCTTGGACCGGGTCCATACCCTGGCTTGCAGAAACCCCATTTTTAACGTATTGCTTCAGTTTATTTCTGAAAAGTATTGAACTTTTGCAACACAATGTTGATAATGCATCTTTAAAATGTTGTAGGCTGTACAGAAGTGGATGGCATGTTGAGTTAAATCTGTGTAATTCTGCATTGACATTCTGGTTCTGTTTTAATACAAATATAACATCTTGAACAGTGTCATTTTAAGGATTTTTGACAACTTTGCATGACATATTTTGAGGCCCCTGTTTAGAACAACTTTGACTTTTATTGCTTGTTTTCTGCCATCCTTAGCCCTCTGTTACCAAATAATATTATAGACTTTTATGTAAGAGGTTGAAATGCAAAAATACACAGAAGTGAGCAAGAGAGAAATTTCACTTTCTAAGGGGCCTCTTGGAAGGTAGGGCAGTGGGGAATTGCCCACATTCCCCATGCCTTACAACCCAGTTTCTGACTTGATATTTGATTGAAAACTCATTTACTCTTGAAGACGTCCTCCTCTTATAATTCGGGATCTAGTCTAAAGGAAAGAGATTAAATGGAAGGTGATACAGGGCTATAAGAGTCTTGCAACATTTCTGTTCTTGCCACTGCCTTCATATCCCTCTAATCCCAGAGTAAAAGGGGTAAAAACGGTTAAACCAGGGATGGCAGTTTATACCCAGGCTGCTCCATATGTACATCCATTTATTTCACCCTATCAGAATTGTGTAGCTACTATGAAAGTAAAAGTGATATATAGGGCCTGTGGAAAAGGGATGGAACTGAACTATTAGGATAGATTACAGGGGTATATTATCAAGGGGTTTTATCTCCGCTTTTTTGGCTTTAAAAGCCAAGAAAGCGGAGATAAAATTATCTCCCTATTACCAAGCTGTCGCTAACACCAGTTAGCGACAGCTAATAGGAGATAGCGACCATCATGGGCCCCACTTTGCATGTCAGTGATATTTATCACTAATGATATGCAAAGTGGGCGTGCCAAGATGTTAGCGACTGGAAACAGTCGCTAACATCGCTATCTCCTATTACCAACTTTTGGAGATATTTGCGCTAAGGGCGAATATCTCCAAAAGCTAACACCTGCCCTGAGCAGTTCTTAGCCATGTTATCCAATGGGAGGTGGATAACATGGCTAAGAGCATTTGCTCGATAATGCATGAATATCGCTGACTTTTCAGCGATATTCATGCATTGCGGGCGTTTTTTATCGCATTTGCGATAAACCTTGCTAATAGCAAGGTTTATCTGCGATAAAAATCGCCGATGTGCGGCGATAATTTTTGTCTCTAAACAAGTTAGAGACAAAAATTATCGCTAGTTGTTGATAATATACCCCACAGTTCTTTATTCAAACACCACCAATGTCCATTTACTTGTACCAGGGGAAGAGGTTGCATTCCTTACTCTGGAACCAGGATACCCAGCTTAATATCCCTGCTTTTCAATTAATGTGTGAGATCTTCAGCACACAAATGCCAACATTTTTTTTCTTAATTGTTCTTAACTAAACTGTGCATAGAGAAACTCTACAAAATGCATTGTTTATCATATTATAACGATGAAATATGTAAGTATTATTATTGGCACTCTGGACTTTGTGTTTGGCTTGGCTGGGTAATATAGTATGCACATTGCCTCACTATTGGTACTACAGACTTTCTACAGGGAAAGGAAAACTGAATAACCTTCCAAATACACATAGGGTGATAATTTACAGCTTTGCTGGACAAACAGGTATCTGCAAACCCCTTTAGTTTCTGCTCAGAAAACATGTCAGTTCATAAATAGGCACAGGTACTGTTGTAAGTAATGCATGGAAGTCCAAGCACTGTGGTAAGAAGTGTGTGTCAGCCCAGTGAAGAAATACAAGTACTTTCTCAGTTGCAGAAGGAGTACTAACAGCGGGCATGTCTCCGAGAGCTCATCTCTCCTGTGATTGGCTGCACTGCTTCTTGCTAGTCCTAATTTGTCACTCATGTTACATGCTTGAGATTTTCACTCATTTATAAAAAGGAGAAGGTTTTGACTATCCTACCTCATTGATTCATTCCATAGCATGAACACTTCCAAACATCAATTCTTTTTCAGCATGTCTTGAATTAAATCTTCCTTTGAAGCATAATTCTGGCTGAGCAAGTAATCTTGATTGGACCACAGACAAGAGTGTGCACCTAAAAATGAATTACAAGTAATGTTAAAATACTACAAGGGTCACCTGGTAACACTTGGCAGTATGTGTGCAGGAGAAAACACAAAAGTTGCAGCTCAGAGCGCTGTAAAGTGTTTAATATATTCACATCATCCCTCATTCAGAGTTGTGGAAATCAGCATAAAGAGGTCATTCACACCCTGTAGTATTGGTATTTACAGGGTACAGTATTATCATCCAAAACTACTTTGGCAGCCCATAGTCTGCAGCATTTAAAATCTGAGCATAAATGTTCAGCGGAAAAATGTTTCATGTAGTACCTCTACAGGAGGCCCTGGCGCTTGTGCAAATGAATAGCCCATACTCTCCTCTGGTTCGAAATGCAAATCCTGTTGGCAGGAGCCTCCTTCTGTTGCCACTAGTAGTTGGGTGGGCAAGCCTAAAGTTTTTACTGAGCATCACCGAGCAAATTACATGTTGCTGCTCTCACTGGTAGCTAATAATGTAGGCTTTTGCATCAAGGCTTGGGAATTACTACATGTCCTAAAAAGTTCCACATACCAATTTAGCAGATTTTTTTCAATTTGTTTTCGAGATATATAGAATAAACATAAGATCACTGATATCACCAATTTACATAGTTGTTACATGGTATGGTTGGAATTTTGCTTGTGGGAAAAAGTTATTGCTTGTTAAAAAAAAATGTCTTCTGCTAAAAGGGTGGTTCCTCCTAGATTTTTTCCCCAGCAAAACGCACACATGTCAACATATTTTCTGACAACCCAGAAAGACAAAACTTTGTGTAGATTCCAATGATGTTCAGAAAACTACAGGACGCCTGTAGAGGGAATAGTTCTCCAGCTTCCATGAGTAAAGAAGCAAAGGAATGAGAAAGGTTGAATGGACTGCGTATATTAGGCATATATTGATTCATCGCCTGAAATGGTAACTAAAAACGCAAAATGGCCATTGTAGTTTGAACAATGCTACCAGCTTCCAGGGCATGTCTGTTTTGCATTCAGCTCTGGAGGCATTCACTGCGAACTGTGGAACTATGCACGTTTACATTCAGGCACAAGAATAACTAGAACATTTCCAGTAACCAACTTCCAGACCAGTAAAATATATGTTTTCAGTTTGGGCTGATCGGATGTGAATTCAGGGATTTTTAGGGGATCATCTTCTGTTTTCAATCAACTGAACAAAGTCTGCGAACTCCACCCTGTGTTTCTCAACTATCTACGGACCACGATGAGATTACCAGCGGCATGCAGGCCTGTGACTGCGCATCTCTTTTCTAATTGGCTGCCAGCACACCAAACACAATGATTATAATTGTTCAAAATGGTCTGAAGAGACTGATCTGAATCAGTGGATCTCCCTTGAAGGACTTCCTACCGGATCTGAAAGATGGAGATCTTCCCAAACTGCACCAGGCTCCACGGCTTTATTTCATACCACTGCATATGTGTTGCCTTTTGTATTCAGTCCCAGCTGGATGTAATTTGGGGAGGCAGCATTAACTGTCACTGCTGCATGAAGGTGAGTGTTACAGTGCTGAGGAGCAGGCACAGTTAGACTCTGGAGGCACCTGGTACTGTGTTTGGAGCCAATAATCTGCAGCATTCCATCAAAGGAGATGTGTCTCTTTTGGGTATCCCATGACTAAATATGGCTGGTGGTCTGTAGGAAGAGAGGATCAGCATCTAGCTCTAAGCTGCATCAGATGGTGACTGAGGTGGTGCCAGCACTGCAGGTTCCAAATTCCCTGGTTTCTTCTTGCAGGGCTGAGTCACACAGCTCTGTCTCTAGTTCCTCTCCTTCAGTAGAAGAGCAGGCAGAGATTTCCTGTGAACATAGAGGAAACTACATCAAGTAGTAGCGGACGTTTGGAGAACAGCCCAGAAGGTAGAAAACATGGTGTTTCCTGTGACTAATGTTCCTGCTTTTTAATGACAATTCCAAGGATCCACTCAGTTGGGGTTGCATTTTCATCAACATGTTCATAATGTTCCTCCTTCATGCGTGGAAAGATCCTGCTAGGATTAATTTACCCGGGATCATTTAGAGTATCTATCCCATTGATGATGTAGAGAAGTCTTTGCCAGATTCGATCTCTCTGTAGCTGTTGGTGGCTTATTTAGCAAGGATTTAAAATCAATTCCCAAGATGCCTTTCTCAGGAACCAGCAAAAAAGGTGGGTTCATCCTTCAAGACATTGTACTCTGTCTCTCAGCTGGCACTGTAAGCAGGCATTTATATGCTTATGTTATTGTGCTCATCTATTATACTGGCCTACACTTGTTTTGCAAAGTTATGGTTAACTTGATAAAGGGGATGTAATAGCATTTATCATGTGAAATAATGCATGCAATTTAGTGGGGGTCTAGAAGGTTCCCCGAAAGTATAGTCGATGAAAAAAAATATATTAAATGCACAAAGTAGCCTTTCTTGTAAGAACGAAACCTTAATTGACTGTTGCCAAGGGCTAAATTTTCCACACAAGGACCATTTGTGGTATTAATTATTCCTCTACCTGGGTACCTGGGTTACTGGGTTGCCCCTCCCCCTTTTCTTTGAATGATTAATTTTTCCTAAAGTGGCATTTCTAAAATAGTAATGTTTAATCCATCTTTAAACTTAAAGATGACTTATTATTACCCTTCCAAAAATGTGGATGAGTGCAGTAGCTACTGCTTTCTACTCAGGAGTAGCAGATAAAAGTGTATTAACACATTTTCTATGTTAGCCTATGAGACTAGTAGGCCTCATAGCAGTGAAATAAGAATTTATCTGTTTTTTTCACTACAAGTACATGCTAAACTTAACAGCACATGTCCTAACGTTTACTTATACAGCACCCTGTCTTAGGGGCTTCCTAGGGCCTATCGTAGGGGTAACTTATTCATAATCAAAGGGAAGTTTAAGACTTGACAAGTAGTTTTAAATGCCAAGTCGATGTGCAAGTAAACTGCACATGCAGGACTTGCATTGGCATGCCTGAGACAGGTTTAAAAGGCTACTTGTGTGGGTAGAGAATAGAGCTACCTCAACCATGTCTTGCTAGCTGAGGAATGTCATGGCATGGTCTATGACTTAGCTCTGGGGACAGCGTCCCCAAAGCCTACATAGGCCGCCCCTGTAGGGTTCCCACTAGTGGGAGGTTTCTTGGTACAGACAGAGTCCCTCTGCTTGTGTCCTAGTCTGGAACACTCACAGCAGCAGGGTTGGAAATGGTTCCCCCTGGTCCACCATCCACAAAACCTCTATCCCTCTTCTCAGAAGGGAGATGGGAACCCTTTCCTTCCCGTTTACCCTGAGACTTTTCTGGGTCTCTCTGGGCCTCCCACTCTGTTGGAAGGAATCTGAAACACTCTTCTCGGGGTCACCTTCAAATACTTTTCTGGACACTCTGGTGCTGACCCAGATGTTCACCTTCTCAGCAAGCTTCCAGGGGTCAGTAAGCTTGCTATCAACCAGGTGTTGGCATAGCTCTGGAAAACAAGTGTTTAGCACGTGTTTCTTTAGAAATAAGTTGTACAGCCCTGAATAATCATTAACCCTGCTGCCCCTCACCCAGCCCTTCAGTGCCTTACCAGTATAATCCAAGAAATCCAACCATGTCTGTGCGCAGATTTTATCGCTGCCCCTGAATCTGTGCCTGTACTTCTCAGCGGTCAGTCCAAACATTCTGACAAAGATAGCCTTTATAGCAGTGTAGCCTATCTGGTCCTCTACCTCTGTGTAAGGAGTGTTTCCATCCCCACTGGGGACATATAACTCTACAAACTACCACCCCAGAAGTCCACTGGTACCTTGTGCACTCTTAGAGCCAATACATAGGCGGCAAACCAGGTTTCTTTGTCACTCCCACTTTATTACTGGGCACCAAATCCTTGGGTACCCTGACTCTGGACTCACCAGTGGACACTGTAGGTATGTTGCCACTTTTGCTGTTGCTGGACCCCATTTGTAGGGCTGGAATGTCTAGCTCTTTGAGGTTGAAACTGTTACTGTCAAAATTGTTCAATCAAAATAGACCCTGGTTAACATTGAAGAAAATGTGCCGGCCATTAGAAAATGTATTTAACCTTGTATTTAACCTTGTTTAAGCAGCACATTTGTAAAACAAATGTGCAGCTTAAACAAATTAGTAGGCCTAAGCACCCAATGTGCTTCTATGACTAGGACCTGAAATTTTCTTTCGACTAATGTTTGCCATTCAAATAAAATGCCTTTTAGAAACTGTTGAGCTAATCATCTGACTACAAAAATGTTCATCTCTTTAAAATGTTCTTCATTAAAAGAAATGTATTTCTTTGCTTGCTCACACCATACGATTTCCTTATTTCTCTAAACAATGTACTTTGCTATATTTTATAATGAATTAAGTATTAGTAATGTTAAGCTTACTGTAGATATTGTTTTGCATGGTCTGATCAGTACATTACTGATAGAAATGTTTAGTTGCTTTAGACTAGCCCTTTGTCCACACAATGGGACACTGATAATAGGTATCAGAATAGGACTGCAAAAGTTCCCATGTGAACCTACCCTTATGTATCTAGTGCAGGACATTGAGATACTTTTAGATAACTGCTCAATGAATGTGAATGCTTACCATTGGAAATGGGAGGAGAGATGAAAGACCATCACAAGACCCGTTTCCATTGGCCAAAAATGACTTAACCTGCTCATTGTTACAATAATGTGTTTTATGTTTTAAAGTATACGGCCACTTGCATTTTGCTATACACACTCCTGCGTTTCTCAATTCTCTGCCCCATCATTTCCTGTTTCGTTAAGTAAAAGTATACAGTGGCAAATTGGATGATTTCATGAGTTATCGTTCAGAACTCTTTCCAAAATGTGGCTTTTTGCAGGTAAAGTCGACAAATATGCTTTAAAATTTAGCAGGTAGCACCACATAATCCTGATTTTACCACACATTAATTTCTTCAAATCATCAAATAAAAAGTTCCCAAAGTGTGACACAAGGGTGCCCATAAACATTCCCTTTTCTGATGCAGGCAAACCTTTTCAGAGGAAACAGATTACAGAGTAGATTCATTAATATTGTTCACGCTTGATATATGGGTTGTACGGCTACTAAGAGCAATGTGCATGAGTCACTGTGGATGCTTGCATGAATTGGCAGGTGGCCAAGTTGTTGAGTAAATGTGAAGTATGCTTGTTATCCAATAAACACTGGAAGATGAGTGGCACTTGTTGCCAACACAGTTTTAGGAAATACTTGGCCCAAAGTAGCTCTGGATTCTTTAGAACTATTCTCTGCCTTCATCAAATAATGTGTTATGTAATTTTTGCTGGATTACTTTCCAAATTGAGTGAACTGCTCTTCATCCAATGCATTAATACAGATATTATTGCGATGTCTCTACCTAAATTGTTTGCGTTAGAGATTCTTCTGAAGGAGGTAGTCACTGAGAACAATGGGGTATATTATCAAGGGGTTTATCTCCGCTTTTTTGGCTTTAAAAGCCAAGAAAGCGGAGATAAAATTATCTCCCTATTACCAAGCTGTCGCTAACATCAGTTAGTGACAGCTAGTAGGAGATAGCGACCATCTTGGGCCCCGCTTTGCATGTCAGTGATATTTATCACTAATGACATGCAAAGTGGGCGTGCCAAGATGTTAGCGACTGGAAACAGTCGCTAACATCGCTATCTCCTATTACCAACTTTTGGAGATATTCGCGCTAAGCGCGAATATCTCCAAAAGCTAACACCTGCCCTGAGCAGTTCTTCACCATGTTATCCAATGGGAGGTGGATAACATGGCTAAGAGCATTTGCTCGATAATGCATGAATATCGCTGACTTTTCAGCGATATTCATGCATTGCGGCCGTTTTTTATCGCATTTGCGATAAACCTTGCTAATAGCAAGGTTTATCTGCGATAAAAATCGCCGATGTGCGGCGATAATTTTTGTCTCTAAACAAGTTAGAGACAAAAATTATCGCTAGTTGTTGGTAATATGCCCCAATGTTCGATTGGTTTCAGAGAAATCTAAAGCATTTTTAAAACTTAGAGGTGTCAGTAATTGTAATGTGCCTCTGTATAGCACCCAATGTAATGGTGCCATTGTAAGGGGTAAATAGGCTTTTTAAAGAGGCTATCCAATCCATTGTTTGTTTGGTTTGGATGCTGAAGAATTTTTGTGGGAAAACATTTGTATGTATCAAAACAGCCCACATTCTATCCCTGTGGTTTTATTTATTGAGGGGACACACTGCAAGAATTGGTTTGGTACTTATGTGGTTAATCAAATGAAGCCACCTCTTGATACCATTTTAAAGGAGATTAAAACTTGGATCAAGAAGCATCAGGTGCAAATGAAGCTGTGTTACGATGTGAAATTCAGATCATGGAATAAAAAGGTGGACTTTGGTTCTTGGGTCATTTTAAATAACAGTGTTGATGTGTGCATCTACGTGGGTAATGTGGCTGAATATTAAATGGTGTGCTTACCTGCGTCCCTCTTCTTATCACTGCAGAATTTTTTTATAAAACACTTTACATCATATTTCTCATTCTAAGGCCCGACAAATAACAAATATTAATATTACTATTACCCAATTAGATATTTGCCAATTTGCTTACTACAGAAGTATGAGCCAGCATCACCCGAGCTGCAGATCACTACATGTTTCAAGCGTCTACCCTGTTGTGTTGGCCTTTTCAGCAATTTCAGTAAATTGTTGTGCCCTTCTCCAGCAGTGGGAAATCTGTTGTCTCAGATTCCACGGTAGCAGTAAATGCTTTGGATACTAAACAAATCCTGTTCATTCATAAATACATGACGAATACAGATGCTTAGTAGGTTTAAAAAAAGTACAGGGGAAGAACCCACCCTTGTTGGTACCACACCTTAAAACACGATATTCTGCATGAGTTGGTAGGGCAGGACACAGTATTCAAAACAGGTTCTTGACATATTTATAACATATCAAGGGTGTAACTTACACTGCAAATATGGTTCCCCGCTGTGTGTGGGACAATCCTAGATTGCAAACTTCCAATTACTTACTGATAATCTTCATTTATCTGAGTCTTACTTACATTACTCATGAGGTGATCAACATCTTCAGACAGGAAAAAGTGGAAGCATGGCTCTTTTGATGACTATGATGTAGATGTACTGGTACACAGCAAGAGGAGAAGGGCCAAGATGCAGCTGAGAAATCTTAGCCAGCGGGATTCCTCAATAGCCAGTGTAATTCCTCAAACCACAGCATAGAAAAGAGTCAGACCCCTTGTAGACCAACCTTGAAATGCTCCAGGAAGAGGAACTCCAGCCATGAAATAAAGCCGCAAAGGCAATGGGTGGAGTTAGTCTGACAAATAATAATCAATATATGGCCCTGTAACCCTACCCAGCCACCCCAAAAGTGATACATAGATACTCATATTTTCAAAATGGCAAACAAAGAAAGGTTTAAATGATATTAGCCCTTCAGACAACTACACATTGCAACATTTCCACATACAAAAAGAAAGGGAGGGTACAAAAGTATGCAAAATAATCTCTTACGGTCAATTACCATTGTAGTGTTTCAAATTGAGGGTGAAAACTCACCCCATTCTTATGGAGCCTAAAGAAAGGTACCTTGCACAACAGGACTCCCAACTCACCAATATGATTCGTTGTGGTACCAAAACCAATGTCAAGCACTTAACACCTACCAAATTGAGAGAGTCATGCAGGAATTAAAACGAATCTCAAAGAGGGGTGAAAATGGTCATTCCACAGGGAGCGACAAGTCAAAACCAGCTGCTCACCCTCTCCCAAAGGAATGGCCTATATGAAGGAAATTCCCACCTTTTGAAGTAAGAGAATGGGACATCCTTGACAATTGCCTCATGATGACTACCCAGGACAGCACAGATCAGTAAGAATCTCTTGAGGGAACCTGGAAAAACCTGAAAAAAACTATACTTTTGGAGCCCCTTCTAGATCCCACTAAATTGCATGCATTATTTCACATGAGATATTTTATTGCATCCTTCGTATCAAGCTAACCATACCATTGCAAGACAAGTGTGGGTAAGTGTGGGCCAGTTGTGAGACAGAGTAAATATTCTGGAAATATTAACTATTCTATTCTATTCTATTAAATATTCTGGAAATATTAACCCACCTTTTTTGATGGATCCTGAGGGAGGCATCTTGGGGAATTATTTTAAAGCCCCACTTAGCTTGCCAACAACAACGAAAGAGGTACCAAATCTGGTAAAGACTTCTTTATATCATCAATAGGATAGTACCTCTTCGTGAACCTGGAAATACTAAGCTTGCATGAAGGATGAACATCATGAACATGTTGATGAAGAAGTAAACCCCAACTGAGCCGTACTTTGGAATTGTCCATAAAAAGAGTCTGGAGAGGAACCAGGAACATGAGTCACAGGAAACACCATGTTTTCCAAAATCCTGGACCGGGCCCCTAACATCCGCTCATTCTTGATGTAGTTCCAACAAAGTTTAAAGGCAACCCCTTCCTGTGCTACCTCTAAGGGAGCGGAGCTAGAGGCAGACCAGAGTGCCTCAGCCCCGCAAGAAGAAACCAGGGCATTTGGAACCTGCAGTATTGACACCATCTCAGTCACCATCTGCAGCAGCTGATCCTCTCATCTACAGAACTCAAGCCATACTTATGCATGGGGCACCCAGAGGAAATACATCTTCCTTAATGGGATACTGCCAATTGTTTGCCCCAGACACAGAACCAGGTGCCACCAATGTCAAACTGTGCCTTCTCTTCAGCATGGCAACACTTACCTTCATGCAGCAGTGACATTTAATGATGTCTCACAGAATGCAATCCAGCTGGGAATGAAAATGAAAGGCAATCCATATGCAGTGGCAACAGGGCTCAAGTCGAGGGTAGACATGGTTAGACATTGTCTTCTCACTATTTTCAGAGGGTTGACGCTGTCTACTCTGTTGCAAAGCTAGAGCCTTTCAGCGGCGTGCCATGTACTTTTCCTACTTCTCACAGAAATATGCTGTACTCGACCCTGGATCATTTTCTGACACTAAGACACTTTTAGCAGTGCCTGTATGTTGTCTGCATTTGTTCCGAGCAGCAACATACAGCAGGTAAGGGGCTTATCAGATTCCAGCTGCTCCCATAACAAGAGACGAAGTAAGGGGCCATTAGGCCTCTTTTTATTGGAGTATCGTGGCGGGGAACTATGGGAGCCTCACTCCTAGATGCAATGAAGGGAAAACAAAGGCTCACATATTATAACTTCATAGATACTTAAGAGAGAAATGCTTTTGACTTTGTTCAGTCCCGGTATGTAAGAGACATTTATATACTGTAAGAATGTCAGATGTGTTGGTCATCCCAGTATTTACACAAATAATAATTTAAATACCACTATTTTATTTTATTTAATTAAGAGTGCTATAGCACTACTCATTCCAAACAGGGTGTCAGAGATATTTACATCACACATACAGATAATACATTAACAATAAATAATTTGTATGTCCATCAAGATAAAGGACTTGTTATGGTGCAGAGACCGAATATCGACATCGAAGTATCGAATTGCGTAAATAACGAGTCAAGAATATCGATGGTGGAAAAGAAAGAGGTACGTTTTTTGTTATTAAAAATATCGATTTTTGTGTAATGTAGAAATATCAATTTTGTAAATATCGATGGCAAATATATTGTTGTTAATAATATTGACCATTTGGATTTTTTTCATTTTGTTTAATGTTGTTTGTTAATTAATTTGGTAGTAGTTATTTTATATGTTTTAATTATTTTTTTATTTTAAAATGTTTGTTTTTATTGTATTTTCATTTATTTTTATGTGCGGAATTTTGGGTTGATAAGGGATATATTTATTTATATACTACCACCTGAGATAAAATGCTGGAATTTAGCCTACAGACAAATTTGGCCCATTTTTATGGGTGCTAAAGAAGCATAGGATATTCGATTTTTTGTAGTTGATGGTTAAGAGAGATTTCAAGGTGTATTGGGAAATCAGCCGTTGCAAGCCACAAGGTGTTTGGGAGAGCAGCACAATGTCATCTGCGTATTGCAGGCTTACTATTGGTGTATTTCCCAACTTAGGAAGATCGTTTTGTGTTAGACTACGGTTGCTCTCTAAATTGGCTGTATAGATGTTGTAGAGGCTGGGCATCAAGACACATCCCTGCTTTAGCCCGTTGGTGGTCGAGATTTTCTTGGTTAGACTTCGGCCAGCCCCTTTTTTTATTTGGACCCAGGTTTGCGAATACAAGTTGTTAATTGCTTCCAATAGATTTGTAGGCGCTTCCCAAGCTTTCATTTTGTCCCATAGATTGGATTGTGGCACTTTGTCGAATGCTGTTTTGAAATTTCCCTAACATGTGTAGAGCATGTTTGAGTTGATGATTGCTTGATTGGCTAAGAGGGTAACTACCAATATATTTGTTAGAGTGCCCATACCGGCCCGGAATCCGGTTTGTATTTTCGAGATTACATTTATACTGCTAACCCAGGCCTCGAGATCTGCCAATAAGTTAGATGCGTAGATATGTGCCTCTACGTCAATGAGTGATATCAGTCTCTAATTGTTTGGATCCAAACTTGTCCCTGATTTGTATATGGGCTGAAGAATGCTGCCCCGCCAGGAGTCAGGGAAGATACTGGCCTCTAAGCTAAGTCTAAACAGAGAACATAAGTGACTAGACCAGAACTCCGGATCATTTCTGAACAAGGCATTGGGCAAGCCAATTGGGCCTGGAGCCCTATCAGATCTCATATGTTTTATTGTGTTCAATACCTGCTTTTGAGTGATCTGTACTTGATCTACCTTCGGCTCGTACTTTGTTGGATGTCTAAATTCTAGGTGGGATTCTCGTATTTCTTTTTGAGATTTTTCTTTGAGTTGATTTTTTGAGTAGTTAACTGATATCTCCACTGGTAATGAACTGTCTGTAGCGTCTGGGTCCTCATTAGTACTTGATTTCAGGTCTTTGAATTTTGTGAATGAGCTGGTTTACGTTCGGTCTTATTTTTAGCGTTGGAAATGCATAGTGCACTCGAGGGGGCTGTCGTATTATATGTTACTTCAATGTGAGCTCTCCAATTTTCTTCTATTGTTGTAAGGATCTGTTATATAGGTTGGGAGCCCTGGGTTAGCAGTGTCCTTAGGTATTTATTTAGCCTTGTTCATTTTGTCTGTATTTTGTGTGTGTACCAGGGCGCCCCACTAGTCCTGGCCTCTATGATGTCTTGCTATACTTCTGATGATGTTATTAACAAGCGGCATATCTCCTTTATGAAGTCGATGTTAATTTCGTTCCAAGTTAATCGTTTTAAATTGTAGAGTTGCGTTAGTAATGTAAGAGGCTTGGAACGCCCAGACCTATTTGGAGTGATGGTTAATTTGAAGGTTTTAGGATAGTTGTCACTTTCTACTCATTCCTGTATTTGAAAATCCTTTATATACGTAAATAAATTGAGGTCCACTAAAGTAAAATCAATTGTTTAACCTGTTTTGCTCGTAACTCTTGTGAATGCTGTGGGACTGTCCAGTGAACCTCTACTATTTAAAGTGTACAGGAAGAGATCATCCCGTTTTGCCACCCAATTCTCACCAGGGTGTCACATCTATTTGTATTGCCCTGTCCTGGCTGTATGAAGCCAGCTAGGTTTCTCTCCTGTCCTTCTAGTAAATTCTTGTTGAAATCCCGGGTTAGTATTATATTCTCCCATGGATAGGTGAATTTCAGCATTTTGATTACAGCGATCAGTTGCTCCAATCTTTGCCCCTTCTGGCTTTCCACTGGATGGATATAGATGTTCAGAATTAGCAGGCTCATTGAGAGCAGAAGTTCTAGCTTAGTGCATTGCATTCAGGGGCAGTCAAGGTCGATGACTGCAACTTTCCAGAAAAAAACTATCGAAATGAAGGTCTGTACTGTGCATCCTTTATGGCTGGGATAAGGTTTTCTTTGTAGCCTACTACAAGTTGATGAACTATATTTTGTTGATGGTGTTGTTTTGTTGAAGTTTGTAGAAGCTTTGAGGAGAAAAGTATTTGTTAGTTATATTTTGATTTTTTATTTAATGTTTTATTATTATTAGTTTTCTCTATTTGTTGGTTAATTTATATACTTACTTAGTTTTATCTTTTTCTTAAATGTAGATTTTGTCCTTGTTTTCCAAGTTAATCGTTGTTTTGAGCTTGGTAGGTGGAGTTTTAGTGAAGTGTAATCTGTGAAACATAAAGGAACTTTTATAGTTTTAGTTAATTTGATTATTTCTATTATTTATCCTCTATTTTTATTTAATTGTAAAAAAATATATACTTATTATTTTTAGTTGATGTACTTTCTTTTGTTGATACTGTTGTTTTGTTGAATTCTGTAGAAACTGTTAAAAGAAAAGTATTTGTTAACTATGTTTTAATTTGTTTACTGTATTTGTTGGTTAAGTCATATACTTTCTTTGTTACATATTTTTTTACTGTTGATTTTATTGTTGTTTTGGACGTTAATCTTTGAATTTTCTAGGTGGTGGTTTAGTGAAGGTAAATAGGTTGAATATAAAGGTAAACATGTTAGTGTTTTAGGCATTTTTAAGCTACTTTTATTTATTTAGTTACAACGTTTTGTTCTTACCTTTAATGAGTGTTTTCCTGAATAGTTGATTGTATATATTTTTTTCGTTCTGTTTTCTGTCTCGCAAAGGTTTCTGCTTCCTCCATGTTTGTTCATTATATGGTAAATTTTGTGTTAACTATTTGATTGCTTTTATAGTGTTTATTTCATTAGTTAGAGTTTTCTATTGGTTTGTGTTGGCGTAGTTTAAATTTATCGGTCGAGTTAACTTTTTAGAATTTTTTGACAGTTACTTTTTAATTTGATTAATATTTATTGTGTCTATTTAATGTTTGTTTTTATTTTGTTTATTATTATTAAAATATATATGTAGATAAATGTTATTTTTTTATAGATTATATATATTTATGTTTGTTGATTTATGGTATTTGTGATTTTTTTATGCTGTATTGTTTGTTTATTTGTTTTTGGATTTTCAAATAGCTCATTTTTATGTTCAAATGTTATTTTAGGTATTGTTCTTTTGTATTTTATGATGTTGTCGATATTATTTATATCAATGTTTTTGTTGTGTTATATTTTATTTTAATGTTATCGATATTTTTGTGTTCTTTATTTTAGTTGTTATTTTTGTCTTCTAAATGTTTTTAACAATATTTTTTTATCGATGTGTGTCTTATTTCTGTTTTGTGTATTGGGTGTCAATATTTTTGTATATGATACTGTACACTCGATAGTTTTGTAATTCTATGTAGGAGTCGATGTAGTCTCAGTGATGCACATATTGCATAAGACAGTGAGGGTTATTAGGTGTAGGAGACACATGTCCTTCATACCTCACTGTGCTATATTGGATTGATATTCAGGCCTACTTGACTATTGTTAGAGAACAATTATCTTTACACGCATGTGTATAATTTACATAATAAGGTAGAACCATATTATAGTAGGATAATTTTTTAGTATGTTGAATAGATTTTGTAGGAAGTCCTTTGGACCCCATTGAAAACCCTTCAGACCCCATAGGAAGTCCTTGAGATCCCGTAAGAAGTCCTTCAGGCCCAGTAGGAAGCTCTTCGGTGTAGATCCACCCATTCAGGCCAGTCTCTACAGACCCTTATCGCACAATCAGAGTCGTAATGTGTGGTTGCTGGGAGCCAATTGAAAAAAGATACACAGTCACAGCCATGCATGCCGCTGGTAATTTCATCGTGGTACACAGACAGCTGAGGAATACAGCCTGGAGGTCACAGACTTTGTTCAGTCCATGGCAATCAGAAGCTGATCTCCTAAAAAGCCCTGAATTCACATCTGCTCACCCTAATCAGAAAACAAATATTTGACCTGCCTGGAAGTGGGTTATTGGAATTTTTCTGCCGATTCTGGTGCATGAATGTAAATTGGCACGGTTTCACAGTTCACGCCATTAGAGCTGAATGCAAAACAGACATGGCCTGGAAGCTGTCAGAATTGGTCAAACTCTAATGGGAATTTAACTTTTTGGGTTATCATGATTACAGCTGATACAGAAATATATGCCTAATAAACGCAGTCCACTGCGCCTTTAACATTGCTTTGATCCTTTACTCATGGAAGTTGGAGAACTCTTCCCTCTACAGACGTCCTGTAGTTTTCTGCAAAAACTTGGAATCTTCTTGAAGGTTTTTCTTTTTGGGTTGTCAGAAAATATGTTGACATGTGTGTGCTTTGCTGGGGAAATAATTCTCAGCAGAATAGCACTTTTAGCAGTAGAAACAATTAACAATGACAAAAAGCCCTCAACCTGTAAGAATATTATTCCACAAGCAAAATTCCAACCATATCATGTAACAAGTATATAAAGTTGTGATATTGTTGTTCTGTGCAATGCCCCTTTGTAGCTACTATATATCTCAGCGATAATTTGATAAAACCTGCTAAATTGGTGTATCCAACTTTTTAGGAAATGTACTACTGTAAAGGCCTACATTATTAGCTGCCAGTGAGAGCAGCATCATGTAATGTGCTTGGTGATGCTCTTTAAAAAACTAAGGCCTATCCACCCAACAACAGGTGGCGACTGAAGGAGGCTCCTGCCAGTAGTGTTTGCATTCTGGACCAGAGGAAAGTATGGACGGCTCATTTTCACAATAAGCACAAGAGCCTCTTTGTATTACATGAACATTATTTCCACTAGACATTTTTACATACATTCTAAATGCTCTAGAGACTATCGGCTTCCATAGAAGCTTTAGAAGATAATACTGTATCCTGTAAATACCAATATAACAGGGTGTGAATTATCTTTTCATTCTGATTTTCGCATCTCTATGCAAGGAATGCCATGGCAATATTATATGCTGTAGCCCTCTCTGAACTGCAAGACCCAGGAAACATTTGAGTTTGTAGTCTATCCAAGGAGTCGCCGATCTTGGAAAAATTAGATAATTTCATAAATAGCCTAGAAGAGATACCGAGTATGATAATAGGCGGGGATCTGAACTATAATTATGAGCCAATTGCGGGTTTTGGTGACGTTTTTGGAGAAGAGGATAGGGCTAACAATATTCCATCCCTGTCTAACACTGAGGCGGTTCGTTGTACTACCTTAGCAGTTCAAATAATGAGGTTGGTAACTGTATATGGGCTGAGGGCCTGCAATGGTCGTCTCCCTTCTGATTCCCCAAAGGCTGCGACTTTTGTAAAAAACTATTCCCAAAGCCGAATAGATTATATTTTAGCATCTTTTGATATTTGGCCTTACTTGATTTATCTCAAGATCATGCCTCGGTTTGAAAGCGACCATCACCCACTTCAACTGTTAATCGACCAACGCTTATTTCCCAGTGATAGTTTAGAGAAGGAGTACCATTTTTTGGATAATATCAATAATGATGCTCCATTAGTAAGCAAAAATAGAAGATCACTTAAATGGGCACAAATATTAGACCATGGAGAAGTGTTAGCATGTATTTATATGCTTCTAGCTGACACATTTTCTAGTCATTTAAGTTTACCGGTAGGGGATAGTATTTTCATTGATCTCCACAATGGGTTTTTTAAATCATTAATACCCTATGTGACTAAAATGCCTAAAATAAACTGTCAAAAGGAAACTAGTTTAGCAGGCAGACAACTGTAGCACAATAAAGACTGCCGTTCAGGCAAGGCTTTACTTATAGATAGAGGCAATGAATAGTAAAGGACAAGAAGTGATCAGGGTGTCAAGAAAGGAATACAAGATGACCCATGCAAAAGCAAGATCAAATTGGGACGAGGAATGTTGGGAGAATATGATACTAGCAGCAAAGTCTAAGGATAATGTGGGAGTTTGGAGACTGGTAACAAATAGGAACCACGTAGGAAGAATGGCTCATGACGTGTTCATTGATGAACAGACTTGGGTTGAACACTTCACCCATTTATATGAAGCCCCAGATCATATGGAGGAAAGGTAAAAAGGAGCATCCCAGGTACACAGCTTGCACTTGCACTTTAGAGTTTGCTTTAGAAGAAACTGAGTTGGCCATTAACTTAGTTAAAAATGGTAAGGCACCAGGCCTTGACAATATCCCAGGCGACCTATATAAACATGAGATTAATGTCTGGGCACCTTATATCAATCAGCTTTTTAACATTCTAGTTACTGGTGCAGATTTTCCTGACAGTTGGAGGGGCGCGGAAATCATTTTAATTTTTAAAAAGAGCGATAGGAATAACCCGTCAAACTATCGTCCAATTAGTTTAATGGCTATTTTACAAAAAATATTTGCTAGGCATATTTTTACAGGTATGAATACTTGGATGGATGAGAATGCCATACTTTCAAAGTTCCAAGCTGGTTTCAGGAGTAGTATAAGTACGATTGATCAAGTTTTTAGATCTTGTTGTCTTTGTTGGAAGTCTGTTTTTTTACGGAAAGGGCATATTTATGTGGCATTTGTAGACCTAAGGGCTGCTTTTGATTTAGTTTTGCGTGATCGTTTATGGGATTGCTTGTATTTGCAGGGGTTGCCAGTCTGCGTACTCCAACAGATTATAAGACTTCATGATAACAATTATGCAAGAGTGCGTTGGGGACAAAATGGAGAACTGACAAAACCTGTTCCAATAATGAGTGGAGTCCGCCAAGGGTGTGTGCTGGCTCCCACGCTCTTTGCATTGTTTGTTAATGACATCCCAGCCCACTTAGAGGAGTGCAACAATTATTCACCCAAGTTGAATGGAGTAAGGGTCCCCGCAGTCCTATTTGCGTACGACACAATCTTAACCTCACAGACGCCCTTTTAAACTCATTCCAACATTACTGTAGTAAAAAAGGCCTAGAGATCAACACGAAAATAAACAAATGTATGGCCTTAAACCCGCACAAAACTTTTAAGGGGAATTTATTTTTAAACAACCAAAAATTGGAACTTGTGTCAAATTTTAGCTACTTGGGTGTTTACCTAGATTCAAAGCATTCGTGGAAAACCCATGCAGAAAAAAGCAAAACGATTTTGACTCAGAACACTTTACCTATTTTAAAGAAACATGGGGCGAGTCTTAGCAAATCAGTATCACCAGCAGTAGAAGTGTTTAAGTTTAAGGCCCAGTCTGCAGCGTTATATGGCGCTGAAATCTTTTTATGAAAATTGAAAATAACTTGTATAGAAGTCTCCTAAGACTACCTAAATACACCCCACTTTTACCCTTAATGCTAGACCTAAGTATGAAGCGTACAGACCATTATGCAATCTTACGCCCACTTTCTTATTGGGTGAGACTCTAGTGTACACCAGAACTCGGAAACTATAGAGATGGTCTCTTAGAAATAATGAGTTTGGACCTGCATAATTCCAATGCATGGCTGAAACATGTGCGAACATGTTTTTGTAGAATTGGGCTGTCACATTTCTGGGAAGAGCCTTTATGTCTGACGTTAAGCTGTAAGAAACTGGTAAAAACTAAATTTTGGGCTTACATAACATGCAACCTCCCAAATAGCCCGCAGGTGGCTCTATTACAAGCAGTTTTTTGGCGTACAAAGATTTTGCACACTTTGAGTACTTCTTAGATGAGGTTCGACCTCCTTTGTCCCAAAGCCTATATTTGAAATTTAGGTATGGAATGCTGAAAACCAATGTAACCCTAGCAAGGTGGTCCAAGACAGCAGGACCAATAATAAGTGAAACTTGCATGTGCTGTCAGTTTAGTAGTAAAGAAGACGATAATCATATCCTCTTCTTTTGTGCAGCATATGTATCAGCCAGGAAAAAGTGGATTAAGCCACTGTGCAACGCTACAGGTGTACGCTCGTACAATGAAGCATATAGAATCATCAAAACTGACACCAGACAAGTGACTGTCTTCTGCGTCAGCAGATTCCTATTTGCAGTAAGTTATGTACGTAAGAAAATGGGTCTGGACTTATAAGTGGTTAGGTTTGTGTTCAAGTATTCTGTATATGATATGTTTGCTATGACCTATCGAATGATTGTATATTAATGAATTGCACCTATGCAACCAACTACTGGGACTGTATAAATTAATTTTTTTTATTTTGTTTTTATATTCTACCTTCTTAACTAATTTATGGATTTTATTGTATTTTCCTTAAAACCCCATCCAACTGCATGTAAACCTTCCTATTCCTCTATTATAAATGTGCTATGTACCATTATTTTTATGTATCTTTTATAGACAGAATGTGCCGAAATAAATATTTATGAAATTTGAGTTTTGTACCATGTTCATTTTGCCAGGTTTTACCAGGGCGCACTCGTAGCGGCAGATTTACTAGAAAGTGACACATTTGCAGAGATGAGTCCTTTTCCCTATGCCACCGTGAGACACCCTTATTCCACCATGGATGCACCGTATTTATAATACGTCGCACCATGGAGCAAGATTTGACAATTGTGTCAGAAATTCTGACGCATCTGTTGGTGCAAAAATCACGCATTGCTGGAGTCATGTCGCAAGCATAATGCAACTCCTGCAATGCATGTTGAGGCCTATTCTGACTACACTGCATCACTCCTTGCGCTTGCTACAAGCAGCCGTAAGGTTTTTATGCAGTGGCGTCCTAGAAGTGACTCAGTGAAATCTTATAGATTTCACAGCGTCACGACTACGAGACTTTTTTGCATGGCATGGCTTGCATTTGCATGACTATGGAGAAAATCATAAAAATAATTCTTCAAATGAGGAAAATAAAACATGCAGCTTTAAACCGTGAGAGGAGATGGTTTCTTCAACTTGTAAACCAAACATACAGCTTAAACAACATAGTAGACCATCACACCTAATGTTCTACTATGACTAGGACTGAAATTTTCTTTTGTCTGCTGTTAGACATTTAAATGAAATGCCTTATAGAAACTGTTGACCTAATCATCTGACTGCATAATCGTTCATGTGCAGCTCTAAGAGAAATGTATTTCTTTGTTTGCTCACAATATATGATTTCCTTATTTCTCTAAACAATGAGCTTTGCTATATTGTATACTGAATACAGTATTAGTAATGTTAAGCTTACTGTAGGTATTGTTTTGCATGGTCTAATCAGGACATTACGGATAGAAATATGTAGTTGCTTTGAACTAGCCCTTTGACAAAATAATGGGACACTGGCAACAGCTAACAGAGTAGGCCTGCAAAGGTACTCATGAGAGCCTTCCCTCATGTATCTAGTACAAAACATTTAGTTACTTTTAGGTACCTGCTCACCGGCATGAATGCTTACTGTGGGAAATCGGAGGAGATACGACAGACCATCGGAAGAGCTGTTTTCATTGTACAAAAATGACACCCTGCTGAATGTTGCTCTAATATGTTTTCTGTTTTACTAGTCAGAGAGAATGTATGGTTTAATGCCATTTTACCCTCGATGAGAGTAGATTGAGTAGGAGAGGGGGAGGGAGAAATATAGGAAAACAGCAATGCCACTCCTTCCGTCACCCATTAAGTGATCAAATGTATTCTGGACAGAAATTTGATGTTTCTTATCTGCTGCATTACATGACAAAGTAATCTCAGAGAGAGGGTCCGACCTGAAGAACGTTGAGCACATATTTCAGTGACAACATCTACATGCACATTGTTTAGAAGGCATGCATTCTGTGGTACACTGATCTGACTGGTAGGTGTTTTGATCATAGTGACTGATGGTCGAGCACCTTACTTTACCAACACAGTTTTAGGAAAATACATGGGCCAAAGTAGCATTAGATTCTGCAGAACTATTCTCTGCCTTCCTCAAATTATGTGTTATGTAATGTTTGCTGGATTACTTTCCAAATTGAGTGTACTGCCCTTTCATCCAACGAATTAATAGAGATCTTCCTCTGACGTTTCTAACTACATTTTTTGCGTTAGAGGGTCTTCTGAAGGAGTTAGTCACTGAGAACAGTGTTTAATGGGTTTCACAGAAAACTGTAGCATTTTTAAAACTCAGAGGTAACAGTAATTGTAATGTGCCTCTGTATGTACCCAATGTAATGGTGCAGTGGAAAGGGTAAATAGGCTTATGAAAGAGGCTATCCAATCCGTTGTTTGTGTGGTTTGGATGTTGCAGACTTTTTGTGGTGAAAGGATTTTAGTGTATCAAAACAGCCCACATTCTATCACTGTGGTTTTACTTATTGAGGGGACACACTGCAATAACTGGTTTGGTACCTATATTGCTAAACAAATTAAGCCACCTCTTGATGCCAGTTTAAAAAAGATCAAACAGAAACAGGCCCAAATGAAGCTGTGCTACAATACGAAACATATCATGGAATAAAAAGGTGTCCCTTGATTCTTGGGCTATATTTAAAAAATGGTGCTGATGTGTGAGTCCACTAATTCGGAAGATGTTGCTCAATATAGAATGATGTACTTACCTGATACACTATTCTAATCACTGCACACACCTTTTTTTATAAAACACCATACTTTGTATTTCTCATTCCAAAGCGCTGCAAGTTCCAAATATTACAATTACTCAATTAAATAATAGCCAATGTTCTGACTATAGAAGTATGAGTCAGCAATGCCTTGTTTCAAACACATGATCTGCAGATCACTGCAAGTTTCAGCAGTGAAACATTAACACATTGGTTTACCTAGCTGGCCTTTTCAGACTAAGGAAGAACCATTTGCTGTGTCCTTCATCAGCAGTGGGAACCCTGATGACTCAGATTCCACTGAGGCAGTAAGTGCTTTGGATACAAAACAAACCCTAATCAGTCATAAATAAATGACTCAACTACTATCTCATTCCTGGAAAGTGTTGAAAACCAATACAGAAGCTTAGCAGGTTTAGACATTTTTAGCAGGTTTAGTACCACACCTTAAAACACAATATTCTGCATGAGTTGGGTGCCATGCCACGATATTTGAAACAGGGTATTTACATATACATTACATACTTAAGTGTGTAATTTGCACTGTGAATATGTTTTCCTCCTTGTGTGTGAGACAATGTTAGATTGAACTTTACAAATACTTACTGATTATTTTTATTTCTCTGAGTCTTACTTACATTACTCTTGAGATGCATGCCATCTTAAGGCAGGAAAACCTAGAAGCATGACTCCTTTAATGACTATGATGACGATGTAATGGTACATATCAGTAGGAGGAGGCCCAAGATGCAGAACCTCAGCAAGGAAGGGAGTCAGACCCCTTGTAAACAAACCATGAATTTCATCAGGAAGAGGAACTCTAACCATGAAATAATCCAATGCTAGGGTTGATTCAATCTAACAACTGATAGGCAAAAATGGCCCTGTGACCATAGCCACCCACTGCAAAAGTGATACAAATGTGCAAAATGGCAGAGAATGGTTCAAATAAAAATAGCCCTTCAGACATCCACGTATTGCAACATTTTCACATCCAAAGATGAAAGAGAGGGCACAAAAATTAGCAAAACAATCTCTTAAGAGTAATGACTCATTGTTGTGCTTCAAGATTAGGATGAAAACCCACCTCATTCTTAAGGTGCCTAAACAAAGGCACCTTGCACAACAGGACTCCCTACTTACTAATATGACGCGCTGAGGTACCAAAACCAATGTCAAGCACTTAACAACTACCAAATTGAGAGAGTCACGCAGGCCCAAAGACAAATCTCAAGTAGAGGTGTAAATCGGCGATCCAAAGGTAGAGACAAGACAAAACTAACGCCTCACCCTCTTCATAGGAATGGCCAAACTGAAGAAAGAGAATGGAATAGCCTTGCCAAGTGTGTCATAATGACTTCCCAGGACAACACAGGTCAATCAAAAGCTCTTGCGGGAACCTGAAAGAACTATACTTGTGGGGCCCCTTCTAGACTCCCACTACATTGCATGCATTATTTCACATGAGAAAGGTTATTGCATCCACTGCATCAAGCCAACCAAGACAAGTGTAGATAAGCATAATAGATGAGCACAATAAAATGAGCTCCATAAATACCTGCTTACAGTGCCAGCTGAGAGACTGAGTAAATTATCTTAAACGATGAACCCACTGTTTTTGCTGGATCCAGAGGAAGGCATCTTGGAAAATGGTTTTAAATCCCCACTAAGCTGGCTACCAACAACTGCAGAGATATCAAATCTGGGAAAGACTTCTCAATGGGATAGAAACGCTACATGAAGCTACAAAAATTATTCCTAACCAGAACTTTCCATGCATGAAGGATGAACAACATGAACATGTTGATGTAGATGCAGCCCCAACTGAGCTGAATGTTGTAATTGTCATTAAAAAGATTCAGGTGAAGAACCAGGAACATCAGTCACAGGAAACACCATGTTTTCCAAACTTCTGTACCGGACCCCTAATGGCTTCTCCTTCTTGATGTAGTGCCTTTATGTTCAAAGGCAACCTCTACTTGCACTTCCTCTGAGGGAGAGGTACTAGAGACAGAGCGATGTGACTCAGCCCTGCAAGAACAAACCAGGGAATTTGGAACTTGCATTGCTGACACCGCCTCAGTCACAAACTACAACAGCTTAGAACCAGATGCTCATCTTCTCTTCCTACAGACCCCCAGTCAAATTTAAGCATGAGGCGCCCAGAGGAGACACATCTCCTTTAATGGAATGCTGCTAATTGTTGTCTTCAGACACAGTACCAGGTGCCACCAAAGTCTAACTGCACCGGTATGGGCAGAGTTGATGCAGTACCACTTCTCGGAGTTCCACTGAGTTGTCTACAAACTCAGTGGAACTTCGCTCCACTCTACAAGAGGAAATGGGAAGTAGGCGAGGAAGCACTTACTTGGTCTGGCATCTCTGCTCTCTGCCATGCCTGGGCTGCCCCCCTTGCCACGGTCTCCTCTCCTCCTTGCCATCTTCGCTGCCGGTCGCAAACCCCTACAATGTACAACTTGCGAGGACTGTGCATGCGTGCACGTGCACCCATCACCCGTTCTTCTAAGATGTACAACATAGGGGTTTGTGACTGACAGTGTGGAGGAGAAGAGACCACGGCTAGGAGGAGGGCAACATAGGCATGGCGGAGAGTGGAGACAAGAGACCAGGTGAGTGCTGCTTTGCCTTTCTACTGACTTGGGCGTGGGCAACATCCGCTACTCCACGGAGTCAGAGTTTTTGCCGAGCTCCACATTCCCAGCGGAGTCCGGAGTTGGCAAAAACTCAGCAAACTCTGCTGGCAGAGCGGAGTTTGCCAACATTAGATAACACTTATCTACATGCAGAAGTGACACTTAATGATGTCTCCCAGAATGCCATCCAGTTGGGTAAGAAAACAAAAGGCAACCCACAGGCAGTAGCATGGAATACAGCCATGGAGTCTGGTCCAGTTTGGAAAGATCAATCAGGGGTTTGTAAAGTGCTCTAGGGTCTCATGGTGCTGGGAGGAGAGGTTTGCAGCTCCGGGACAGTTGAAGAACCAGGTCTTTTGCTGTGATGTAGGAGAAGGCTTTACCGCCTGCTCTGGTTCTGCGGATGCGTGGGGTCTCTGCCAGGGCGAGGTCAGTGGAGCACAAGCTCCTCTTGGATACGTGGAAGGGGACTTTTCCGTTGAGGTATTTGGGTTGTGGAGGGATTTGTAGGTGTAGGTGAGTAGCTTGAAGGTTACCCTCTTCTCAATGGGGCGCAAGTGAAGGTCTTGTAGGTGTGGGGTCATGTGCTTGTGTCGTGGCTATACAGATGTGTGACTGGGTATGGGAGGCACTTTATGGATGTGTAAGTGTGTTTGTGAGTGACTGTGTAGGTCTGACAGTGGGTTTGTGAATGGATGTATAGACCTGCCAGTTGATGTGAGTGGCTGTATGCGTCTGTGAATGGGTGACTACGTGTTTTTGGATGTGTGAGTGGTAGTATCGGTGTGTGACTGGGTGCTTTAGTAACTGTGTGAGTATGTGAGTGGGTGTGTAAAGGGTTGTATGAGTGTGTGAGTGGTTATCTCATTGGATGTATGGCCATATTAGTGGGTGTTTGAGTAGTTGTGGGAGTGGTTTTATTAGTGTATGAGTGGGTATGGGAGTGGCTGTATGGGTCTTTAAGTGTGTGAGTGTGTGGTGTTGTCTGAGTAGGTGTCTCAGTGGTTGTATGGGTATGTCAGTGGGTGTGTGAGTTCTTCTTTGGGTCTATGAATGGGTATTTGAATGGTTGTGTCGGTGTGAGTAGTTCTATGGATCTGTGAGTGGTTGTGTAAGTTGTGTGTGAGTGTGTCATTTGAGATGTAATGAGTGATGTAATGAGTGATGTTACTGACCATGTCATGAGTGAAATAATATGTGAGGTCATAAGCAGTGCTTTGTGGGGATGTGAGTTATAGTTAGCTCAGGTCACTATAACTGCTGATTTTCTATGGGTTTGGGTATGTACAATCTGAGCCTAACTATAACCTCCCTGTATCCTTTGTTTTTTTAGTGAATGTGAAAGGCTTTTTGAATTCTATTTCCAGCTATAATGTCTCTGTAACCTCTTTTTTTCTGACTTTCTAAGGTTTTTTAATTTTTGTTTTCAACTGTAACCTGTAACCTTAGAGTAGTGGGTGTGTGATTGGCTGTATGGGTTTATTAGTGGTTGTGTCATGGTTTTGTGGGAGTGGGAGTAGGTGTGTGAATAGCTGTATTGATGAGCTTAAGTAGGTATGTGAGTGGCTCTATAGGTCTGTGATTTTGTGGTTTTGTGAGTGGTTGTGCGAGTGATCTTATAGGTGTATTAGTGGGTACATGAGTGCAAGTGTTTTTGTGTATTTGTATACTTATTGTAATCTAAATAAAGGACCATAGACTCTCCTGTCACCATAAGAGTAAAAGAAATAACCCAGGGGGCATAGTCCTTACTGAACATATTACACTCTAATAGATGTGCAATGCATACACCTGCTTCGAGTATTTCAGATTGTTATTTATAATACCCTGAAAAACACACTTTCTTTTCATTTGGCCAGACTAAAAAGTTATGACCATTTGTGCTTTAGAGAAGTTGTGCTTTCGCTGCGCACCATGTTATGTTATATTTCTAAGTGCATTAATCACAACATTGTATTATTCTTTTTTTAATAGTTTTTTGGGATTCGCAGAACCATTGTGACCTGCCCTCAATAAATATATTCTAGTTCGGTGGAGGTCTGTGGAACAGCTGCGTTTTTTAATAACACTTAGAAACAAATAAAGACAGTATCAAATTGATCTTTGTGCTAAGTGATGTACGAAAATGATAAAGAAACATATTCTAATAAGCACCTCTATGTCATCGCAAATCTCACGTGACACAGAAAAAAATGTGTTTGTTGTTTAAAACACCTTTCAATCAATTTTAAGAGAAAGTCTCTTCCAAGTTTTTTGTGCTTTGGGTGCGGCTGTGACTAATTACACATCACAGATTCACAGTTTTGCTTTTCACTTGGTGTTTTTTTTGTTTGGTGTCTATAACAAACATGATATATGCATGTGAAGAATGTTAGGAGCACCAGAGAATAAGCTCCCCATCTGATGAAGTACCACCTGTCAAGAAAAAAGCATCGTCTTGCAAGGTTTAACCTTACAACACATACAAAAGAAAGTTAATGTAGAAAAAGTAAACTGCAACCTTTGTGACAAACCACTCTCTAGAGGTACATCTTTAAAGATTCATGTGGTATATTTAGCTTGATAAAACATGCAGAGACGATGCACTCTCATCATATTGCTCTTGCAGAAAGACAACGAAATGCCGAGAATCCATCAACATTTTCTGCAGGGCAGGTAGTTCCTGGAAATCCTGTTGAACCTGTAGCTATCTGCCAGTGTTGCAGAGTTTTCCATGCTGGGACAATTTTGTATGAAATGCAGCAAGGTGCTGAGATGTGGAGAGCAGTCTATCCCTGCACTTATTGTCTATAACAAAAATCTCACGAGTCCCGTTTCACGCCCCCTCGCTCTCCCATTCGCCGGACGGCTCCAGCCTCCCAGCTGCTCCTCCCTCCCTGCCTTAAATGGCGGCCGCGCGCAGCGGCAGAGGCAAGCCCAGTGCCAGAACCACTGGACATCGCGACCGCCACAACGCCAGAATCTGCTACGATGCCAGAACCCCCCATGCACTCAACAACGACAGAGACCAAAGCTGCTTCCAGGCTGCTCTTAAACGCACCCACGGACCTTTCACCTGCCGCACCTGCAGCTTCACCTGCGACAGAACCACCAAACATCCAAAGAACGGACACAATAACCTCTGCTGCATACTCCTCAACACATGCTCCACACAGAATAGCTTTACTAAACTTGTACATTTCTGCATTTTAGCTCGCCTAAAATAATGTGTGGATGACCATAACTAAATGATTGGTCCCCAGCGACCTCTATACAGGTGATGTCGCCTAGCTTTTCAAATTATTTTGGTGGTAGGATGCTTTAAGTTACTTTACGGCTTTTTTGGTGTTGGTCTATAGCTAATTTCTGACTTTTCAACAGGTGTTTTCTTTTTCTTTCTTGACCTTTGCCTTTTTCTTTGGAAGAATGAACTAAAAATATGTATGAATTTAGCGAAATATTTAAATTGATTTTCTATTGTACAGATACACAACGCTCAAGCAATTTTCTGTCCTGAAGATGACCGCATAAATAACCAGCGGTCGAAACGCCGTTGACGCTTCTTTGTGGCCCAAATTCATTAAGGACACTACATTTATGTTTATGTTGTTCCTTCTTTATCATGTAATAGTTGTGTTTGCCACATGTCTGGTTTTTGTTATATATTTTGCCTATGTACACCAGCATTGTTTGTCTTTAGCGTAGTTTTTTTTTTTGTAAATCGTTTTATTAAAGGTAAATAAAATACAAGGCAAAAAATACAGTACAATAGGACATATTCCGGACAAGGAAAGAGAGCAAAAAAATCATACAGTAAAGTTTATAAATTATATCAGGGAATGGACGCAGGGGAGAGACAAGCTCCAGAGCACGCAATCAGTCCACATTACGGGAATGGTGGGTCAGGGGGAAAACTGGACCTCAGAGACATCTAAAAGAGGAGGAGTGCAAATATCCCCACGGTAAGTGTTCCAGTGACTCCAGACCTTACCCCACTTCCTGGGTCGCTCTCGTGCCACATAAACCGTCTTCTCCCTACATATGCACCAATCCATGTTTTCCATCCAAGCCTCGACCGTGGGTGGACTCTGGGAACCCCACAACTGTGTCTCTCTTAGCAACCATATTTCCCAGGGTTGCCTACTGTGTCTGTGCGACATTATAATCAGTTGGTTCCCAGACATTCAGGAGACAACGTCTAGCCTCGGGTTGTAGAGCAACACCGGTAGCCTCTCCCATTTTATAGTGCACCCCAATCCAGAAGGCAGCAACCACGGGACACTCCCAAATGATATGCAAAAAAGTCCTGAGCAACCCACAACCACGCTTACAAAGACCATCTGTGGAGTAACCCATTCCAATCATGCGGGGACCAGTCACATAGACTCTGTATAGAATTTTAAGTTGCACTAACCGGAGACGGGCCGGGATCGCGACTAAGGGTGGGCGGCCAGGCTTTTAAAAACACTTACCTTGTCTGCCGCGTCCCGGGGGCTCCCTCTCGCCGTCCCGCGATTCGCACCGCCATTTCAGATCCTAATGCGCATGCGCGGGCGGCCGCGCATGCGCATTTCTCATGAGGAATGCGCATGCGCGGCCGCCCGCGCATGCGCATTAGGATCCGAATCGGTGGCGGCGCGAATCGCGGGACGGCGAGAGGGAGCCCCGGGGACGCGGCAGACAAGGTAAGTGTTTTTAAAAGCTTTTTATACTTTTATTTATGTATTTAGGGAGGGCGGGAGGGAGGCGGGCAGCGCGGAGTGGGGCTATGCGGAGTGCGCGGGTGGGCGTAGTTGTGCGCCCACTTCGCGTAGCTCCGCGGAGCCCCACTCCGCACACTACGCCCAGGGTTAATCGCGACCTCCTTAGGAGAAGAAATCGCGGACTGCCAATCCTCGTCATCTAATTCAAGACCGTCTCGGGTCCAAACGTCCCGGAGGGGCACTAACAAGTCAGTTCTACCATTGATTAGCTTTTTATATATCAAAGAAATAGTGCTATCCGGCACATAACCATCTAGTATTCTATCCTCAAGCGGAGAGGATTCCGGGATACTGGCACTCTCGGGAAAAACCGTGATGGACCTGGGCATATCGGAAATATTCCATCTTACCAAGTTGGAACTCTACTTGCAATTCCTCAAAAGTTTTAAACTTGCCTTTGACCCAGAGGTCACTCACCTTACTGATCCCAATCATATCCCATTTCTCAAATCCTTTCGTTTTCCACAAGCTACCCAGTCTCTCAGAAGCAAAAAGTGTAGTCGCCCGGGTCAGTTGATCTTTCCAACCCATCGCACTGTTTGCGCAGTGCCATATCCGTACTGCAATCTTTGTGGGTCCCGAGAGTCTCCCGCCATCTAGTCTGGAGTAAAGCTCTCTATAATAATCTCCCCCCGGCAACAACCACCTATCCATTGCAAAAGCAGGGTTCAACCCGGGGCCATACATACCATGATTAATGGCCCCTAATTGAGACATCCAGTAATATTGCTTATTGTCGGGGAGAGCAATACCGCCATCGTACCATGGTAGCGTCAGCTTGGCAAGGGCGAAATGAACTTCCTCTGGAGACTCTCAATAGCCCGAAAATAAGTCGCGGGGATTACATCAAAGGTGTTTTGAAGAGCATATAGAAAGCGTGGCAATGACATCATCTTAAAAAGCGCCGCACGGCCGAGTGGCGAAAACGGTAGTTTGCGCCAGTGCACCACATCCAGCTTCAACTGGTTCAGAGGTGGGAGCAAATTCTGTTCGTATCGGACAGTCAGGTTCAACGAGACATATATCCCAAGATACTTAAAACCCGCCTGCGCAACCTGGATGGGACAATCGCGCGGCAAATGAGGGACTTCACCCGAAAGGACATATAAATAAGATTTAGTCCAGTTAATAACTAAGCCGGAATTCTTACCAAAAGATGTAAGGACATCAAACAAAACTATTAACGACTTCCGGGGCGACGTCAAGTACAACAGTATATCGTCCGCATAGAGCGAAATCCGGTCTTCAAAGTCTGGGGCCTACTGAATACCTTTCATCGATGGTTCCCACCTAATCCATGCAGCTAAGGGCTCAAGAGCAGGGGCAAACAAGAGTGGAGACAACGGACAACCCTGTCTTGTACCTCTTCCAAGGACGAAAGGCTTGGAAACCCGACCATTTACCACAACCTCAGCAAATGGATCTTCATAAAGGAGCTTGACCCAACCAATAAAACCAGGACCAAAACCGAACTTAGCCAGTACGGCCCACAAATATGGCCACTCAACAGTATCAAAGGCCATCGTGGCGTCCTAAGAGGCCAAGATGGCCGGCTCACGCAACGATGATGTCCTCGCGAGAACGCCGTGCAACCGCCGCAGATTCATAGCCGTATTCCGATGAGGAATGAAACCGGATTGGTCCGGATGAACCAAGTCACCAATCACCTTTATTAAACGGTTGGCTAACAATTTAGCAAGGATCTTGGGCTCTGCATTAAGGAGTGATATCGGCCTATAAGAGGCACAGCGGTCTCTTGGTTCCCCTCCTTGTGAATCACCACTATGGTCGCAAGACGCTGATCACGGGGAAGAGAGCCCATGTCCCGTGATTCCAAGAACATGTCACGAAGATACGGCGCTACTGTATCGGGGCACAGTTTATAAAGTTCAATGGGGAGACCATTAGGGCCCATCGCTTTTCCCGAACGAATGGAGCGTATAGCGAGAGCTACTTCATCTACGGTTATTACAGCATCCAGCAACTCTTTATCGGAGTCAGATAAGCTGGGCAGTGCTATATCTCGCAACAAGAAATGGGAGTCTTCCTCCGGTCTATCCGACACGGGGGAATACACTTCCTGGAAATGCTCCTCAAAACTCTGGACAATCACCTCGGGATCAGTCACACGCATACCATTCACTCCCTCAATCACGGGAACCACGCGACTAGCCCTCTCCTTTTTGTCTAACCACGCTATCAGCTTGCCGGCTTTATCCCCGACATCATACAAACGCCCCTGTTGCTCCCTGCCCATGACTTTCGCGGCATCTGTGACCAGCGCCCTGTAGTCAAGTTGTGTAAGACGCAAGACATGCATCTTCTCACGGGTGACGCCCTGTTCCAGAATACGTTCCAATTCGGTAATCTCAGTCTCTAGTCTCACAACCTCCTCATTTCTACTCTTCTTCGCACCGGCTAGCTATGACAACGCCTGGCCTCGGATGACCGTCTTATAGGCCTCCCAGAGCGACACCGCGGAAGATACAGATCCCTGATTTTCAACAAAATAGTGGTTGAGGGATTTAATCAACGCCGCACGGGTCTTAGGGGTACGGAGATACCACGGATTAATTAGGGCTACTTGTCCCTCTGCACCTACACGCAACTCCATCCGAAGCCACAAAGGGGAGTGGTCGGAGATTCCCCGAGCCAGATGTCGAACCTCAGTAACAGAGGGGGCATGTGCAGCTGGCATCAAGATGTAATCAATCCTGGAAAGGCTACCGTGTGCACCTGAGTGGAAAGTGTATTGGTTCTGGGCCGGGTGTTGTAATCTCCAGCAGTCCACCAACCCCAGTGTTTCTATTAAACCATTAAGCCAATTCTGTGACCCTGCAAGGTCCCTGGGTGGGTGTCGATCTTCCCTACCAGAAACAACTGAATAAAAATCTCCGCCCTCAATCAAAATTCCTTCAGGAAGCCCCAATAATACCCGTCCCAGGTCCGCAAAGATTGTAGACTGCAGACCAGGGGGTACATAAACTGAGAGTAAGGATATAATCCTACCCTCCAACAGTCCAGTGATAGCTACATAGCACCCCCTATCGTCTAATAGTGTGACATCAATCGGTAAGCAAAGAGAATTCCTAATTAGAACACCTACCCCCCTGGAACCAGAGGAAAATTCCGCATGAGTGACCAGGCGATATCCTCTCCGGTTCATGGCATGACAAGTGTTACCAATCAAATGCGTTTCCTGTAACAATACTACATCAGGAGAAAGTCGCTTCAACAGTTGCAACACAACCCCTCGCTTTATCCTGTCCCCTAACCCATTCACATTCCAACTCATTAGTCTCAATCTCCTACCCCCCATCCCGAAAGTGAAAGCAGATCCAACCCCCCTCGGAACTCAGCATCCAAATCAATTGACAGAACAATATGTTGCCTTGCACCAAACCAAAACACACCCACGCAAACAACCCCCCCACCCAAAAACCAGAAACCCGTTGCAAATCCCCCCACCCTGCACCCCTGCATAAGACTAAATAGCCACCCCAACTTGCAGTGTGCCTGTCGCCCTAACATCAAACTAGTCTAAAAAAGAAACCCCAGAGGAGGAAAGAGCCCCATCCATCACCCAGCAACCTCCGGGTATATATATCAATCATACAATAAAAGTCATCGAACCATAGTCAGGGTTATCAATAAAATTCCGAGACCGGAAACCATGCTCCTATTCCTGCTCTGTTGGACCACCCTCTGCTCCTCCAGAATGTTCCTCCTGGCCACGATGGTGTTGCAAAGTGTCAAGCCATTCCCCTACCATCTCTGGACGATCAAAAAAGTACATTAGTTCCTCAAATTCAACGCGCAGCCTGGCTGGAAAAAGCATTGCGTATTTCAGTTCCATGTCCCTCAGTCGGCGTTTGACGCCCAGAAACCCAAGTCTTTGCTTTTGGACAGCCTGTGTAAAGTCCGGGTATAAACTGACAGTGGTATTTTCATATTTCGTGGGTCCATTCGTCCGCGAAGCCTGCAGGATAGCGTCTCTATCTCTGATATTAAGATTCTGGCGATGAGAGGTCGCGGCGGGCACCCACCTTCGGTTTACCAACCAGTACTCTGTGGGCTCTTTCAATTGTAAAGAACTTGCTCAACCCCTTAGGAGCAAGGTGATTGGTGACGAGATCTTCCACAAAAAGATCAGCTGCCGGATTCTCCGATTTTTCCGGGACCCCTATAATGCGTACGTTGTTGCGCCGAGCCCTTCTTTCAAAGTTCTCCAACCGGCGGGCAAAAAAGTCAATCGAGGTCCTCAGAATGCGGCCTCCGTCTGCAGTTCAGACACATCACCAGTGAGGTTGGAAGTTTTCAAATCCAACGATTTGACCTTTTCGTTGGTCTTCGATAAATCCGTGCAGATCAAATTAACATCAATCGCCACGGTGTCCAGCTTGTGGGCGAGAGTCTCAAATTTTTGGCCGATGGAAGCCTTCATCCCGTCAATGGCACCCATGACGTCTTGCAAGATCAATTCTGTCCTCCTTAGCACCATCCAGTGATCTACTCAGTCCACCAGGGGATCCATTAGCTTGAGCATATCGTTCCATATTATTTGCCTGGGTGTAGCCACCACGCCGAGTGGTCTTAGATTTTTGCTTATCACCATCAGGCTCAGTTGCCATCTTGGACAGGAAGACTCTCCAGAACAATAGGCAACGAAAGAAAATGGCTACACCGGGAACTGCAATCCAATCGCAGCGGTGATCAGAGGGCACGTCCGTCTGGGCCGAAAACATACAATCGGAGCAGCACCTACAATCGCTTAGCAGTCAAGTAGCTTCCGCTAGTAGCAGGCTAGCTCTCAAGTAGGATCAGACAGAGGCCTCGAAACGATAGTGAAAGTCAGATCAGTGTCTCCTCTGGCCGCTGTTGTTCAACTACTGCCCGGGTATCACACCAACTCGAGCTCCGGGCAATTCCGAGGGGCAGGCCGCAATATTCAAGTCGATGTTATTCCGGCTCCTGAAGTACGATTCAGATTCGGACAACGGTGTTCGCCTCAGCTATGGCTCTTCTTCAATAACCCGTCAATATGATCAGGATAGTTTACAGGATAGATGCGGGAGGTTGCGAGGGTCTCGGGAGCCCTGTGCTCACGCGGCCATCTTGGTTACGTGCCAAGCTCCTCCCCTTGAGCGTAGTTTTAAATGATTTTGTGTAGTATATATAATAAACAATATCTCTTTTGATACTGGTAACACTGTTCTCTGAGCTTCTTCAATCATTTTCTGCTATTATATTTCCTTTGATATATTTCTTCACTTTTTTTTTAGATAGACCACGCATAGTTTCAGATGTACTCTCTCTCTCCCTGAACCTATTGTTTGATGTAATAACTGATTGTCCCGGGTTCAGGGTTTATGGACAGCCCCTGTGGTTGTTAATGACCACACGCAAACACGCATCGAGCTCTGGTATCTGCTCAACACCCCCGCCTTCTGCCTTCCTGACCGAGACCTGGTGGAACGACTCCTCAGCGCCCGACATCGCCATAGCCATACCGGACGGCTACAAGATCACTAGTAAGGACTGCGCCAACGGAATCAGAGGAGGAACAGCCATCGTCCACAAGTCCACCCTCATGGTCTCCTCACACGCAGACAACACCCTCAACACCGCCAAATACCTGAACTTCCGGATCCACACCTACCCAACACCACCCTCAGAGGAACGCTCGTCTACAGACCCCCTGGAACCCTGGCACAGTACTGCGACTCCAACGCCGACCTCGCCAGCATCCATGCACTCGACTCAACGGACTATATCCTCCCCGGGTACCTGAAAGTCCACCTCGAGAACAACAACGACGCCAACTCCGTCGCACTGATCGACAACGCCAACCTCGGCCTCAGACAACTCGTCACTACACCCACCCACGCCGCGGGCCACACGCTTGACCCCGTCTTCTCCATGAGCACCCACGTCGCCTTTGACCACACCACCGAACTCCACTGGACCGACCACCGCTGCATCCATTTCACCTTCAAGGAACCCACTACGCACCACCGCACCCAAAAGCTGGCCGGCCGCTGTTGGAGCAAAGTCACCGTAGACCAGCTGACCACCACCCTCGCCCAGAACCCACCCACTGACATCACCGACTCAGACGCCGCCTCCCACAACCTTAGACAGTGGATTGACGACTGTGCCAACACCCTCGTCCGCTCAAGAAACCCTCCAACAAACACACCAGCAAGAAAGCCACCTGGTTCACCGAAGAGCTCCACACCTCCAAATGTGCATGCCGGATTCTTGAGAAGAAATGGCTCCACAAGCGTACACCGGACAGCCACACAGCCCACAAGGACGCCAACCGCAGACATCACCACCTCATCAGACTAACCAAGAGATCTTCCTTCAAAGCCCTCCTGGATAACAATGCTCATGACAGCAAAGAGCTCCTCAGCATCCCGAAGGAACTCTCCAACCCCAGCGCCAATGCGAACGACATCCCACCCTCACAAGACCTGTGTGACGCACTGGCCACCTTCTTCCACCGCAAGATCACTGACATCCATGACACCTTCACCACTACGACCGCCACGCCAGACACCATCCCCCCTGCGAACATCACACACACCAACCATCTGACCTCCTGGGCCAACGTCAACGACGACCAGACACGCAAGGTCATGAACTCAATCCACTCAGGTTCACCCTCAGACCCTTGCCCACACCACGTATTTAAGAAAGTAGACGCAGCCATCAAACCCCAACTACGGAAGGTCATCAACATCTCCTTCGATACAGCGTCATTCCCAGAAAGCTGGAAGCACGCAGAATTCAGCGCCCTCCTCAAGAAGCCCAAGGCGGACCCCAAGTCCTCAAGAATTTCCGACCCATCTCCCTGCTCCCGTTCCCGGCGATGGTCATCGAGAAAATCGTCAACATGCAACTGGCCCGCCACCTCGAGGACAACAACATCTTAGATATCATCCCAGTCTGGATTCAGACGCAACCACAGCACCGCGAAAGGCCTCATCGCTGCAACAGACGACATCAGGCGCCAACTAGACAACGGCGAAACATCAGCTCTCATCCTCCTGGACCTATCAGCCGCCTTCGACACGGTCTGCCACCGCACACTAAAGACACACCTCCAAGAAGCCGAAAACAAAGAGAGGGCCCTGAACTGGACCACGTCCTTCCTCGCCAGCAGGACCCAGAGCCTCCGCATCCCCCCTTCCGTTCCGAAGCCACCAACATCATCTGCGGCGTACACCAGGGCTTATCCCTCAGCCTGCCACTGTTCAACATCTACATAGCCCCCCTCGCACAAGTGGTCCGCCAACATGATTTCAACATCATCTCCTACGCCGACAACACCAGCTCATCCTCTCCCTCACCAAGGACCCGCACACCGCCAAAACCAAACTCCACAAGGGAATGAAGGCCGTCGCCAATTGGATGAGGAGCAGCCGTCTGAAGCTGAACTCGAACAAGACGGAGGTCCTCATCCTCGGACCCACCCCCTCTGCCTGGGGCGAGTCCTGGTGGGCAACCACACTGGGAACAGCACCAACACCCACTGACCACGCACGCAACCTAGGATTCATTCTCGACTCCTCCCTCTCCATGTCAAAGTAGGTCAACGCTGTCTCCTCCTCATGCTACAACACCCTCCGCTTGCTCCGCTGGATCTATAAGTGGGTCCCTACCGAAACAAGAAGAACGGTGACTCAGGCCCTCGTCAGCAGCAGGCTGGACTATGGCAATGCTCTCTATGCAGGAATCCCGGCCAAACACCTGCTACGACTACAACGCATCCAAAACGCCTCCGTCCGACTGATCCTCAACATCCCCCGCCGCAGTCACATCGCCCCCACCTGAGAGACCTACACTGGCTCCTCGTCGACAAAAGGATCACCTTCAAGCTCCTCATCCACGCACACAAAGAACTCCACTACAGCGGACCAGCCTACCTCAATAGCAGACTAAGCTTCTACACCCCCACCCGCCAGCTCCGATCCGCCAGCCTCGCTCTCGCCACTGTCCCCCACATCCAACGAATGACCTCCGGCGGCAGAGCCTTCTGCTTCCTCACTGCCAAGACCTGGAACTCCAGGCCTACCCACCTACGACAGGCCCAAGACCTGCTCTCCTTCAGACGACTCCTCAAGACCTGGCTCTTCGAGCAATAGCGGCACCCCCTACCCTTATCGACTTGAGACCATCACAGGTATGTAGTGTGCTTTACAAGTATACTGATTGATTGATTGATTGATTGAGTGAATGGCAGCACCAATAACCATTCACAGGATGTTACAGGAATATCTGGATGATCAAAAAGAGGTATATGTTGTTCAAAATTCATTGATATATTGGCATGGGAAGATGTATGGATGGTCAGAGCTCAGAAGGCTGGCAAAAAAGTTTCTGGCTTGTTTTCAGAAGGTACCAGGTGTTCACCTGGTACCTGGTGTTGACTACATCAGGAGCAGAAGATTATTCCTCAATCCCCACCGCCAGTACTTGTGACCGGAAATATACATATCATGCTTGAGCATTAACTTAGGGGGGGAGGGGAACGGGAAAAAACAGAGAGACCCCTCACGCGTGGTACTACCTACTTGCCTCATTTACTCTAACCTTGAGGGTTCCTGGTACGTACCTACTATGAATTAGCACAAGGTTATTAGGTACACATAAGCTCTATCTACTAGTCTCATCAATACTTTAAATTCCCAACACTATTTTACTTATTTATACACTAAGAGTTGCTTATCTCTGATATTAGGAAATTAATTGCAATTGGTTCTAAATATCCATAATGAATTATTGAATGAATTGACTGTTCCTCAATGTTCGTGCTTGTGGGAAAAATATGAATTCTTATTAAATAGGTCTTTACTATGGAAACTGTTCTTCAGCTCAAACACTATTTTTTCTCTCCTTAATGTCTGACTGAATTTTGTGTTTGAAGTAGTCTCTTTTGCCTTCAATTATCTCACTTTCAAATTTCCCCAATGTTTTTACAATCGGATACTCAAGTCTATAACTTATTTTACCTGTGACTTCTCCCCACGAACTGGAACACTGCTCTCAAGATTTTCCTCACAAATGAACATACTCTGTTAAGATTCTCCTCAGAAACGGAACGCTACTCATTGGATTCTGCTCACTCTTACTCTAGAGACACTAGCGTTATTGATCTACTGCTGGATACACTAGTTCCTCCTCAGAATTTCATCTCAGGGTCAAGCGCAAGGATAAGACACTACTATCTCCTCAGGATATCCAGTTGAAGTACAACATGCGTGGTTCACGCGCACGCACTCACTTGTGTTTGATTTTGAACAACTAGACCGCATAATTTCTTCATTAGGGATGTCGGTGGCCAGATAGGAATTCATGCTATTCCGACATTGCAAGGCTTTCAACAGCACCTGAAATAACAGTCTTCAGTGAGGGTGCAACTTCCTCCACATTGGATACTCCCTATTACAGAGGTATTTGACATTTGCTGAGATGTGTTCATTGTAGATAGTGCAGTTGCTAGAGTAAAAGGAACCATTCTCCAACCTAAAAACATGGAAAGATTGACTATGATCAAAATAAACCAACATTTTATACTGAACAACATTCTAGAAACAGCACAGGAGGAGTAGTAGAATGATTGGTCAGAAATTGAAGCAAGTGTGTTAGCTGGTAAATTCAGGGTGAACCAGATGAGATTAAGGACACACTCAACTTCCCAGACTAAGTATGCCAGTGCCCCATAAAACATTTTAATTATTTCTCGTTAGACTTCTATCTTTGCAACAAAAAAAAGAGTAGCTAGTGGAACATTAATATTTTTGTGCTCATTTTTTCAGCCCCCCCCCCCATTTTTTTGTCACATACACTGCTAGATTGCAGTTGGACCAGTGTTAATTGAAGAAGTTTCCACAATTCCTTCATGACATTGGAGACAATGCCTGCCCCCCTCGCATGCCTATTGCCTATCCCTTTTTGTATCACTTAGCACTAGCAGGTCTGCCCCAGGAGATCGTTGAGTTACAAGAGAGCCTGCCAATATCAAATTCCAATGTGTTGCCTGCATCAAAGATGAATACCTAATACCTAAACTACCCAAGCTTGGATTGGAAGAGATGGCACAAGTATTGCAATGGTGAGAGAGTAATTGTGTCAGTGATGATGATTGATGATAAATGATGTGGTGTCTGACAGTGAGGGAGGGTGTGAGTTGAACTGTAATTCATGAACTTTCTTGAGATGATTGATTTGCAATATTTGGGGCCTGTGAGATGGTCAATCATCTTTTCCCTGGAAGTGATAAGCCTTTACAGATTTACTTAGCGAATATTAATTAAGCTGTGTGGTCTTCTCTCATGATCCTTCTATTTTTTCATCATCTAGGAGGGCAGCCACAGACAATCATTTGATTTACAATCTGTTGCTTACAGTATAGGGGAGATAGTGTACCTACCACTGTGCTTGAATTGGTACAAGCAACTAATCATTGCATCAATGAGTGATTATTGGTGATTCATGTGGTGGCTGACAGGGAGGGAGGGTGTGTTGCACTGTAATGCTGGAATGTCTTGAGATGATTGATATGCAAAGAGTTGAACCTCAGGGATGGCCGATCATTCTTTTGCCTCTGGAGGTGATTGGCCCTTTCACAATAAGCCAGATTTAATTGTAGGGTCCTCTCTTTTTTTCTGTCTCTTCAAAGACCAGAATAGTCACTTTAGTCAACAGACAAAAATCTATGCAAAATTCTGCAGTTCTTTCAACACTACAGCAGTGTACATGTCTATCTTGCTTGGGTCACGATGACCGGTCTGGGACGAATTTACTCAGAGCCAGGAGGAGGATGGAAGAACTCAGAGCGGGAGTACCATGATTACCGCATCAACAGCTAGAAGCAAGAAGTATTGACTTCAGTTCAAATGTAAACCAAGGGTCTGAGGCATAGTAATCAGCAATGTTGGAGAGAGGTGCGTTTTGGGAAATGCACTGTGCGTGTGTGTGTTCTACTTGTAACAAAAATTTAACTATGGCTCCCCCCCTTGGTTTTTTGCTCTGCTTCTGAGTCTTCATGATATACTCTGCAAGAACCTTAAATTCCTTCGGTCCTCCTCCTTGACTAAAAAATGCAGTTTGTTTTACAATCCGCAAGCCTTCTAAATTTTGTCTTCTGTATGAACGAAAGGTGAAGGAGGAGCTCAACAATCCTGCTTTCCTAACAGATCAGTCAAGACAGGCACCCAATAGTGATGGACATTCTCGAGGAAAATGCAGAGGCACCACCTCGTTTTAAAATACAGTATCATTTTTCTTTTAACAATCATATTTGAAGAACTGGAAGGTGGGTTCACTTCACTCCCAACCTAGAAGACAGACCATTCAGTTATCTGATACATTGGGTATCGGACAGAAGGACTATTTGAAAGCATTTAACTGTACTTTATCATACTCTTTCCTTCGTTGCCTTCTACAACAGATTGATGACTAATGACGAGCTGCTCATTGCCCAGAGGAATGTTTTCCCTGTGTAATGTTTGTCTCTGTCAAAGCTCTTCCCAAATCCCCTCTCCCATCCATTCATCTAACCACTAACCCTCTTCCCCTGGGCTGTGTGATTCAACGAGGTGTGGCTAAATTTACACCATTAAATGGATCACACACTTAGTGGGGCATATGTGGTGAAATCCACACCAACTTCTTCTCAGCAATAGCCCACATTGGCCCATTTACCCACCGCAAATGAAAAGTGATCCATGTTTTAGATATAAATTGAAAAACACAGGTCATCAGCAGCATTCAGGCCTTGTATTGCGTAACCATAAATACTACCAACTCCCCATTAGTCAAATTATTTTTCGTTCTCTTTTCAATATCAGGAATACTTGTTGTGTCATCAATGTGTAGTAAACTGATTTCAGTTTTCTGTTAAGCTTCCAGATAACCCATTAACTAAGTCTTTTTCTTTCCATTTAGTTGCCTTCGATGGATAATCATTTTGTCGAATAATCCTACAGTTGCAACTTAGCTCACCTGGGTAGTACTGGAAGTAGGACCTCGCTTGTGGAGTAGTGATGCCTTCCCTGTTATGCTTCATCTCCCCCTTACAAGCACATAAACATACTGAATTAAAACAGAAAGCTGCAGTGCAAAGTAGAAGTTAAACAAACTACTTGAGGCCTACAGTTAGATAAACTATAAATTCCTCTTAATTTTATTTATAAAGATACCCACCCACTCAAACCACACAACATGCCTACCCATCTTCCCAAACAATAAGGACCGATCCAAGCCTCATTGTCCCAAATTTTCAAAGAAAGTTCAACCTGGTCACAACTCCCTTCCCACCCTCTCCACCGAGCACCATAGGTCCTTCCCACTAAAACAAGAAATTAAAAATGGGCTGGAAGAGGGTATTTTGGATGTCGGTCTGGAGCTAGTCCAAGCTTCGCTCCATCATGGTTAGCCAGCCCTCACTGGTGTCCAGCCACTGCAATGGCCTGTTGTTAGTGTGAGTGGTGATGGCAGCGGTTAGCTGGCAGCAGCGATGGGTTGGCCAGGAGGCTGGAGAATAAACAGTAAGGGACCAGCTGCACTGTAGCCCAGCAGAGAGGCAATTCTTTCTTCTTCCTCCTCTTCCATGACCACCAGCCGCCGATATTCTTGCTGGAAATGCTCCTGCCACTATCACCATTGTCTGGCTGCTATATCATGCCTGTTGGGTCCAATGGGTGGACCAACCGGAGTAGCTGTATTGTGAATAACAAAAATAACAAAGACAAATTTCAAATAATGCTCTGTGTAAACAATTGTTTCATATTAGTAGGTGGTACAGTAGCAGTATATCGCTGGTCCCTAGGGCATAGGGTCCCTAGGGCCTAGGGAATTTAATTATGATTAGGAGAGTCATAAAGCCTATTTTGTTTTACCCACACATGCCTTTCATAAAAAGCACTGACTGTGAGGCAGAAAAGTATTAAGACAGAATAACACCGGAGTAAACAAACTGATTATTTATTTTCTATTAAAGGCTTTTCAAGTAACTATAAACAGAAAGTTTGACTGTAAAAGTAAATTACCTCTCATTAAAGAGCACAGTATTATGCGCTATGGAATAAAAGTTGTATTTTGAACTAAAAGAATGGAGCCACGCTCATTGCTAGCCAGCGCATTGGGTATTTTGATACTGTCTGCAGTTGGGAAAGCTGTAGTTGTCAATTATCTATATTTAATTCCAATGGCCCTACTCTTATCCAAATGTATTTCTCAATCTACCCTGACTCCAAAGAGGCAGATATATAATACATAAAATACTACGTCACACACCTTACTTATTAACTGTGGATATTCATATTGTCCTATCTGCAGCCAGTAGACATGGAGGAAAATTATGAACTACACTACAGAGAAAGCAACGGGCTATATAGATTGTATTTGGCACATTCATCACAGTGCAACTCACACACCAGATCCGACATCAAATCATGCACTTATTCCACTTTACTCAGTAGCCTCGCCCACCATCACATATTTTTCCCAACAAATTCATTCGCTGGGCATTAAGTAACAATAGGAAACTTGCCTTAATCTACTGCAGGGTAGTCTAGAGGGATATGGTGAGTAGGGTGGAGCATAGAATATATGGGTCACTACAACGATCATCGATATGTTATCTTTGGCTTATTTTAGTAACTGTACTAGTCGATGGAAGTTGAAAGGGAAAAGTCTGAACAGGTGTAAAATGAATCTGCTATTAGAAACCATGAACTATATTCTGGAATCACTTCATTTAACATGGTAAAATCAACTATGTGGCATGCCAAAAATTGATTTTCCTATTTTTTGGTAGACTGGGAAGGTAGAACTTAGAAAAAACAAAGGAGTGTAGTACTAAAAGGTGACTGAGTGGACAAAGGGAATGCATTGAAAACTTTGTAAATGCCAGAGTAACTGAAGAAGATGCACATTCAACAGCCAACAATACTGCAGTCATGTGACGTCACAAATTGAACAATATAGCACCTTGGTCATAGGTGGCAAAATGCCATGGGCGGGGAGGGCAGATGATGTTATGCCGCGGGCTGAATTGCAACCTGCGTCACTCCCGTTTTCTCCTTGCGGGCCACAGTGCAGCCTTCTGCGCCCCTACCTCCTCTACGGGGGCACTGCTGTGTGGTATGGCAGGCCACTGTTGACATTTTGGCAGTATCGCCCACTACTGTTCCCTGGATGAATATTGACCCTGGGGACCCCATCCCTGGTAGTCAGACATGTTTGGAAAGGGAAAGGGGGCCCATGATTCCTGCCTACCATGCTGATTTTGGCCCCTGGGACACAATCCCCCACAGCCTGTACTTTCCTTTCGTACATTTTTAAAGGGGTGGTGGCCTTATGGCCCATCTCCCTGGCTGATTATGGCCCCAGGAACCCCATTCACCGTGGCCTACCCTTTAAAAAAAAAGGTAAAAATTCTGAAAGGGGAGGGTTCCACACAGCCACTAGCAAATCGCGGGGGATCCTAAATACCCACATGGTCCCAGCAGGCTCCATGACTCCTGCAGGAGCCAGCATTGCTATGATAGGCAGGTAGCTGCTAAACATGCAGCACCTGGTGTGTCATAGAAATGATCCCCTGTTTCCCTGTCTCCATCTCTGCAGGCAGATAAACATAGTATACCTCAGCTCTCTGCAAGCGGGAACACAGTTGCCTCTTTATGACAGCAGAGTGTTTGCTCTGACTTGGCTGGAGCTGTCATAGCTCCCGCCAAGTCAGTGCAAACTGCTATATAATGAGGGTGGGCACCCCGGGACATAGTAGGAGCTAGCCCTGTGGTGGTCCCCAGGTACATTATTGGCTTTGATAGGGCCAATAATGGTGGTGGGACCCAGGGCTGAAAACGGCTTGGGGGGAGGACTACGAGGTCCCCTTCCCTCTTCAATTAAAAATCTTGCCCTAGGAAGGTGACGGTCCCCCGGCCATGGTGAGGTCTGTGTGCCCAGCTCCATGTGTTAGTCAGCCCTGGGGAGGTGGTAGTCCCCAGGGCTTGGGGAGGTCTACGTGCCACCGCCATTCAGATTTGGGAAAGCCCTGGGAAGGTGGTGGTCCCTGCAGCACAGTGGGTGCAGTGACGACACCCCCAAATATATTAAAAAGAATACCCCATGGAGGTTGTGGTCCACGGGGTTTCATTAACCCTAGGAGGGAGGATGCCATGAGCCCCCCTCCTTTCCTTTTCATGTTCCCCTGGGATTTGACACACCCAAGGAATTCCTTTAAATGAAGAGCAGAATCCACCTGCGAATTTGTGGCAAAATATTTAAAGATCTTGTTTTAATGCCTGGCGTGGTCACTGTGGGACCTTGCCACCTTTTCTAGTGGGTCAGGGTATTCCTGCCCCTCTGTCTTTATTTATTGCATTTTTGGGGGGACTCAGCATCAAGCCTAGTTCCAAGATGGCTGCCAACACTTCCTGGTAGAAGTGCTGGCAGGCAAAAAAAAAAAGTTCAAAAACCACTTTAATCGATTGATGAAAATCATAAAAGTTCATCAGTGTCACAATACATTACAAAATACATATGGGTGACAAAATATTATTTAAAAGAACTGTCAATATATCAATATATGTCATTAAAATACAATGAGATGTGCAAAATGTTCATGTAATAGTCAATACAGGGCATCTAATTTTCTTTTTCTTAGCAGGAGCTACCAATATTATAAATAACCCATGAAGTGTCCAGTAATTGCAGATACATTAAGGCTGGTTTCACCTGTAAAAAGCCCTTTCCTCGTAAAAGTGGCAGGATAAACTTTTTTCTACAATCAGAGTACAAATCACAAAATAGTACAAAATGGGAAGTATCCTGGATTGAGATGTGATCACACTCACAGAGAGCCGCATCCTCCGGTTTATTCCAGCCTTGGTAGTTCCCCAAAATAAAATGAATTAGGTTAAAACAGAACCTTATCAGTAACCAGCGATGGAACGGCTTGGTTACTAATTTAAGGTAAGGTTCAATAGATGGGGATGTAATTAGGAGAAAATGAACCCTTACCGTGAGTTTTTTAAGTTCTTCGCTCTCTCGTTCCTGTGCCATTAATGACAAGAAATGTTTTTTTACCCAGCTAACAATAGCTTTGGTGACTACCTCCGGGTTGACAAACATTTCTGGCCGCCCTAGTTTGTGAAACATATCCTTAATGTAGGAGAGCTATGGCATGTCAATTGCTCTGTCTAAAAGCATACAATCTTTTAAAATCAGACGATTCAAAATGAGTTCAGGGTTCAGCCATGTTTTGATCCAGAGGACTAGAGGGGCCGTCCTTGTCAGATCTGAAATGTATCCCATTCCCAGCTCCTGGTGGACAGCAAAAGTTGGTGACGATTGGGGCAAGGAGAGCAGGGAGCGGAAAAATGTATTTTCAACCTGCTGAACCCCCTCTATTTTCTTGTACCCCCATATTCCAGCACCATACACCGCTATTGAGATGCATTTAGCTTTGTAGATTGCGAGGATCGCCTCACATGGCTTACCACCCAAGCGACGAGCAAAACTTAGTATAGCAGATGAAGACCTGCTTACACTATTACGTTTAGCTAAAAATTGTGGGACCCATGACCCTCTGTCATCGAACAGTACTCCTAAGTAAGTAAAAACCCTAACTTTGGTGACTTCCAGTCCTTTACAGAAGAATGTTCTAACTTTATCTTTTCGGGGTCCCATAGTTAGGACGCGAGATTTAGCTATGTTAACCACCAGGTCCAAAGAACTCATGAAGTCTCCAAAGGAATTCAAGAGTCTTTGTAGACCTAGTGGGGTGCGTGCTAGTAAAACAGTGTCGTCTGCGTATAAGAGGACCCGGATGGAGTGGCCTCCCACACGCGGGGTGTCCAAAGTAGCTTCCCCTAATGTTTTGTCGATACTATTTATATATAATGTAAAAAGTAGGGAGGCCAAGATACATCCTTGACGCACCCCTCTACCTGATTTCCCATATGGGACGTCCTCACTGCCGCATACAAATCTTGGTGCAAGTCAGCTAGAAAGTACACCTAGCAGGGATCTAACCCCATGTCCAGGAGAATGGTCCACAGCCTTGATCTATTTACTAAATCGAAGGCCTTGGATAAGTCCATAAATCCCATGTACATCGAGCCTTTGGTAGCTATGGTGTACATGTTGTGCAATAGGTACAGATTTAGGCACTGATCCGTTGTGCCTCTTCCGGATCATAACCCATATTGGGAATCTGACAGGATCCCCTTCTCCGTTACCCAATCTGATACCTTATTCAAAATTACTTTGCCCAGAATTTTTACGGCAGAGTCAATTAAAGAAATAGGTCTGTCGCTTCTCTGCCCTTTTTTAAAGATAGGCACTATGATCGCATTTGACCAGGACTTTGGGAACCCCTGCGTGACACTAACGTTAAAAACATTGTTCAGAATATTGTCCCAGACTGCCACATTGCTCTTATAGAAATCTACTGGAACCCCATAGGTTCCAGGAGCCTTATTGCTAGCGGAATCTATTATTGCCATCTTAGCATCCTGTACATTAAAACTTAGGGCAGGTAAGGGCGGTTTACTAATAGGCGCCCCAAAAGGTTCAAACCCACATTGCTCACGTAAATGACTTCAAAGTGGGTCAACCACTCATCATCAGAAATATTAACGTCAAGTACCGCATTTTCTTCCCCCGTAAGCAGAGGACTGTTAACGATAGTCCAAAACTTGGAGCTATCTTTAAGGACCTCTTGCGAGAATATGGCATCCCAAGCTGCCTTTTTGACCTCGTTTTTACGTGTCTGGATAATAAGTTTATATTCTTTTCTTAGGCGGGCTATAAGGATTTTGTCCTCAGGGACACTTTTAAATGACTTGATCAGATTTTGGTGGGCCCTAGAGCATTTGGAGTCAAACCATCTTTTTACCTGTCCTGCTTTAGGTCTCGAGGTGGTAGTAAGGTCTGTAGCGACCTGTCTACAGATCGTTTCAAACGCTAAAATGGTATCCCTGCCCGGATTTGAGAGGTATGAGCATACTTTGATTTCTTCCTTAACTTTCTGTTTTAGACTGTCATGGAAATGAACAGGGACTATTTTTTACCATTTCAGTTTCCTCCCTTGTTCTTTAGGAATCACAGCGGTAGGACCTGACAATGTAGATTTAGCAACCTCCGGGCAGAACCCCTTATCCAGCGTTAGGATCACTGGGTTGTGATAGCTAAAAGGGGAAGGGGATGCATTGTACTTCAATGTGGTCCCTAAAAGTGCAGGGGATATAAAAATTTAATCAATGATTGACTCACAACCTCTGGCTTCAAATGTTGCAACCCGCTCACCATTGTCAAAAAAGCCTGGCTCGTATAGATCTGCATGTAAAAGAAGTTCTTCCAGTGCCTCCCCTCTTGAAGTATGTTCAAAATGAGGTAAATCAGAATGAGGGGGGCCGTGGGGTTCACTTATACGACAATTTAGATTACATAAATGAGTATTAAAATCTCCCATAAGAATAATATAGACAAAAGTGGTCTGCTGAACTTTATATGAATCTAAAAACCGTGTCAAATAACACAAATGTTCATTCGGGAGCACATATTCCCCTGAATTATAAAAGTTAATAATTAAAGTCTTCGGGTGATTCGCCGGGGTGAGTGCAATTATTAAACAGTTTGGTGAGGCTGTATCTATTATTTTTATCAGGGCACTAAGTTTGATTGATATGAGGAACATCAGCCCCCCCTTTGCTCTGCCCGCTGTAGTTGATCGGGCGGGCTTGGAATAAGATCTGTAACCGTCAACCCACAAATTACAATTTGTGTCCCAAGTTTCTTGAAGGACTATGATCTCATGAGTACGGATAAAACTTAGCCAGTTTACATCTTCCCTCTTAGAGCGCAACCCTGCGATGTTCCAGGTCATTAGCCTTATAATAACCCCCACCTCTTCGGGGACACAGGGTCCTTTACCGGGGTACAAGTGACAGTTTGAGCTAATCAGTCATTTTCGTCAAGCCGTGACAAGGGCAAAAACCTATTAGTAAGAGGGATGGTAGTATTACTAATTTTTGACTGATTAGAGTTTAAGTGGGAGGAAGTTCTAACAGTATTCCAACTAAACTGATCAACCACCATTGAAGCGTTATGTGTGTTGCGAGCTTCATACCCCACGGGCTGTTCTAGGCAACTGCTTCTTCCCGCCATTCTGTTTGTGGGATGCGGGGGGTAAAAATAACCTAGTGGTAATGCTCTTATACCACCAGCATCCCCCTTAAGATCTGAGGCATCCCACAACATACGGGGCGCTGCATGGGGACTATTAAAGTTGACAACTACGCAATCCCCAATTACCCCCTTCTTGATCGCCCCAATCCACCCCACCCGCCTGGCCATTATAATGTAAGAGGAGATTTCAGAGTTGCCTGAGCAATTACGATCGCACCAATTTCTGGTTAACGATAATAATGCTTCGGTAGACTCCACCTCCCCACTTGCCAGAGGGGGGACTCTCACAAGAACTGCCACCAGCAGAGCTGCCACCGGCGGGAGGTTGATATGGGGTTGTTTAACTATATTATGCCCGAGCAGTGGAACCCCGTTTTTCTCATTTAGCTTGGATAGGGGAGTGATTGGCTCAGGGTTGGATTCCCTTGTTACGGACCTCGCCTGCTCCCCTACCTGGATAATTGTTGGGTCAGAACAAATGTCAGACTCAGGGTTCTTGGCCGTTACAGGCTTCGCGGGTATAAGGCTAACCCCAGACCTCCCGGTTAGCCCTGCCCCTGGCAATGAGTTGCATCGGGTCGGGACAGATAGTGGAGTAGTTCCTCTTATATGATTTTGCGAAATTAAAAAGGAATTGATACGGTCACACTTCTCCAACAAGCTTGAAACACAAGTGTTCAATGTATCAACAATGTCCTTGGCAACTGTTGTTAAAGCCTTCTCCAGTCTGCTAGTGAAAATCTCCTCGACCTTCTCCCGCACAGTAGACTGGATTTTCCTTGTAAGAACTGGGTCATTGTCCAGAGGGTCACCCTTGATCGTTTTGTCCCGTTTATACACCCTCTTTGTGACTCTCTTTGGCTCCTTGTTATGTAAGTTGGGACTACCCTTAGTTAAAATATCAATATTGGGTAGTTCACATAGGGTAATGTTAAGGGATACAGACACCCTCTCTACCGGGGTAACATCCTGAATCTCTGGAACACAGGGTGGGTTGTTTACAAGTACGGTAGGCTCCAAGGGGACGGGGTTTTTCAGTGGGGGGGTGATAAGTTAGGTGGGTTGACAGTATTCGCTCAAGACCAAGTTCTTTTTCTGCTATAGCAATTTCACATGTCAATGCACCCACCGCAGATGTTAAATATGAAATAATAGATGCAGACTTTCTTGGGACTTTAGCTTCCGCACACCCCTGTTCATGTGAGCGCTGCAATTTACGCTTACCCATTTGTGTGGATTGAGGTGTCAAGGGGGTAGCCCGGCCCTGCCTCCTCCTGCCCCGGACGGCCACAGAAGGTCCGCCCTTTGCCCGGGCTTAGCCCGGCTGTACCTGCGCGCGTCCTCTCTCCTTGTTTTAAAGCGCCGCCTGGCGCGAGATCCTTTGTTGGGCGGGGTCAGGTGAGGTCAGCCGCGGGGAGTGGTGGGGCTTGTGGTCTCCCCCCTCGGTGGCCGCGCACGGTTTTCGAAGTGCAGCAGCGGCGGGGGAGACCTGAAGGAGACTGCCAGATGATGTCACACGCCCCTCTCCGCCTTGCAACCCCTACGGAGACACCTGCGGGATCGTGGTGGCAAAAAACAATCCAGGAGACCCAGGTATGGCCAGTTTGAATTCTTTGTGAGTGGCTGGCAGGCAATCGGATGTCAGCACAGGCACTGTGGAGCTGTCTAATTAAATAGACCAGCATCCCTAGATATCTATATTTTATAGATCAGCGTCCCTAGATATCTATATTTTTCCCTTCAATATCTCCTAAACTACTGAACAAATGTACATCATATCACAAAAAGCAAACTTTCTGTACCAATATCTAGCTTTCTGCCAAATTTGGGGTAAATCCGTTCTGTGGTTTTGGCTGTAGTCGTGTTCAAAATATCTATGGAAAAATTTATGAGGAAAAATAATTTTGGTACCTCCTGTTGTTCTACCCCAACTCTACTACCCTAAAACACTCAGCACACCAGCTGAACTAACTAGAGTAGAAGTTTTGAAAATGTGAAGATTCGTCAAGCGACCCCAAATTTATTGGCAAAACAAAAAACTTTCTTCCTAGGGGAATTATGTCCATACTATAACTACCTACTGGCAACTGTCAGTAGGAAAGTAGGATATATTTAATTTCCTATTTCAAGATTTGTTCACAAGTGAGTATCCTTACAATGCTAGATACAACTGTTTAAATTCAAAAGGTCATGTGACCTTTGTTGGCATACTACATATCCTAAGGTACACCATGCTGGTATATTCAAAGTTCGTACTGAAGCTAAATATTAATCCTGCTGCATAGCGTCCATCACTGCAGTAATGATGTTTTAATGTAATACCCCAACTTAAAGCGCGCCACAGAGCCTGTTTGAACACATGTCACATCAGGCGCCGCCCCCCTCCCTTCACCACTGTGCAAACGCGCCCTGTGGTGCGTTTTAAGTTGGGGGATTAAGTCCCCTTCAATCCTTAGGGTCCCTGGGGTCCAACTAGCCCACCAGGTACCACCAGTTAGCGCCACAGAGCTGTGTTGCATAGAGGTGTTAAAAGGGGTGTGGCCTCACCCCACCTCTCTGCAACACAGCCCTGTGGCGCTAACCAGAGGTACCTGGTGGGCTAGTTGTCCCCCAAGGACCCTCAGGATTGCAGGGAAATTAATTCCCCGACTAAAAACGCGCCACCTGGCGCTTTTGCCTAGAGTTGCTGGGAGGGGACGGGCTCTCCCGTGTGATGCCGGCTTTTAAAAAAAATGTATTTTATTGAAGGGGGGCTATGTGGCCTTTCTTTTTCTGTTTTGTTCCCTGGGGGCCCCATCCCCCAGGGTCTGACCCCTAATATCTCTTTTTTTAAATTTCAAAATGCAAGGGGGCTGCGCGACCCTCCTCCCAAGACCATTTTTGGCCCCGGGGACCCCATCTTACAAAGGAGGGGGGCTGTGTGGCCCCCTCCTGAGGCTACGTTTAGCCCCGTGGACCCCATCCCCCGGGGCTCTGCCTCGTTTTATTCTTTATTTTTTGCTGGTGAGGGGGGCCGGCCTGCCTTTTGTTTTTATTTTGTAGGGTAGGGAAGCCCCCCTCCCAAGCCACTTCTAGACCCGGGGACTTCATCCCCTGGGGCTGGCCTTCTCCGTTGTGGACCGTGGGGGGCCCCAATGCCCCCACAGTCCCCCCAGATTTAAATATTAGTGCCCTGGGGGGGGGGGTGGCGGTCCTTGGGGCATGTGGGGGGGCCGAGCCCCCCACACAGGTGTTTTAAGTAAAAAAAAAAGCCCCGGGGGTGGCGGTCCCCAGGGCAGCGGGGGGCCATGTGCCCCTCGCAAAATTATTACTGAAAGCCCCGGGGGTGGTGGTCCCCTGGGTTTGGGTGGGCCTTTGAGGCACCCCCACATTTTAAAATTATCCCCGGGTGTGGCGGTCCCCTGGGTCGGGGGTGCTGTGTGCCACCCCAACTATTTATTCAAGCCCTGGGGAGGTGGCGGTCCCCATCAGTGTGGGGGGATTAGGCCCCCCACACATTTTGTTCACTGCCCCCGGACCTCGCCCACCTGGGGGCCTCAATTAAATGAAGCGCGGCAGGACTCTGCGTGCATTTCAACAAAATTATTTTATTTTGATTTTTTTGGGCCCTGAATAGGCATAGGGGGTCAGGGTGTTTCTATCCTGCCCCCTTTTCTTGTTTTGGGCGTTTGTGTCACTGCTTTCTTATGCATCGGTTCTACCAAGGCACAAGATGGCTGCCAATACTTTTTTTTAAGTGTTGGCAGCCAATTCGAATGCAGCTCATGATCGGCAGGGTGCGCGGATCCTCTGTGACTCTATATATCGAAACTTTTTGTTTTTTTATTTTCTCAGCAACTACTGAACAGATTTACACCATTTGAGAAAAAGAGTGCTTTCTGAACCAAGCACTACCTTTCTGCCAAAGATGGTGTAATTACATTCAGCAGTTCGAGCTGTAGCCGTGACTAACGTTTCCTATGCAAAGTTGATTTTTTCACTGCTATTTTTTAAATTGCTCAGGAACTACTAAACGGATTTACACCATTTAAAAAAAGGTCTCTTTCTGAACCAAGGGCTACCTTTTTGCCAAATTTGGTGTAGTAATGTTAAGCAGTTCGGGCTGTAGCCGTGTCTAAAATTTCCTATGGGTATTAACATGGAGAAAACATGTTTTGGGACCCCCCTTTTTTCTCACACCCCGGCTTCCTGAATCACCTCGAAACTTTCAAGATAGTAGCGGACCGGAGTGGGCCATAAGTTTTGAAAATTTCGCAAAGATTCGTGAACTGGCGCCAAAGTTATTGAGAAAAGAAAAAAGCTTTTTGAATAGGTACAAGGTCCTAACTATAACTACCTACTGTCGACCGCCAGTACACACATATATATATATATATATATATATATATATATATATATATATATATATATATATATATATATATATAAATCAGGCCTAGTTTTTCTGACTAGCATATAACTTTAGTGGCTGTTGTCAAATCTTCATGAAATTTTCCAAATAAGTGCTACACTTTTTCTAGTTGTGCATGGAAAGTTTTGGGGTGATTTGTCATGCTGTAGCAGAGAAAAAGAGGGGTTAAAAAAAGTGTTGTCTAATGTTAATTCTCTTAGAAATGTTTCAGATAAGACTGCAGACCGAACCGCTGAATGGGATTATACCAAATTTGGCAGAAAACTCGATCTTGGCCCAGAAAGCATGTTTTTTTGTGATTTGGTGTAAATCCGACCAGAAATTTAGGAGCTATTAATAAAAAAATCAATATAGATGTCTCGGGATGCAAACCCACTGCGGATCCCCGTGGGCAATCCCTGATTCACGTGCAACCAGCAAAGCCGTGATTGGCTGGCTGCTGACCCCATGTATGCATTATAGGGGTGTATGTGGGAGCCAAGATTGAAAATAAATTGGCCTATCTGTATGTTATCCTCACATACATGAATTCATGGATCCAGCGTGATGCTCAGCACTCCTTTGTAAGATTGCAGTGGATTCATGAATTTGGCTGTAAATAAGAAAAAATACAACCACTCTGTGTCTTTGAGATACTCTTATGCCCACTCACATATTCTCAGTCAGACAGTCATAGACTCATACACACACCCCAACATACACTTAGAAACCCACCCACTCACACACCCACTAAGACACTTTCACCTACACACATACCCTTTCAGACACTTGCGCACCCACTCACTGACCCACTCACACACCTACTCACATACCCACTCACAGACTCTCACAACCACTCAAAGACCCACTCACTCACTTACACACCTAGCCACAGACACACTTATAGACTGGCACACCCAGGCACAGAGCCACTCACACTCTGATACATTCACAGAACCACTCAGACATTTACGCACACACTCATAGACCCATCCATATACTCACACACCCACTCACAGACACAATTATACTTTCACACACCTACTCACAGACCCACTCAGACACTCCCACATCCATTAACACGCCCACTCACACAGAGACACAATCACTCACAGACCCTCATAAACACACTATCAGACCCTGTGTGAAACCATAAATTCACTAAAAATTAACATGGGGGCTGCGCTGAGTACTGCTGTGGAGTTGCGGAAAAAAGAATAAAACATGGGCTTATTCACATGTAACATGGAAAGGATTAAAGAGATCCTGACCATTAGGATGTCGTTGAAGTGGTGGCTGATGAGAGGTGATGCCCCGAAACAGGTCCCTGGATGCTTGTTTCCACTACAGGGAGAACCTGGCCTGGAAGTTCGGGCTGGACTGTTCCCATGGGGAACAGGATCAAGACTCATTTGCATATAGCTGGGTTTAAACTGGAATGGCATGGGGAGAAAAACAATGATGGATTGAGGCTCAGATCTCTGTACTGGGGTGAATGTTTGACATTTTGCAGCATTCTGTCCAGCAACTGTTCTATTTGCATTGGCCATTGAGGACTGCAGCAGTTGGCCATTCTGATTCCCTCCTACTTCCAAAATCACACCACCTGCTGCCAGCACTCTTTGCTGCCTCTCCTGATGACGTCTACACCCGGAGTTTCCTGTCCTCATGCTGCCGTTGAGGACTGCAGCAGTAGGCCATCCTGATTTTCTCCTACTGCCCAAATCATGCCACCTGCAGCGAGCACTCTTCGCTGCCTTTCCTGATGACCTCTTCGAACGGAGCCTCCTTCCTCATGCCCCCACTGAGGACTGTAGCAGGGACCAGCCTGCTTTCTTCCTCTCTGCCACAGACCAGCTTCTATAGCAGCCTATTTTGCATATCAGGTATGGTGCACATAATTGTAATACATGTAGAGTGGACAAGGTAATCTGGCGCAGCATATAGGATTGAGTACCTTCAGATCACCCACGGAAGGGATTTTTCTTTGTTATCCATTTATTATTTATTCAATGGGCATCCAGGTGTGCATGTTTATTGTGTGGTACTTGGGCTGACCTACATGTGGCAGTTCTTTTTTCACACTATAACAAAACATTTTCTGCTAGCAAGGAATAGCCTTGCTCTGGTTGAGGTATAACTTGTTGTCATGGGATATTTGTAATGTTTCTCATCTTTTTTACTTGAATGCCTGTTTCTTTGTTATCTTAATGCCTGTTCAGTAGCATTGTATTTTTCTGCAATTTTTAATCGTAGATTTGTGGCCCAACCAGGGGCGTAGCTTGGTTAGTAAGACTGGGGAGGGTGAACTTCATATTTCCCAACAATCAAACTGGCACATAATTTTAAAATAGGTTATATGACAAGCATGGTTCACAAAATGGGTTAAAGGGGCAGTGGAAAGAGAGAGGAATGCAGGTTGGTAGTGGTATTATGTGAAAGAAAGTACATAATTCACTTGAAATGTCAACATTTTCAAAGTCTTTCCAAACAGAGAGAGGGAGAGTGTGCATTTTTGTCTGTGCATGTAAAACTTCCTGGTGAAATCCGTCACCTCACCATACCCAACTGAAACCACATTTACCAACTATGTATCTCAAAATTTATTTATTGAGAGGAGTGTAGTACCCAAAGACCCCTTGAAGCTACGCCCCAAAACCCAACATAGTCTTAACGCTGAACGGGCCCACTCTAACTAAACACTCCACGAGGAATATTTACAAGAAACTGGCTGAGCGCTGTGTTATGCCAAAACTGGTAACGTCGCACACTGACAGCTTCAAAATGAATGGATGTAGAGGCACCATTTGTATAAAAATGCGGTGCAACTCTTTGTTATCCTTAACACTGGCACTGAAATAGCTCTCTAGTGCCAGCGCAGGCACCCTAGCACCAGTTTATGTGTAGTAAGGGACACTTTCCCGTACATAAACAATTTTTACAGGCAATTTGACTCTATCTTTGAAGCACACATGCAAAGAGCAAAATACGAGGACGCATAAAACATTTCTCCTCGTATTACCTGCTTAAGACCAGGTATTCCTTGACTGTACTCTTGGTGGTGCTCCATACCTTGTAAATATGGGGCAATGTCTAAAAGCATTGGATGTTTCGGCGTAACTCCCACTGCAATACCCATTGCATGCCCCTCTCACGCTAAGTGCTGCGTGAATAGGGGAATTATTTACAAGGCGGCGTTAAGCCATGTTTAGTCGCAAAGGTGTAGTAGTTAACGCATGTGCAGATAGTATATAAATGATGTGCATTTATGTGGTTCATTTGTCTATGGACTGCCACATTCATGTGTACGTGGACCAGGCTATCAGTGGTGAAAGATAACACTACAAGTCAGCCCCTAAACCGATCTTCTTGACCTTTGTTCTTCCTTGAAATGTGATTAGGCCTGGGAAATGGACAAAAGCCTTTGTCTGTTCTTACTTGTGCTCTGGTTAAAAATGTCATTCTTTAAGCGTGACACATAATATATACAAAATAGCACAAATAAACATGCTGTAAACATGAAGATTGCTCTCCACACCACTGGAGTCAAGCTATCCTGGCTGAAGACGGCTGATAGCCAGAAACCGGTCCTAGGATGCTTGATTCCGGTCCAGGAAAGACATGGCTTGGCAGTTCGGGCTGGACTGTTCCCATGAGGCACAGAGTCAAGGCTGATTTGCATATGGCCATGTCTGAACTGGGGTGGTGTGGAGTGCAAAAAAACGATGGATTTAGGACCAGATCTCTGTACTGGGGTGAATGTATGACATTGTTCTGCATTCTGTCCATCAACTGTTGTTTTTGCATTTGTCACCCCGAGTGGGATGGGTATGCTCAGACGTAAGTCCCATGCTCTCCACACCACTGGAGTCAAGCTATCCTGGCTAAAGACGGCTGATAGCCAGAAACCAGTCCTAGGATGCTTGATTCCGGTCCAGGAAAGACATGGCTTGGCAGTTTGGGCTGGACTGTTCCCATGAGGCACAGGGTCAAGGCTGATTTGCATATGGCCATGTCTGAACTGGGGTGGTGTGGAGTGCAAAATGAAGGATTTAGGCCCAGATCTCTGTACTGAGGTGAATGTATGACATTGTTCTGCATTCTGTCCATCAACTGTTGTTTTTGTAAACATGAAGATGTCATACATGGGCGATCTGAACACTTGCCAGCTATGCACAACAATTAGCTGAAGATAAATCTCATCCTGCAAACTTTCAATTTAAGAGAGAAGGGGCCTCATTTATGAGGCCGTGCATCACTATTACGCCGCCGGTGCGGCACTTTTTGTGAGGCACCAGCAGCGTAAAATATGTGCCTTGTTGCACCATATTTACAAAGTGACGCACCTAGGTAGATGCGTCACTTTTTAAACCCTTGCGCTACATTATACCTACGCCAGGTATAATGTATGCTGGGGGGGCGTTCTGACGAAAGAAAGGGTCATAGAAGTGACGCAGTGAAATCTATAAGATTTCACTGCACCACTTCTAGGACACAAATGCGTCAATTTCTTACGCCTGCCTCACAGCAGCCGTAAGACTGACCCAGGCCCTTTCACATGGGGCTTGTCCCATGTGAAAGGTCACATTGCTGGAGTTGCGTCACTTTTGTGACACACTCCAGCAATGCGTCACATTTGCGCCATACATATACTGCAGAAATACTGACATATCTGTAACTCCTTGCGCCATGATGAGTCATACTGTAAATATGATGCATCATTGGTGTCGCAAGGAGGGCGCAGTGAAAAGTAATGCATCGCTGTTTTCACGCAGCGATACATCACTTTTCATAAATGAGGCCCAAGATGTATTGTTGATCACCATGTGGGAGTGCCATTCTGCACAACTGAGAACTTAAGAGCAGGGCACTGGGTGATTGGTAGAACAAGGCAAAGATTACAAACTATTGTCAGCAACACACATCTCAGTAAAAAGAAAAATATTGACAGTGTTTATTAGGAGTAAATACTTATTTCACATTAAAAATACTTAGCAGGACCCTTAAAATCTGAGATAGTGTTAGAGAGGTCACCTGTGTCCAGCAAGAGACAGGCTTCAAAGAACTGGTTTTGTTCCTGTTGGCGATTATCTCCTAGCAGCTTGGAATTATGAATCACACTGTCACATTTGAATGAATGATGTGGCCACCCAGCATGTCTGAAACAGATTTCTTCCAAGAAAAATGGCCACACATTGAGAGAAAAGCATCTTGAGTAAGTCTTAAACATCCTACAATTTGGCATCAGTTCAGAGAAGCAGAGCAGCCCTAGCTAATAAAAATTACACAGTGTTACTGCTCTAGTGTGGATTTTAAATTAAAAAAAGCCCGAAATTATCTCAAAGAGAAACACAAATAAATGTATTTTCTAAATGGCTTTTTAATCATAGTTTCTATGAGCATTTGGGAAACATATTTCTTGTGTTAAACAATTTGGCATTGTGTTTGCTGCTTTCACTATTCGGGTAGACAGACAAAGCTAGATGTGGCTAAGTGGGGTACCAAACTTTGATACCTGCCTTGTTTGCAGCATAATTGCAATAATTCTTTTTTATAACAGGCTTCTCTGGGAATGGCCCAAATGCCAATATGTGTATTTAAAATGAAATGTTGAATATCAATGTGCATGCCTCTCTTTTTACACTTCACGTTATATGGTTATACAAATAACATTACTTTAGTGTTGCTCACAGAGGTCTGTAGTGAGACGCATTGTTGATCCTTTTATCGTAAGCTGAGGTGTCGGTCCATCGGTTGTGAGGTGATGTTGGTCCATCGGTGGTGTCAGTAGAGAGGCGGTGTGAGTCCATTAGTCATGAGGCGGAAAATCTGATTCCTGGTCCTTGTTACTTATTGCACAGTAATAACCGAGCTGGAGAGCTCCACAATGGCCTAGTTACCAAACCTTCCAAAAGAGCATGATCCATACAGATTGAACACTGGGCATTTCAGACAGAATTCATTCATTCATTGGTTAGAAGAGTACTTGTTTCTTGAATGCCGAAAAGAGAAAGCCACCTGTTTGCTTTGCAAGGAGAAAGTTAATGTCCTTAAGAGATAGCACCTGGAATGGCACTACAAAATTCGACATTCTTACTATACTGAGAGCTTCCCATTGCACTCATAGCTGCATTCTGCAATATTGGTATTATTAAAGCAATTGATTCTTTCCCAGCAGAAGCTCTTCCTTTGCCAGATAAAGGCTGTTACAGAAGCATTGTTGAAAGAAATGCTACTTGCTTGCCAAACATAAGAAACCATTCATGGAGGCAGAGCTGCCAAAGAAATGCTTTTTTCAGCAGCTGAAATTGTATTTGAAAACTGAGGGCAATATATAGGTAGATGTGAAATACCGAATTTTTAATACCGAATTTTACCGATTCGTTATTAAGAATTCGGAATTTCCGATGTAGGTAAAAAAATCTGTATTTTTGACAGATTCGGTTAAATTCGGAAACAACAATACCAAATCCTTAATACCGTTCAGTATTACCGAATCTGTATTACCGAATCGGTAAATACCGAATCGGTAATTCAAAATTGAAGCAATTGAGGAATCATCCAATTCTGTGTATCCACACCACCTCACATCCAGGACGTAGCCACAACCAAGCAAGGGCAAAGAATCAGAAAATTCTGGAGAGGCAGAGAGTGCAGAGGAGGACACAGAAGCAACTGTAAGAACTGTTCCTGACACAAACTGCATAATGGCCAACAAGTAGACTGAAAATGAAGGTGCAGAAAGGAACAGAAAGCTAACATTTTGCGAAAGGGAGCTGCAGGTCCTAATTGAAGAGGTGGTCAGAGAACACACACAGCTGTTTGGGAAACAGTCACTGCAAGTGCCAGAATCTGGGAAAAGAAAAATATGCCTTGGAATACAGCAACATGAGAATGCGATTGTAGTGACCCACCGTGAAATAGAGGTACTAAAAAAAGGTGGTACGACGTCAGGAGTCATACAAAGAAGAAGATGGCTGAAAGGAAAAAACAAGTCAGCCTGACAGGATGTGGAAGAAACAGGGCACCTACACTGACTGCACTCGAACAGCTGCTGGAGTCCACCATTGAGCCTGACAGTGTCAGCGGAATTGGGAATGCGCACAGCTCCGACAGATGAGGCAACAATCAAGGTAAGATGCATGCACACCAAGCTGCGCCCCCAAGCTGCGCCCCCACTCCCTGACCCCATTCCCCAATGAGGCAGTGTGAATCCCACTCCAGTACATGTATAAGTTAACTCCAGCAATGCATTATGGGAGATGTAGTCAGTGTAACACCTAACATAACAGTCATTCTACTGAACACAAAGGCATGTGACACACATCAGTGATAAGAAAGCAGAGGACAGTCAGATAGATTGGCAGATATGAAAATGTATTATTGTTACATAGTGCTGCCAGACTAGTGAGTTAATGTACAATTTGTGTCCACAGGCGAGACATCGCGCAGGTCTGAGGGCATGAGGGACATGTCTCAGTCAGTGATGCTGCTGTGCAGCAAGCTTGATGAGGACAGGATGGCATACACATCATCATCATACAAAGACAGTGAACTGCCTCTCCACTGCCACTAAGTGGCTCCTAAATACTCAGGCTGCCAATACTGGTGCAGGTGATGTGGGGGACAGTGAGGAGACAACAAGTCGCAGCAGTATAAAGCCCCCTGCAACTGAGACCATGAGGAGCAGCAGACGTCATGGGGCTGGCACTGGCTCAATTACCAGTGAAGACAGTCTGCACAGGGAATCCAGCATTGTTGTGCGTGGCCACAGGCATTAATACTAGCCACACTTTGTCTACATAACTGGGTGACTTAACCCATGACATTCTCGTAGGGTGGTTACAAATAGTACTGCCATTTTGAGCCCTACGTGTAGTGGCGTAGTACCAATATATTAAACTACATCATTCAAATGCAACAACTGGCTGTATCTCCTTACTTACTCAAAAATAGTTACGTGTGATCTCAGCCCGTCTTTGTCTCCCATCTAGTACTGGTCCCACTCCTGCTGCTTTGGGCTCTGGCTGTGCAAATTCATCATCATCGTCCTCAGAGTCAGTTAATTCAACTTCTGTACCTTTCTTAGTGGCAAGGTTATACGGCATAGCACAAGTTGAGATGATCTTGCAGCAGATGATGGGTTTGTATTGACGTGCACCTCTGCTTTTGGGGAGGCCGCGGAACCTGTTTTTCAATAGTCCAAACGTGCGCTCCACAATGTTGCATGTTGATTTGCGCGCCACATTGTATCGTCTCTCACTTGGGCTCGATGGGTCTAGGTAAGTAGTAAGGATGAATGACCGCACAGCATAAACGCTATTACCTAGGTGGGGAAGACAGTGCCATTAATAACAGTCACCACCACATTCATCTGCAGTATACATCAGGGTGTGTCACAGTGGTTTACCTAGCAGGTATCATTCTCCAAATTCTCCCGCAGCCAGGCATGTGTAGATCCCACTATTCTGTAAAATGTATGAGTCGTGGGTGCTCCCAGGGAATTTGGCCACAATGTCGGTGATTTTCTGTTTTGGTAGATGTACTCAGTGGCTGCAGGTGGGCAGATTGGAATGTGTGTCCCATCAATGCACCCTATGACATGGGGGAACTGTGCCTTTTGGTAAAAGTCTGTCTTAATTTTCAGCAGTTCCGCCTGTGTGGTTGGGCAGCTTATATAGTGATGCATTCTCTGCATCATGGCATTCAGATACTTGTTAAAGAAACGGGACAGGCAACTCTGTGACACCTCACCTACCGCAGCTATCACCCCCTTGTAACTGCCAAATGCAAGTAGGTGTAGTCTACAGAGCACCTGCACATGTGGTGGTATAGCTTGCACCCTTGGTGTTGGATGCTCCAGGAGTGGGTGCAGGTCCCTTATCAGGTTCAGGATGGTTTGGGGTTGTAGCCTGTACCTTTCATGGAACTATGCCTCAGTCAGTTGAAAGAGTGTGATGCGATGTCTGTAAATGCGCTCCTTCCGTCTCCAGATCCTCAATCCTGCTGCCTGTAGCCGTAGCCGCCTTGCAATAACATAGAGGGCTGCTAAAGTAATCACACTGTTGCATTTTGGGGCTGTTTAATTACAGTGCACTGATTACCACCTGCTTTGAGTCAGTGGTAATTACCGACTCTTAAATACCGAATTTTAGGAAATTCTGCATTACCGAATTTTCCTAAATCTCTTTTCTGGTTTTTATGTTTCTTATTTACCGATTCGGTATTTGGGTGTTCGGTAAATCCGATTCGGTAGATTAGAAATCGGTAATAAGGAATCGGTATTCACCGATTCCTTATTACCGATTCCTTTCCTACTTGGGGATTGCTATATACCGGTTGGTGACTCTGAAATCTACCAATTTTTGGTATTACCGACCGGTATTTGGGCCACCTACATCGGGCCCTACATTAGTAAAGCCAGCTATCATATTCCACATGTGCATGCAGAATAGAGGCATGGGTGATCAAAGCAGTGTAAGAACACATTTCTATGGCATAGCCATGGATGAGTCCACAGATATAGGTGATTTGGCCCAGTTATTAGCTTGGGTGTGGTATTTGGACAAATCGTTTCATCCCAAAGAAGAGCTCCTGTGCTGCATAGGCACACAAGAGGAGAAGATATACTGGGCAGCATTTGCAAATACTTTGTAACACATCAAATACCGTTGAACACTCTAGTGTGCATCACAACAGATGGGGCTCCTGTCATGGTAGGCGATGACAGAGATTTTGAATCTCAACTTAAAAGAAGCTCACGGGACAGACTGTGACAGACTACCACTGCATTATTCACCAAGACGTTCTGTGTGCAAAGTTAAAGCATGGAGAACTGAATAACATTCTAAAACTTACAGTGAAAATGGTTCATTTTATTCATGCCACAGCCTTTAACCATAGATTGATATAGCAATGCTGTAGGATTCCGAAGCTGGATATATAGACCTCTTGATGCACACTGATGTGCTGTGGCTAAGCAAAGGGAAAGTCCTATAACAGTGGTCGCTATGCTCCCTGAAATTGAGCAGTTTGTAGACAGTAGAGGTCAGTCATTACCAGAAATAAAGGATGTGAAATTGTTATAATGCCCCATTTTCTTTCAGATCTATTCACACACTTCAATACTATCAATTTGATGCTGCACGGCAAACAACAGCTTGTGTGCTCCAGGACGAATCTTATTTACTCCTATGAAAGTAAGCTTGTGCTATTCAAAGAACAACTGTATGATGCTGACTTCACCCACTTCCCAAGACTGTTGGCTGTGACTCAAAGATTTCCAAATGCAGAAGAAATGCTGTCAATGCTAGACCTTGTTGAATGTTTCGAGGACATTTCTGGGGAGATAAGAAGGTGATTTTCTCAATCCAGAAACCTCACTCCTCTGTACAGGCTTGTTGAAACACATGGATGGTTTCAAATGTTGACATTGTGGCACTTATTGGCATGAAAAGGGCGCAGGAACATACAGTACAATTTAGCTATTGAAACATGTTTTTTGGGGCAGGCACCAGAAGAATTCTGGAAAATTGTGACTATTGAGAAATTGTCTCTTACATTTATAGGGGCCCAGAAAGTAATTTGTATTTTTGGCTTAACATATGTTTGTGAAAGTTATTTTTCCACAATGGGACTGCTGAAGGTTAAACTCAGAAATAAGCTTACATACTTTCCTATGGATCAACTCTTAAGGCATGCCATTTCAGACATAGTACCAAATCACAGGACATTAATAGGAGAAATGAAGTGCAAAATAAGTTCCTAGTATATCTGCTTTTTAACTTACTTATTTTCTGACTCAGTTAAACCTGTGCTGCGTTGGGCCTGTGCTGAATATCCGTTTAATGAGAATTATGATGCAAGCCTCTTAAGATTGCTATTGTCTGATGATAAAAAGGCATTATGAAAATTAAAATGTCCTCCTTGTAGCTTTTTAGTTGCATCTGCTTTTGAAATAAAGCATTGTCAAGTAACGGTTTGAAAAGGCACAGATTTTTATTTGTTTTGGTCTTGCCCCCCACAACCGATCAAGCCCTCATCAGTGAGGCTCTCGGCCACAAACCAGACTGTAAGAGAGCTTAGATAGGAACATTAACCAAAAATGTTATAATAATAATGTAATGTTACAATGTTACAATGTTACAATGAGCAGGAAAGCATAAAGAGAAACATTGTATACTGAAAGTATAGTAATTTTATTAAGCCAATATGAATGAATGTGTTTGGAAGTAGATGTAGGTTTTTGCTGGTAGCGTGCAATTTAATAGTATTTAATATGCACACACATTCAGACAGGCACTTACACAACCAGTTACACGCCAACAAAAGCAATTATGTACCCACCACTCATATAGCGAAACAGTATCTCTAACACTGAAACACACACCCATAAAACGGTGCACAGACATAATATCGACTACAGAATATCGTTTGGACATAATATCGACTCCAAAATATCGTTTGGAGAAAATATCGACAGGACAGAATATCGACAGCCAAAATATCGTTTTTAAGGTAAGTGAAGTAATATCGTTTTTAAGGTAAGTGAAGTAATATCGTTTTTTTTTTAGGGTTCAGGGTCAGTTTTGGGTTTTTGGGTAAAGGGGTATTTTTAGGGTTCAGGGTCAGTTTTGGGTTTTTGGGTAAAGGGGTATTTTTAGGGTTCAGGGTCAGTTTTCAGTTTTTGGGCAAAGGGGTATTTTTAGGGTTCAGGGTCAGTTTTCAGTTTTTGGGTAAAGGGGTATTTTTAGGGTTCAGGGTCAGTTTTCAGTTTTGGGGTAAAGGGGTATTTTTAGGGTTCAGGGTCAGTTTTCAGTTTTTGGGTAAAGGGGTATTTTTAGGGTTCAGGGTCAGTTTTCAGTTTTTGGGTATTATTTTATTATATTTTATTACTATATATATATGTTTAATAAATATGAAATAAAAAAATATTTATTTAACTTTCATTAATTATTATAAGTTAATTTAAGTAATTTTAAGTATATTTTAGTAATTAATTATTAATATTAATTTAATTTAACACTGTTTTTAGTAAATACGATATTTTTTACAACTATATTTTTGTAAACGATATTTTTAACTCGATATTTTTGTACTTACCTGTTTGTAGATAGAAACTCGATATTTTGACTGTCGATATTTTCTCAACGATATTTTTGATGGTCGATATTCTGTCTGTCGATATTCTTTCAGTGATCCCCATAAAACACCCACACCCATTTACTCACCTATAAGTCCAAGTCTGAATACTAGTTTGCCCTTAAAGCCTGAGAGGACATCCACAGAATACAATCTGCACCACAGGAAGAGTTTCAAGGGGATTACACTTGCACTCTTGAGAAGAGAGAACCCCGATTATATTTTACCTCGGAATCAGGGTCAGAATCAGGGTCCCAAAGGGAAGTGGCTCTGAGAGGGAGGTTGCAAAAGGTACTGTCTCCTCCCAAAGCCAGTCCCCTGAGGACCTCGAGGACATACAGGCTGAGTGGCACCTGAGGTTACAGCTGGCCCAATTGGTTGCAGAGGAGAGAAAAGCTGAGGCTGAGACAGCATTTGGAGGAGATAAGGGTCTTGCTGGCTCATGAATTGAGTGTCAAGTAGCTGAACTTGAAAGCTAAATATCTGTTGAGTCTAGCAAAAATGGTGGGAGCACCACTATTGTGTTCAGTGCAGAAGACAGAGTCCATATACCCAAATACTTGGTGCCTGACTTCAAGGAGAGGGTGCTATAGACAGGTAGTTTCAGGCATGTGAAGTAACTTTATAGGTACAGAGGACCTCTAAGGAGAATTGAAGAGCCGGTGTTTAGAGTCATATTCCTGGTGATGAGAGGGATGACCTACTGGTCCTAGAGAAGGGTAAGAGGTTGAGGTATCCCAACATAAAGGATGCCCTTGTCAGTAAGTACGAATTCACCCCAGAGGAGTGCAGTTTGAATTTCAGGGGTAGTCAGAAATGGTGTCACTAGTACTGGGAGGATTTTGTGTGGTACTTTTTAAATGTTTGTAAAAAGTACTGTTGTTTTATAAGAATGTTTTATTTAAACAGTCATATACGAGAACTTGGAATAATCAACTGACTTAACACTGTGAAAACATAAAGGTTCAAAGGGGAGCAAAGAAAATCATTAAAAACATCTGGTAGCAGTACTTTCCACAACTATGTGTACTTGATGCCTTATGCTTTTTTCCTCAGTGTCTTTTGGAATGCTATATGTAATAGACTGTTCCATGAAAGAAGGCATAGGCTCATCTGTTTCTAGTCCTGATTTAGGTTCATCTTTTACCAAAAACAGCATATGAATATGATGAGCATATCCTGCTTGGTACTCTTTTGGCAAAAAGAAATCAGTAACTTCTTCAAGAGGTATTTACTTTATTGCAGATGTAGGACTTCTTTGCTTAAAGTACCTGCAAACATTTGCCGGATCCAAACAGAAAACTACTCCAGGTGTCTTGAATTTGTTGCTTTTAATGTTACCGTTTGTTTGTCTCAAAGAGTCATGTTAGCTATCCCATGGATATTCTGCACAGCTCAGGGTTAGTAACCGAGTTGGTGTTATTAAATTTCTCTATACTGTACTTACATACACATAGTATAACGTAGTTTTCCCTACAATCATTATAATAGTAAGGGTAATTTTTATATATAAAATATACTTACTAAAAGTTCTTGACGTTGCTACCTGAAGAGGGCTTATTTCTATTGTCATTGCCTTTATAAGTGGAAGTTATCCGTTACTGCAGTTACTCGTGCTCGCCTATTTGAGATCATATTTAAAAAAGAATTTTACTTTGTATGATGATTTGAATTCTTAATGGTGTACATTATTTTGTATTGTGTTTGTAAAAATGATAAAAGATCACATGGTAAAAAAAAGAATAATGAGAACAAGAAATTTGTTGTGCGGTTATTGTTGTCTTGCTGACTGTTTGCATAGTAATGCCTCCAAATAGGTAAGAGATTCATAATATATCCAGGACCATGACTAATGATTACTTCATATTAGGTGAGATTCTTTCACGCCAGAGGTAACAAATAGTAAGTTTGACAGTTGATACATTAATTGAATGTTTCCTGCTAGAGCTTTCTTTCTTTTTGTTCAGATGTTTACAGTGTAGTCTAGGCTCTAGAAGGTTATATGGGCTCCCTCCCTGTCCTTTGTTTTATCTGGTAGATATGGCACATTCCTACCCTTCTCTTTTGATGTAGGCCAGGACAAATAGTAGTCTTGCGGTTCTTCCCCATGCCAAAATATTGTAAATATACCCCAAGGGTTGTACTAGTGCAGACCCTGACACACCCAAGCATACAACAATGCAGACACTGACACACCTAGCCAAACACTAGGGTTTTTATTTACAGGTTTTTCTTTTTTTTCTTCTTTTTAATTTTTTTAACAAAAAGTAAACAAGGTAGTAATAAGGTAAGGCTAGGGAAAGGCATAGAGCAACTTGCTTCAGTCTTCCAAAAACATTATGTGGTAACTGGAAGCAAAAAAAACAAACAACATAACATTTAAGCTTCTTTACTGAATTCTAGTATGTACCCACAGAGGATATTTTTACAGCAAAAAGTATGTGGCACTACACACATTTAGTAACTATCTCATTCAATTCTTCACAGACAGCTGGTATTGTAATGACTGCAGCTGATGATGGTTCTCCGAGTGGTGCTGTAGAGGTGGGCCATCCTGCTGCACCTACTTTCTTCCTCACCATCCTGTTGTCGACCCTTTCATGAATTGTTTATACGAGATTCCACATAAAGCTTGTATCATGTGAATACTTGTTTGCAGTGCCTCTGGATAATTGCCTGACAAAATATTGTACTGCCCATATGTTGCTGTTACCTACTATCCACAAGAAGGTATTGCACAGTGCTTTCAGACTGCATTTTCTTTTCTTTGAGGTGGTGTAACTTCCTCGTCATCCTCAACAGGTTGTGGATGTTTATCCTGGACAGAAGATAAAGTTGCAGCCATTCTCAGAAAGCAGAGCACCACTGGTTCTTAATCCTCTTTCTAGAGACTTCACCAGAGAACTAACTGTTATTGGGGGTGGTTTTCCATGTACAAGGGTTGCCTTATATATTTAATCAAAAGAGAAGGTTTAGGTGTGACTTCGCCCTAATTCGCAAATCCGGTCCGTAGATTTGCGGATTTACATAGCTAGTAAAAAGGGTAACTTTCTTGAAACGAAGATATATGGTGTCTTATATATACATGTAAATATGTTCACACTGATGTCATTAATGAAAATGATGGGCTGTAATTATTTAAAATAATTTGTAGAATTTAAGGCGAATCTGTGGATTCGAATTTGTGGATTAATTCCGATCACATGATTGGGATTAAAAACCCTAGAGCACTAGTCCCATCTTTGTTTTCGGATCCATAGAGCTACAACGGAATGAAAAAGAAATGTATTTAATTGCATTAACAAGAAATATATAGATATTATATATAATGGATATGTCTGTAGTTCAAAGAAAAAACCTAAATTAAAAATCAAAATGAATTTTTGTATACTTAATATTACAAAGAAAAACCTATAAATAAAAAAAATAAACATTGCAAGGAAATAACACGTTAGAAATAGAATTTGAAAAACTTTAGAAATTCACTGAAGAATCATAGGTTATAGGAATATTATAGTTAGGAAATAACATTACAAAACTCAGAAATTCATTGAAAAAAACAAGCTTTACAGAGACTTTATAGTTAAGAAATAGATTTTTTTAAACTTAGAATTTCACCAATAAAGCATAGGTTATAGGGGCATTATATTTGGGAACTAGAATAAAAAAAACTTAGAAATTAATTGAAAAAAACAAAGGTTACAGGAACGTTATACTTTGGCTCAGATTTAACCCATACAAACCATTGAAATTCAGTAGTTGTAGTAACCTGAGCTAACTATAACTAACGCTGCTGCAATGAACTGCTCTTGACCTCACACATTACATAGCTTATGACATGGTCATTTACATCACTGATGACATCACTGATGATCCAGTCACTGAACCAAACAGCTGTTCACACACCCATACACAGACCCATACAGTCACTCACAAACCTACTAATCGACCCTTACAGCCGACATACAGACTGATATTGCCATTCACACACCCACTCATCAAACTATATAGCTACTCACACACCCACTCTTAAAAGGTGACAGTTAGGAAATAAAATTTAAAAAACCTTCTGAATTTGTTAAAAAAAAATGAAAGGTTACAGGGACATTATAGTTAGAAAATACCATTAAAAAGAATTAGAAATACACTCAAAAAACTAAAGGTAACAGGGGTGTTGTAGTTAGACTTCACACGCACAAAACCATAGAAATGCAGCAGTTATAGTTACCTGAGCTAAGTACAACCTAAGGCACTGCAATGCACTGCCTTTGACTATACATATTACTGCAGTTATAACATGGTCAGTGACATCACTGTTAACGTCACCATGTTGTAACACACACTCATACATATATATATATATATATATATATATATATATATATATATATATATATATATGCAAAAAAGAAGGAGAGAACTCTGGGTAGGTCTCAGTTTAGGTGGAAAGCAGCTCCTGTTAGAGCACTCTCAACACCAGCGACACTCTAGATCTGCTCACCTCAAATGTCTGTAAATTATGCGTCACTCTATGCCTGAAAGGGTTTTGCTTTGACTTAATACTGGGTGCTCCCTTGTGTCTGGACAAAGCTATACCTCTCTGAAGAGCTCTAATTAGAGCGAAACACTGTGTATGGGGTTGCTTTTAATCATTTCAGGTTGGCTTGAGTTGGTATTTTACTAATTCAAAGCTGTAATATTGTGCCTGGAGTGATAAATGGCTTTTGTTATTTGACAGCTCGGCAAGGACTGCACTGTACTAGTCCTATGCTTAAAGACTTTGCTGTTTAAATGGCGAAAGACTTTGTCATTTTCTATCTCGGCATGGATAGCACTGTCTAATCCTATGCTTAAAAACTTTGATAGAAAAACAGACATTTGAGGTGAGCAGATCTAGAGTGTCGCTGGTGTTGAGAGTGCTCTAACAGGAGCTGCTTTCCACCTAAACTGAGACCTACCCAGAGTTCTCTCCTTCTTTTTTGCATAATTTATGCGTCACTCTATGCCTGAAAGGGTTTTGTTTTGACTTAATACTGGGTGCTCCCTTGTGTCTGGACAAAGCTATACCTCTCTGAAGAGCTCTAATTAGAGCGAAACACTGTGTCAGGGGTTGCTTTTAATCATTTCAGGTTGGCTTGAGTTGGTATTTTACTAATTCAAAGCTGTAATATTGTGCCTGGAGTGATAAATGGCTTTTGTTATTTGACAGCTCGGCAAGGACTGCACTGTACTAGTCCTATGCTTAAAGACTTTGCTGTTTAAATGGCAAAAGACTTTGTCATTTTCTATCTCGGCATGGATAGCACTGTCTAATCCTATGCTTAAAAACTTTGATAGAAAAACAGACATTTGAGGTGAGCAGATCTAGAGTGTCGCTGGTGTTGAGAGTGCTCTAACAGGAGCTGCTTTCCACCTAAACTGAGACCTACCCAGAGTTCTCTCCTTCTTTTTTGCATAATTTATGCGTCACTCTATGCCTGAAAGGGTTTTGTTTTGACTTAATACTGGGTGCTCCCTTGTGTCTGGACAAAGCTATACCTCTCTGAAGAGCTCTAATTAGAGCGAAACACTGTGTCAGGGGTTGCTTTTAATCATTTCAGGTTGGCTTGAGTTGGTATTTTACTAATTCAAAGCTGTAATATTGTGCCTGGAGGGATAAATGGCTATTGTTATTTGACAGTTCGGCAAGGACTGCACTGTACTAGTCCTATGCTTAAAGACTTTGCTGTTTAAATGGCGAAAGACTTTGTCATTTTCTATCTCGGCATGGATAGCACTGTCTAATCCTATGCTTAAAAACTTTGATAGAAAAACAGACATTTGAGGTGAGCAGATCTAGAGTGTCGCTGGTGTTGAGAGTGCTCTAACAGGAGCTGCTTTCCACCTAAACTGAGACCTACCCAGAGTTCTCTCCTTCTTTTTTGCATAATTTATGCGTCACTCTATGCCTGAAAGGGTTTTGTTTTGACTTGATACTGGGTGCTCCCTTGTGTCTGGACAAAGCTATACCTCTCTGAAGAGCTCTAATTAGAGCGAAACACTGTGTCAGGGGTTGCTTTTAATCATTTCAGGTTGGCTTGAGTTGGTATTTTACTAATTCAAAGCTGTAATATTGTGCCTGGAGTGATAAATGGCTTTTGTTATTTGACAGCTCGGCAAGGACTGCACTGTACTAGTCCTATGCTTAAAGACTTTGCTGTTTAAATGGCGAAAGACTTTGTCATTTTCTATCTCGGCATGGATAGCACTGTCTAATCCTATGCTTAAAAACTTTGATAGAAAAACAGACATTTGAGGTGAGCAGATCTAGAGTGTCGCTGGTGTTGAGAGTGCTCAAACAGGAGCTGCTTTCCACCTAAACTGAGACCTACCCAGAGTTCTCTCCTTCTTTTTTGCATAATTTATGCGTCACTCTATGCCTGAAAGGGTTTTGTTTTGATATATATATATATATATAAACAAACTCCAGCCTGTCACAAAAAGCACTTGGCGTGCTGACAAGAAAATGGGACACCAAATAATGCCACAGCCAGACTTGAGGTAATTTTTATGTGTTGAAATTTATTCGTGCATGCAGGGTGCAAAGCCTCGTCAGACGCGTTTCGGGCACCGGCTGTGCCCTTGTTCACTGATATATATGAGGCATACGACGTCTTCTGTGTTGGTGAAACAAGACGAGACGAACCCACAACTGGTGCAATTTTTATTTATTTTAAGCCCAACACCAAATCAGACTTAAAAACTTCAGTAAAGCGGATACACCAAGGGTATATGCTTTTGGTTTACTGAAATAAATGTAAAATGCAATAAATAGCAGAGCATATCATTTTTAAAATCAGAAAATCCAACAGTACAATGAGTAAATATATGTAAAAAAAGACCCTGAATAATATCATAAACCTAAAGTCTTTTCCATATCATTACATATACACATTCAATTTAATACTGTTAAAAACCTTTCAAACAGCTCACTAAGGACAAATCTACTTTTTTGGTACAAATTAAAATTGTTCATTAATGAGTACAAACAACCTCTATTTTGTTTACTCATATAGTACCACCTGAGATTACATGTCCAAACAGTCTAACCTATTCAACGCATGTACCCCATCTTACAGCCCAAGTGGGCTGAATCCAATGTGCAACTAGCATTTTTTGTGCAATTGAATGTGCAAAACTCCGCAAAAAAATATATATAAATATATATATATATATATGCACGCTACACGCCAATCAAAAGTGTAAAATGATTATAAAAAGTGCAAAAAACTGTAGTGCCTATAAAAGTTAAAAAAACAATATATCGGTTACAGAAGCAAATATTCACAGATATGTTGAGTTTCAACCGGATGACCTACAGACAGATAAAATAATCTTCACTTAAATTAATTCCATTTGGTACTTTGCAATCGAGTAAAATTATATGTCGAGTTTCCAATTTGCGTAGTAGTGACTCACGGTCACCACCTCTCCGAAGTGGAGGAACTGTATCGATTATAAAGTATTTCAATTCTGCTGGGTTCTTATTGTGAGCTTCTTCTAAATGTCTGGCTACCGGGTACGCGGTGTCGCCGTTGGTAATGGCTCTCAGGTGCTGGAGTATCCTTTTATGTACTGGCAGCTTGGTGCTGCCCACATACCGTAGGCCGCACGGACACTTCAGCACACACAACGCGTACTCCGTTTTGCAAGTCAATTTAGATTGGATATGGACAGGTTTGTCATTAAAGGGTGTTAAGTACTCACTCACTTTTGTTAATCCCATTCTTGCAAGCCTTGCAAACCGAGCACTTGAAAAACCCCTTGCTACCAGACAGCCAAGTACTTGCCACCCTGACTTCTGGGCTGGGATATATATATATATATATATACATTTACCTGCAAACTACTTATATTTTTGTTATAAGGGCATGCATGGTAGAGGCATATTAATTGTAAAAATATGTGAGGTAAAGGCATGTATGGTACAGTCTCCATTGATAAGGCATGTGTGGTTCTGCTCTTGCTTTTAATACTGTTACCCCTTGGATGCTGGCAGCAACATTCAAACTAAAATGAGCTTTTTGAGTTACTATGGAGGAGATGCAATAAATATATGACTAATATACACAGTAGATTGAGCCTTTCCAATTCCTTTGATCATGTACTTATGAAAGTTGGAGAATTATCCCTCTACAGACATCCTGAGGTTTTCTCCAAAACCTTGGAGCCTTTATGAAGGTTATTTTTTTGAGTTGTCAGAAAATATGTTGACAAAGATGGTGTTTTGCTGGGGAAAAAATCTCCTTGAACGCTTTTTTCCTGCAATAGGTCAAAACACGCTTGTAATTCAGAAGCAATTTGCATGCGGAAACATATTTAGCATATAGTAATCAATACATGATGCACCTTGCAAAAGAGAAAATTGATACCCACTGTTTTATACAAAAAAGTTCTATTTTATTCATAGTACAAAAAACCAAGGTACAGCATTACTTAACAAGTAGTCATCAGGAGGTTGCTCCAAGGAAAGGAAGGAAGTGAAATAAAGTGCTCTTTTGTGTGATAGAAATTGGAAAAAAACACAGAATGAAGATGGTTCAATAAAGGGGAGTTACACTGATTTAACATGTACAACTGGTTGTCACATTAGCACCAGTCGGTTGTGGCCTGTCCATGAAACATCATTCTTTCATTAGCTCAAGATAATTCATATGACATTGCAGAGAAATTGGTGGTAAAGGCACCAGAGACACTCATAGTGTCACATGCCCTCATTAAAGTCACCAGAGACACTTTTGGTGTCAGGCACTATGGCAATTCACAGATATTCTCAAATCTGCATTAGTCGACCAATGCTACAAAGCTTCTGTGGGCAATTTCATAGCATAGCATGCACGCACAGACTAAGAAACCCAAAGATTATGTTACTGATACATAACATGGTAAACATGGCACTGAGTTCTAAAATGTTATACTGCAGTCGCTATGGTTTCTTCTTGAGTATTACTGCTGATGTCAGTTATACAAGCAAGACTGTGCCACTTCCCATGGACCCTCCAGTCCTCTCCCATCCACTCTATGAACTCATATTCAACAAAGCTTGGATAGGGATGCCACAGAGTTTGACTACTCATACCACCAAGTACAAGAATTTCAGTAGTTGATACAGGATGAGAGTGGTGCTAGTAATCACTCTGATTTGTGAACTGTGTGAAGGAATTTTGCTTGAGACCCTGACTCCCACAGTGGGGGGTTTCAAACAGACTGGCCAGTTTTTGTGCCCTTACAGTTACTAGCCAAGTGACTTACCATTTTGCGGGGAGAGAATCATATACATTTCCTTTCACACCAACTCATTTCATGTGTCTGCTCACTTTCACTCTCTATTTCCTCATCCATATCTTGGTCTGCACCAATAAGCGCAGTACCACCAACTACATTCCGTCCTTTAGACTTTGAAACCCAGACATACCCATGATCCACATTGATCTAATTGCCAGGGTCTTACTCAGGCACGTGACTTGCTTTAGTCACACCTTTAACAATACCTTCCCAATTCACTTATTCATGGTCCCAGCATGCACATGCTTTATCCCACATCAGGGAACTCTGCGTCCATCATTTTTCTGGTGACATTTCTGCTAGTTGTACATTTTTTCCAAGGAACTGAGGTGAGTTTGACTGCTGGTATGGGTATATGGCTACTGCATGGAAGGAAGTAGGGAGAATTATGAGAAGCCATAGTGTGTCAGAGCGGGGTGGTTAATATAGCTGTTTATGTGAGATGTAATAGGGCTCATTCCAATGATAATTACTGTGTTTAACTTCTTTTTGTTAACTGTTTTCTATTGTCATTTTTGTGGAATTGCATAGAAATAGTGTTTCCCTAGAGGAGCTCATCCATCAGCATCGGAAGGTGGCACAAGGATACAGAGGAGGACATTTCCAAATCAAGTGGAGGGGGAGATGCACGGGACGAGTATCGGTGTCCAGTCACTAGCTCTGCTTGCACCTGGCCTCCATCTGGGGAAGCCATCTGGGATTCCGCGAAATGTCCAGCACTGAGTCCTTAGCATGCCCGCCACCTGCCTTTGAATTTTTGCAGGCAGCCCCTGGCGACATTCACTACCTTTTCAGACACCATACAGAATTCCATCTGGCCTTAACAGGCACTGTTTGTACCCCCCAAACCTGTGCACTATCTCTCTTTGCTCCGACAGAGCCAAGGAACAGAACATCAGCTACCTGTGAGGTGGATCTATTTCTACTGGAACTCCAAATTATAAACTGTGGAAGAAATGGATTCTCCCCTAAAATTTTGCCCAGCTTCCTAATATGTATCGTAAGACATTACTAGATTGTATGGAAGAAAGTAACTTCAGGGGCTCCGCAGCAGAGGCAATCCGGTCTGTGGATTTTCCTATATTATGCAGCCTATCTCTGGATATATAGACTTGATGGAGAAATTATAATTAAATTAGGGACCATGCCCTTATAGCAACCTCGAGGGAAATGCATCAAAGCTACTTTCCAGTCCACATCCTCCATGTCTCCCACATCCAGTGCCCATCGTCTCTGGAGTTTCCCATGTTGCTGACAATGTGGGGAACCTCTGGAGACGATGGCAGTTCTAATTGCCTAATAGATGGTAGACACTGCGCCCCTGCCAAGTGGGCACCCTAGCTAGTGATTTATGAGAGAGACGTATACGGGAGGACCACCCTTTCCACCTTCTTTGCCATCAAGGCATCTTAATGCTGTGCATATTTATACTACTACGTACCTACTAGGTCATATTTCCCCTGTTGTTTCTCAAAGGACTACACCATTTACCCTTCAAACTCATCACCAAGAGTGGAAATACAGATCAAGTCTCACCGGGTAAAACCTTATAATTTCCCACCTTTGCGCAGCTCTACATCCTCCCAGAGGTACATGGTCTTGGTCACTCTGCCCCCCCCCACCTTAGGTGCTGCTGGACTCCTCCCCACACCACTAGTATGGATTATTATTATTCTCAGGAAATGTCCTACGCCGAGCCCCTTCTTACACAAGAAAACTAACAATTACTAACTTTGGCTGTTTAATCCATTTCTAGCAGTCAGGCAGGCAGTGTCTCCACAATCTAAGGTGAAAAAGAGAACAGCACAACTATATCAACCAGTGGATGCTCCCTTAGAACTGCACCCACTCCAGACTACCGATTCCAAAGGTGGTCCAACGCCTCCTTTAACTACCAGGCGGATGCACCCAGCAGATATGCTACTCATGGTCACAGTAGAGAAGTGGCACATGCTGGTTAGATCAGTCCATCTGGGGTCATGGGGATCACCACAGGCCCCCTATCTAAGGGGGTCTTCTTTAGAGTCCATCTCCCACTGAGATGTAGCCTGTGAGGGCAGGTTCTGCAATGTGAAGTCTATCTCTACCACCACGTTAGCCCTCTCCATACATGCCTTACACAACGAGCAGTGACTACTCACAGGTGAGGCTGACTGTCTATGTCACAGCAGTTTCCTCTTGCCAGCCTGCTGCACACACCTACCATCAGCCAGTACCACCCATTATAGAAAGCTCTAGTCTCCCTAAGGTGTCAGGAAAATATTTGCCTTACTATATTTTGTGACCGGGAGTTTTGCAAGGTAGAGGAGCGCAGACTATGGGCGCAGCTGCCTCAGTTTTCCCTTGATCTCTAAGAATGAAGTCCGCTGCTGCTGGATCTGAAGCGTAAAGTCGGAATAATGCCCTCCACTGTTCAAGGTGTGGGCCTTGGCATTCTGCAAAATCTAATCCCAGTCCCTTACGTTTATTGGCCCGCAACCATTGGCCTTGGGGGGAGCTCTCTCTACAGAGAAGAGGGTCGAGGGGTTGTCCTGGTATATGTTAGTAATAAACCATTACTCCAGGAAAAGTTCCACAGACTGACCCTCGATCCGCTAAAGAAATCCTGTCAACTGAACAGTATTGTGGTTGGGAGTGGTCCTCAGCATTTTCTACCCTTTCTTGGTGTTTCTCTACCGCTGCTGCTAAGTGTCTGAGTTTGCGTTGCTAGTCCTTCAGTACCCTCCAGCTCAGTAACTCTGTCAGCTACTGGTGCTTCACTCATAGGAGTCCCAGGTCCAGCAACACGCTATCTCTCTTCGTCTTCAGAGAGTTTTTTTGGTTGTCTATATCCCCCAGGAACCTCCCCATTTGATACATTTGATATATTTGATTCACTGGGGGGTTCTAAATGGATTTCAGGGAGGGCTCCTTTTGATCATCCTCTCCCTCCTGGGGGTGACGCAGCAACCCACTAGTCGTCTGAAGTCTGTCTTGTTTTGGTAGGACCATTGTCAAGTTTAACCACTCAATTAAGCACACCAACTATGAGTCCAGTGGTGTACAGCTGCAACTTCTCAGTGTTGTGCTCCCCCTAGTGCATAGCTATGCTCGGCATCCGCTTCTGAAGGCATACCCTGGACCTGCCAATACCATTGACCTTCGGTCTCAGTTATCCTAGCTCCTTATCCATCTCAACAGTCCCTGTCAGACCTGTCACCACTCCTCTACTGTGGGCTTACATTCCAATAAGCCATCCAGGTAGGAGAATGTTGGACTTGGCCCTTCTGGCAGGTTCACCCCTGAACTTTTTGCCTGGTATTATTAAATAATTATAGTGATTTCTGCTCTTTGCGCACTTTGACACTGTGGCGCAGTGTAAAGTGCGTGCGCTCCCTGAGTGCGTGTGTTAGATAGGCCTGCCCTCCCATAGGAATGCATTAGTTGTTTAAGGAGCCTGCGCCCCCCCCCGACACCCCATTAGTTTCCAGAGCCCATGTGTGGCTCCGTGGGGCACATTATTGATTTAAGAGCCAGGTGGCTCTCTGGGGCACCTTATTGAGTTAAAGGGCCAGAGGAGCCTGTGCTGAGCCCCGTGGCTCCAACGATGGGGGCATTGATTTCTTCAAGGAGCCAGAGTGCTCCCATGCTCACAGTTATTTCTCAGAGCCCAGATGGCTCCAATATGCGCAGTCTTTATAGAGCCTACAGGGCTCCAAACCTTTTGCGCAGTCTTTTCTTCAGAGGGCCAGTGAGGGCCCATGTCACAGTGTGTCCTTCCCAACTGCCCAGCAATTAGTGGGCAGCTGCACCATTTAGGTATTTTGCTTCCTAGGGACATGTTCTTTGGACTCAGGAGTGAGTCGCACTCCTTCGCCCTACTTGGCCTTCCCCAGCTGCACAGCACTTAGTGCCAGCTGCAGCGTTTAGGCCCTGTTCTGTCCATCAGCTGCCCAGCAAGTAGTGGGCAGCTGCTACGTTTAGGTTTTGGCGCAGTGGCGCAACCTGGACTTTGATGTAAGTACTGTGCTAATGTAATTTCTGCTAATTGTTCTTTGCTGCACCTCTGAATGTGTTTTTGATGCGTCATGTGCCTTGTTCTTCCACCTCTGAATGTGTTGTTTAAGCATCTTGTGTTCTCCTGTGCTGCACCTCTGAATATGTTTTGATGCGTCATGTGCCTTGTTCTTACACCTCTGAATGTGTTGTCTATGCATCATGTCTTCTCCTGTGCTGCACCTCTGAATGTGTTTTGATGCATCATGTGACTTGTTCTTACACCGTTGAATGTATGTTTATGCATCATGTGTTTTGTTGCCATGCCTATACCCCTAAATGTATGGTGATACTTAGGTGGTTGTTTTCTCCTAGTACAGGTGTTTCTAGTGAGGTCCTGGTTCCCTGCGTGACATTCTCCTAAGGTGGTTAGGGTTGCGTAGATGGTACTTACCTCTTACCAGTGATTACTGGTTGTGTGCTACATGATTATTTGGTGTTTAACTATCTCCAAGGGCTTGATACTGAGCTTGCTACCTGACCAGAGTCCAGGACCAGTGGACTCTATTGTGCCTTCCCTGACAAATTGCTGGGACTTGTCTGATCTCCATGGGCCGCTGGGGCCTCGCCTGAAGTGTGCCTCGCTCACTCCCCTGCAGCTCGTGCCTAGCCGCCCCCGCCAAGAGCCGCACCACTTGTAACGCGCAGGTCGCCACCGCCCTCTCAGGCCTACTGAGCAGATCACTCGCATTAGCCCGCGCAACCAGAACGGAAAGTACGGTCCGTATCCGCCGCCAGTTATTATATGTTCTATGTTCTAAAAGTGCTTATTCCTGACAGTGGTCCAGGTGGCCCTGTCCTGTACATATATCCCCTGTAAATTCTGCCCATGCCTGTTGGCACATTGTAAAGTGTGTGTTTTTATCTACTGTGTTTGGTGTAATACAAAGGCTATTTTTATACATAACCTTGAGTGGAGTTTCCTTTGTGGTGGGCCTTGGGTGTTGCTGCTGGGGGTGCGTGCGCAAACACTTCTCTCACATTGCCTCCGAGTTTAGCCTTACTGCTCGTGTCACGTTACCAAGGGGGTGAGCAGGGGTTATCTTGGCGTGTAACTCCCTTGCCCTGACGTGGAAGTGGTGGTCTCTGACTGACTTTGGCGCAAGCCCTGGCAAGCCAGGGATCCCATTTCTAACAGAGAAGAGGAGGGTGCCCCAAAATTCCCATAGAAGCACCATCCAGCCGTCTCTGTGGACTTCCAGTCAGTGCCTCAAGAGTGCCTTCCAGCAGTGGGTGTCTCTCAGCATGGCAGTGTCAAATCTCCTCTGTGGGTGGGGCTTCTTCAACTGCAGCTGTACCCAGTGCACTTCGATCTCTCTTCTCAGGGATCATTATCCATGTGGTAGCACATGGCAGTTCTCTGGTCTTCTAGCTGGCCGCCACCATCCCAATCAATGCACAGGCATCCATGCCCGCAACCTCATTCTCTCCATTGGAAGCACTATGCTGGGGCCCTTTCACGAATATCACATGGGGGGGGGTCTCCCAGGCCTTATCCTTCTTCTGCGAGCCTGTGTATCAAGTATGCCAGTGTGGTGATGGGTCAGTCCGGCGCCAGCCCACCATCAGAAGGCGCTCTAGGTGTGGCCTCAATCGCCCCCGACTGACCCCGGCCCAAGAGGTGACTGGCAGCGGCACTGCCCAGCGCCAACGGAGGTGGCCCCCAGGGGTCCCCCCTCACCTCTGAGCCTCGAGATTTTCTATAAAGCAGCATCATTTACTGGAGCAGAAGCTGCCGTTGGTGATACAAGGCGAGCGCCCTATGCCATCTTGAGCCTGGCCACGCCCATCCCTCACTGCGTTTAACTTTGATTTTTCTCCAGTATTCATGTAATGATACATAATAAAACCCAGATATTGACACATCTGTGAGGAGCATATTGATCTCCCAGGAATTCCAGCGTTTGTGCTATGATCCCACTAAATTCCTACTCTCAATATATACTGTTTTCGTCTCTGCAGTGACTGTAACTTGGGATACAAGTTCAGACATATGTGATCTAGTCAAAGGGCAGGCATTGTTATTTTCAAATTTGCATAACTGCCTCTCTAGTGTTGCAGACATCTCAATGTGTGTCCTTTGCACAACGGCTTAACCCCTTCCATGCTCATGACGGAACGGTTCCGTCATGAGCGTCGGTTGAGCTGTGCTCATGACGGAACCGTTCCGTCATGGTTCCATAAGCCCAATGGAACGTTCAGCACAGCGCGGAAATTCGCGCCGCGCTGAAGCGGATAAAGCACAAATATGAGAAGCAGGAATAAAGGAAATATTTATCCCATCTACATCCAAGGGATAATAGATTGGATGTTTTGCTGGCAGCCATTGATATAGGACCTACTACCTGCGGTTTCATATATAATGTAACATGTATTTTGCATAAGAAAATCAGACTGAAAAGGCTGCATAGCACCTGAGCACATTAGACAGTTACCAAATAATACCATATCAGTTAGGAGGTATGAAATACATTCTGCCTGAGCTCGGCATTCTTCTCTCAGTCTGGAATCACTCTCACTTCGCACCCTTAAATGTAATAGCCCCAATGATGGACCAGAGTTAATGGACATGCTGTTCAGTGTAGTATTCTTAGGGGTGACTTTGTGGAGGCGTTCAGGGTCCACAATTGGTGGGGATTTCTTGTCTTTGTGATCACTGCAGTTCTCACTGTCTACATAAACTGCCTCTTTGCTTAATAGCAAATGGGTTCCTTTTAACACCGATCACACAAGCTAGCGGTTCTTGTATTCCCTTGCATAGAGTTGTAAGAAAAAGTAACATAACACAGTCTCTTAAAATGCGTTTCATTACTCTGCTTCCAGGAGGTGTTCTTTGCTGGAGCAATGGTGTTCCTATGCATTCAGCATTGGATACTGGTGCATTCTCACATTTACAAACGCTAGGAAACCATAGAATGCATCAAAATAATACACCTTCCACAGTGAGGTGTTATAAGGAGAAATATATGTATTTCTCCCTGCTATTTCCCCTTTCAATGCAAGAAGTTGCACCTTCCTGCACACAAATAATCCTGGACATAACTCAGGCACCCTTGCAGCATGGCACAAGGCTGCCTGCATTGTTGGTAGTCGTCTGTAGAGTGCCTATTTTTGTGAATATGGCACTCTTTGGCTCTCCCCAATTCATGGAAACCAGCACAGCAACTCGCCTGAATGCTTTGGTACTTGTGGATTATCATTCAAAATGGCCAGATGTCAAGTTTGGTCAAGTTTGGTCACACTCATCTACCAATATTGTATTGGAATTTTCTAAAAATTATTTTTGAGAGGGAAGGTTGTCCATCAATCCTCATCACAGATGCCAGCTTATATGGTATTGGAGGGGTTTTGTTGCAGAGGTGTGTAAAGGAGGAGTGGAATCTGTGTTTTGCTTTCACACTTCAAATGAAACACAGTGCAGATATGCTGTAATTGAAAAGGAATTATTAGCTTGTGTGTGGGGGATTGAACATTTTCAGAATTATGTTTGGGGAAGTAAGTTCATGTTTGAAGACAGATCACAAACCTCTGGTTCATATTTTATCACCAGGTGGAAGTTGGAATTCCACCACACGCCTTGCAAGACTAACTTCTAGGTTACAAGAGTATTGTTTCACGACTGAGTTTGTTACTGGCAAAAACAACGTGACAGCGAATTTTATGTCACGTCATCCCTGTCAATAGGATTATGGTGAGAGTGTAGATGAGGCTGAAATTGTTACCACCATTCAAGATGTGGTATCTGGTGGTTTTGTGGCTATTTCTGTAGACAAATGGAAGTTGTGTGAAAAAAGAAGATTTGTTATGGAGGATGGTTAAGCAATACATTTTGGGTGGTTGGTCCCGGAAGAAAGACATAAGTGTGGTAGTCATGTTTTTGTTTAAAGTTACTGATGAGTTAGAATTGGATGGGGATCTCATGTATAAGGGTGGTAAATGCATTCTTCCTACTGGATTGCAAGAATTATTTAAGAAATTGGCTCACAAATCTCATCCTGGTATGTCTGGCATGAAACGTCTTGTAAGAAACTATTTTTGGTGGCCGGGAATGGATTGCATGGTTGATCGCACTGTCAGAGAATGTGATGTGTGTATATCTAGTGAAAAGATGTTGGCAGTCAATGTACCTCCACTTAAAAATTCTGAGTGGCCTGATGAGCCATGGAAAATAATAGCTTTTGATATTCCTGGTCCGCTCATTCTTCTTTCTCGCGGTGCTCTTACTGTTTGTGCTTTGAGAGTCCTCCTCAGATTTGCAAATATGTAAAAAAGGTGCAGTTTTCGGCTTAATACTCATTTTTTCTCCTGTTTTTCTTCCACATGTAACATTAAAATTTTCCTCCAAATGTATATATCCACAGCCTGTGTAATTGGTTTCCAGAATTAATTTTTAGGTTCAGAAACACGTCGCTCCTGTGCTGCTGTTTGTAATTGATAGGATTGTTCCTCAGCTCGTCGCCACAAATAACAAATTAGATGATCCAAGTTTTCTTCCAAGTAGGATTTTAATATGCAGCACAACAACATGAGACGGACTGGTCATAGCGAAGGTCCAGTGCAACTGACTCTGCAGCTGACCAACAACAGAGTTCCAATTGGAATTAGAATGTAGAACACAACATGAATAGCAATAAGAAAAGAATGTGACAGCAGCACAAGCAACATGCAGAAATATGTAAGGATGTAACATAAAGGTAAACCAATCCCTCTCTCAGCCCTCCGCTGTCAATATGGGATACCTCAGTGGTCCGCTCTTTCACCCATTCTCTTCAGTTTATTCTTGGAGCCACCTACAAATGCTCTGGACTCTGCGAACATTCTTTATCACATGTATGCAGAAGACACTCAAATGTATCTAAAAATATCCTCCACAGAAGACTTCATCTTCCTCAACTCAACCTTATTGAACATGCAAAACTGGCTCACTGATAACCATCTTAATCTCAACACTGCCAAAAAGGAATTCCTCCTCATAGCCCCCCCCAACTACACTCCCAAGATCGATCTCTGAATGAAGCATCTAATTGCCTTCAACTGTACATATCACATTATTGAGTCTGCCAAATCTCTTGGAGTCTCTCAAGACAAACACCTAAATATGCAGAATCATATGGTGGAGTAGTGTGGCTCACTGGTTAGAGGCGGCAGGCCTGAGAGCAGAAGTCAGCCCGGGACCAGGGTTCAATTCCTGACGCGGCAGGGTCGTGGACCGTGGTCAGCGGACTTGATAATTCTCGCTTCGGTGCTTACTCTAATCAGGGGTTCCACTCGGCAACTCTGGGCATTAGCTTGCCTAATCTCCACAACGGCCCCACCAATTCCGGGGATGCCTGGCTCCAGCTCGGGGACTCCCAGCAAGGGACCATCCCACAGGGAAAGCCAGGACGGGTTCCCCAGAGTTATACAGCGCCGGGACGCCCCGTTGCTGGGGCAGCTGTGCGCTTTACAAGTATACTACATACATACTACACACATATCAGTAATGCAACCAAGGGAGCTAATCACCAAATGAGTATCTTAAAGAAACTCAAACCCTTTCTACCACACGATGACTTTAAAACTGGCAGTCCAAGCTCTTGTATTGCCTGAACTTGACTACAGAAGCTCAACCCTTTGTGGTCTTCCTAAACACAACACGGCCCCCAAAGGGCGGCCAGACTGACAACCAGTATGAAAAGAAAGGAACACATATCTCCAGCCCTATATTCTCTCCCGTACAAAGCTAGAATTCAACTAAAAATGGCATACATGACTCAGAAAAAGCATACATTTCAAGTCGCCCAAATATCTGGCGCATAAGCTTGAGTTATCGCGGGGGTACAGACATTCACAAAGTGCAAACTATTTATTACTGAAACCACACATCTTCCAAAAAAGAGAGAACAAGGTACAGAGCCTTCTCAGGCATCACCCTGAAGATTTGGTAGTCTCTGCCACCGGAGGTCCATCGAAACTCATCGACCTCCTCATTCAAATATGAAGTAAAAACTATACTAATGAATACATGTTTGCCCTAAGACACAGTGGGCCTCATTTATGAAAAGTGACGCATCGCTGCGTGAAAACAGCGATGCGTCACTTTTCACTGCGCTCTCCCTGCGACACTAACGATGCATCATATTTACAGTATGACGTATCATGTCGCAAGGAGTTACAGATAAGTCAGTATTTCTGACGTATCTGTAGGCGCAAAAGTGACCCATTGCTGGAGTGTGTCGCAAAAGTGACGCAACTCCAGCAATGTGTGCTTTCACATGGGGCAAGCCCCATGTGAAAGGGCCTGCATCAGTCTTACGCCTGCTGTGAGGCAGGCGTAAGAAAGTGACGCATTTGTGTCCTAGAAGTGGCGCAGTAAAATCTTATAGACTCCCTTGCGTCACTTCCATGACCCTTTCTTGCGTCAAAACGCCCCCTTGCATATATTATACCTGGAACAGGTATAATGTATAATTGTAAATATGGCGCAACAAGGCGCATTTTTTACGCCACTGGTGCGTCACAAAAAGGGACGCACCGGCAGCGTAAAAGTGACGCACTGCCTCATAAATGAGGCCCAGTATGTTTTATTGTTTAACTATTTGCCTGTTACTCCAATGCTCTGACTATCCACTACTCCTATGTGCAACTTTGGACCCCAGCCTTAGCATGCTACTAGCATATATTGCAGGAGTTTTCGTTCCTACTATTGTATCCCTCATACTCGATGATGCGAAGTGCTCCAATACCCTCTTGGATCTTGTTCACGCTATACAAAACTTTATAAATAAAATAAAATAAATAAATAAGGGCCCTTTCAAAGAGAGTGCCACAGCCTGCAGAGTATCTTCAATTTAAGCTGTTTTAATCACTCACTCTCTTAAAGAGCCAGCTCTCAATGCTTTCATAAGTTCAGATGGCTCAGAGGCCAGGCCTGAGGAGAGAATAGCATTCAGGCAACCTAGTGAACCCTAGCAAGCTAGGCTCCCTTTAGGGGTCACACAGTGACCCCCTGTCGGGACGTGGGGGCCCTGGATTGTTCTACCAGTAATGCTCGTGCTTCTTAATCAGGAACTGCAGCGTCCACCATTTCCTGTGTCACAATTACCAATCATTTACTTTTAAAATATTTGCATCCTTCTAAAAATAGCAGAATACAGAACCCCCCGGACTATTTATGAGAAAGTCTTTCTCATGGGAAATCATCTATTTTTAGCAGGAGCGACGACTTCACTTCTAACCCATTTAAACAAGTGATGTTAATTAGTGTAGAAAAAGCACAGTGAGCTAAGCTGTATCCTGTCGGTGATCCATCTGAGGTCAATAAAATGAGTACCAATTTTGAACTAATGATATTTATCTATATAAATGCATTCTGTGCTGGCCGGATAATATGTTGGTATTAAAACGTATTCTTTAAATCTGCTCTTTGGGGTAAATGCTTACCCCAGACATCTTCAATTATCTGCAAAAATCATGAGGTTTCATCTCAGCAGAGCCAACTTTGATTTCCATCCTACTCAAGTTCCTAAATTGAGTTTTATTAAATTGAGTATTAGTAACAACTGATATTTGCAGTGAGAAAGCACAGCCGATGCAGTAATATAAAGCGCTATATCAACAAGTTATTATCTGAATATTTTGGAAAGAACCTTGCTTAGGATGCACTTGTAATGATATAGGGCCGACTCACAAAAGTAATCTGAGGCAAAAACCTAAACTTACTACTTTTGGTATTCACAGGAGGCATTTAGTAGTAGTAAAGTTAGGATACCTTACTTTACTACTACTAAACTGAGACAATATCCTAACTTTACAAATTTCGGTAGTCACAAAAGGCATTTAGTGGTGGTAAAGTTAGGAATCCTAACTTTACTATTACTAAATACCTTTTTTGAATACAGCAAGTCGTAAAGTGAGGATTTTGTCTCAGTTTAGTAGTAGTAAAGTTAGGAATCCTAACTTTACTACTAATAGATGCCTTCTGTGAATACCAAAAGTAGTAGGTTTAAGATTTTGTCTCAGATTAGTTCTGTGAATCAGCCCCCTGGTTCATATTTGAAAGTGCCTGGAGTCTCTCACCCAGGCGCATAGCCACTCATCATCTACACACTCCTACACTTATCTTAGCACTCATGCACCTATTCATGCACCTTTTGACCCATTTTTGCATTTGCATTTTTTGCATTTGACACACCCATCAACCAAACCTACCACACTAATTCATTGATTATTGAAGAGGCACATTTTGTCGTTTTGCTGTCAGCCAGGCATGCTGGGTTTGCTGCTAGTCGGAGTGGTACAAGAGTGCTTTGCGTGTGTGTGACAGATAATGAGTGAGGGGTGTCACTGCTGGCAGTGTGTGGCTACATAATTATGAGGGGTGTGAGAGGGGTATGAGTATGATGAGTCTTCTGCACTGTGAGGGGTGTACAATCTGCGATGCCTCATTAGACTGACCCTGTGAGCACATGTGGCATGCCTTACTGTAGCTCCTATTTCAGCAGCACCGCCACAGCCGCTGTTGGACCTTGAGGTGCCACCACCGAGGATGGTGGAGGAGAGGGGCAGAGGTAGGACTGGTATCTTCTGAGTCAGCGCGCAACATTCATTCTCCTCAATTGTATATGGAACTGTTTGAACTGATTTGCAGGGGCCTGGGACAACAAAGGGTTGGTATGATTCAGTTGTGATGCTAGGAATCGGTTGCCGCCGGTTTCCTGTGCCTTTTTGTTTAATGGACTTGACAAAACACAGAGTATACCAGTTTAGCACTTGACCCTTAGGGAAGTGAGGTAAACAGTGCGAGAGTAACTCAGGGAGATGGTGGGCATGAGAAGTAACAACTCTTCAGAGCACACAAAAACACTTAGAGGTGTATTACCGCTTTGCCGGTCCTACAGCAGATCGTGCAACACACGGTCTGTTGTAGGATAGCCACAGCCGTGGTGCTGCCGCCCGCTAGAACAGTAGTTAAATCCTGGTCTGGCAGGCGGTCCTGTGGCGGAGCAAAGACAGCGATCTGCCATTCTCATTGAGCAACCTTACATACAGAGCACCGCTCGCAGAGCACCGACTTAACCTTACTGCACAGTGTGACATACATGCCACACCGTGCAGGAATTGGCAGTGCAAAACCAGGAGGGCACTACATCTGACCCCTTCACACAGGCCCAGGAGCAGCAGGGGCCCTGTTAGGGTGCTCTTTGTTGCCTCTCTGCTACCCTTTTTATAGCATGCTCACCGCCATGAAAAGGACAGTGGTTAGGCAACTCCTAATATGCTTGGCAATGCCGCCATCGGCACCACAAGCACAGTATGGCTCCTGACCGCTGTGCAACTGCCGTGGGATCCTTGATACCCAGTGGTAACAGCGGTCCTGTGGCGGTCCAAACCCTGCAGTCATAATACTGCGGGCGGTCTCGTAGTGTGGCTATGGTCAGACCGCAACCATAGGTAGGAACTATTAATAAGGCCCTGAAAATGGCCCATCCTTGCTTATACCCTCAAAAAGACAAAGTGCTCTAATGCACACACTGCAATATATGAAACATTAAGATGTAAATTTACAAAATGAAAATCAGATCCTTGCATCCACTCCAGAAAGATGTGTGTAAAGGTTTCTCCGTGTTGAACACTGTAAAGCCACTTCATGTGGAGTTTGTCATAGAGTTTCTGTCCCAGGCAGGGCACAAGTCGGGAGTACACGCAGGTACCCAGCATCCACCCACTATTTTCAGGGAGTGGAAGCACTCCACCCTGACAGGAAGTTGAGCCCCACAGAAGTATGCTGCTCTTGTCCCTGTGTAATTTTCAAACACCGGGACACGTTCAGCAGCGCCTGTACGTTGTCTGCTGTCCATACCCAGCAGCAACGGGCAGGAGGTGAGGGGACTTTTGTTTGCCTCCAGCTGGGCCAAAGATGAAGGCGAAAGTTGAGGGCCATCAGGCCTCCTTTTTTTTTAATATGCTGACTGGGGGTAGCCTGGAACCTCACACTGAAATGTAAATACAACAGAGGGGGAGACAAGGCACACTGCTTGCTATCTCTTCACAGGTACTTAAGAGAGGCATGCCTTGGCCTTGTTCAGTCCCTGTAATAATATACATGCACTGTAAGAATGTCAGATGTGTTGGTTTGTCCCAGTAGTAGTAACACAAATAACAATTTCAATAGCACTGTTTATTTCTTTCATAGCACTACGCATCCCAATGCAGGGTGTCAGAGCTCTTTATAAAACAAACACATTATACATTGACAACAAATCATGTAAGTGTGTAAATCAACCTACAAGATGCGTGACATGAGACAGAGTTACTAGTTGAATGAGTCACATGTCAATATCTCACTGTGCTATATTAGAATTAGTATTTATGAACTGCAGGTAACTAAAGGATCTCTGTGTTAAAAGCAGTAACCCACTTACCCATCTACAAAAAATAAATATCTGTCATCTGCATGTTCCACGTGGTGCTAAACAAGAGACACATTCACCTTCTATACTACTTTGATTCATATCTGGGACTTCACAAAACACAGATCTCTCCCACAAATGTGTTATCCTCCAGAGTTATCTCACCAGTATTACTATTCACTCAGATTTATTGGGCACCTGTATGCAGATGCCTTGGTCCAACCAAATATTTTAAAATGCGAGTTTTACAACCCATTAAGCAGAACAGATCTACAGCCATGCTACTCCTTGTTACCAATATCTTTGTGGCAGGGTCTAAAAAAAATGTATTAGTTGAGGCCCAGATTCTGTGTCACAATCGCACAAGCCCAATGCAAAATCTAATTTCTTAAATCTCATAATGCACTGAAATGTACTCATGGTATACCTGATAAACATATTTGTGAGGTCTTAATATCTGATTTCACTTCTTTGTATGTCACTGCCTGTGACGTCACGTGCTATGTCACTCGTTGTGACATCATGCGCTGTGATGGCACGCATCATGCTTTCACTTGCATACTACTGAACATGGTTAGTCCCCCCACTGCTTTTTTTAGGACTCGTATCCTTCTCCCCGTGATTCATACCTTTTAACTTCTGATTAATCCCATATTATCAATACTAGAACCAGGAGACACCCAGTGACTCTTCATTAAAAACCAGGGTCCCCCACTGAGATAAAACTGTTTTAACACTTTTTATTTATGATTCATTAAAATCTGGCAACAGTTAAAGCCGTATCTTGCCAGGCCTAAAACGGAGTGGGTATTATAGCACGTCATTCATTCGCATCTACATTGGTCACATCCGGTCACTGTTGCTCTTCATCAAAATTCGGATTTTGGCCATTTCTCAGACAGCGCAGTTTATCCGTCAGCGGCGCAACCTGCAAATCAAATCAACAGACTAAACTGAACAGGAGGACATCCGCGCCTGGCGCGGAAACGCCTTTTGCGTCTCATTGTGAGGAGATTAAACAGACAGACGTTAAAACATCACCTCCATTAAACAGGGGAAGCGGAGTTTTTCGGTTCAGTTTGTACAAACATCTGGTGCTGGAAACACAGGCTCGCTCGGCCTTAATGCAAACAAGGGGGGCACGGTCGGGACCTTGAAACGGCGGCGCGCATCAGAGGCACCCGGGCGGCAGGAACAGGACGCGGGGAGGGCCGTATGCACGGGTCGCTGCGGCGAGGCAGAATACTGTGTGTGTTATATCGCTGCAGTGAATTTTATTTCACCAAATAAGGCAATGCAGAATGTACGGTATTGCTCGGTTTATAATAAGTACGTGATAAATGGCTTCTTGAATTACAAGTGCAAACAATTCTAGCTGCGCTCCCCATTTTCAAGATTCATTCTCTTTCGCGTCAAGAACCGGGGGACAGATATAAAGAAAATATCTGTTTTAAAAATAAACAAAGGCGCGAATGAGTTGAATGTACTACTATAGCATACTTAGATATTTTCAAGTCTGAGGGGGCAGGGAGTGGAACTACAATGCTGGTGCATTTTAGAGAATCTGTACCCCCTCCACTTCGCAATATTAATTCTAAAACAACTTGATCATATTTAAAAAAAGAATACTTTTTGATTGGCCTGCTCCTGTCACTGTCTACCTCATCACCCAGTTGCTCACGATAGCTGTACTAATGTCAGCAATTTCCTGCTAGTGAGAGGCCTATGTTCTCTGAACTACAAATCCAGGTTGGCCTCTTTACGTATTATGGGTGTGCGGACCATGTGCCTCCGTCCCGGCTGTGGCCGTCCGATGGCACTGAGCTGTCCGCCGTATTATGAGTTGGGAGTGTTGCCTATGCAGGGACCCCCGCTGGACCACCTGCACACTGCTAAGAGTTTGCGGTCAGGAGTAGGCAGCTCCATTGAGCGCTACAGAGGCGCAAGACCACTGTCTGTATTATGAGTTGGCTTTCCCGGGAGCCGACCGCGGCATTCCGACTGCCGGATAAAGGTCTGCGGAGATGAAGGATTTGGGGTACTGACTCACCCCTTTCCTGTTCTGCGCGACAGATTTTGAGGTGGATCCCTTTTTCCAGACCCCCCTACACAGCAGCATCTCCACCCTGAGAAATACGACCCATTCTGAGTCAACTTACAGGTTAGTGCTCATCATACCATGTACCCATTACCAGGACTGCCCACATATGGGTAGCACTCCGGCAATGGGTAGGTGATATATTTCAACATATATCATGCATGTGTGGCATCGATATATATTGATATATAGTGCCCACCACCTCAAGACTGCCACAGCCACACCGCCGGCCCCTCAACAAACTCATAAGAAGTCGGCAGTCGGATGGCCAAAGGCACAGCAGTCTCATAGTGGTCACGCCAAACTCGTAAACAGGCCCTTTGTCTCCACCCACAACACCTCGTGTTCTGATCCTCACCATATCGCCTCACCTTGCACAGTATCACCATCCTTGTTCATTGCACTTAACCATGCTTCACCTCAAAGATTATCCCTATTTAACTAACGCTTAACTCTGAATTGATCTCCCCCTACCCTCTTTAGTCTGGGTCCCTCACTCTGACCCGTCTATGGTGTGTCCTCCACTGCCCCATACTCTCTCTTTGAGCTCATTGTCATACATACTCGAGCCAGTACACTTGCTTCTCAGCCAACTGTTGAAATCCCCACTATCCACAAAGGAATTTTTGACTACAAGAAGAAGTACTATTGCAGTACTAGTACTACTTTGTATGCTCATAAATGCCTTTGTGAATCAGCCACATTATCAAAACACAAATCATAAAGTGATTGATTCTTTTTTTATTGGGCGATTTTGAACAAAAATTTGCATTTTTATGCACATATTTAATCCTAACAATTTGGGCCCATTCACAAAAGCAATAATGGGGTAGATGTATCAACATTCCATTTTGCGATTTCTAAATAGCGATTTTTAAGGAATCGCTATTTAGAAATCGTAAAATGGAATGTATGTAGAAAATCGCTATTTTTTAGCGATTTCTTAGTCTTCCGTATTTGCGAATTCACAATTTGCGAATTCGCAATTAAGGAATCATTTCCCATGCATTCCTATGGGCCAGGAGGCCCATAGGAATGATTGTGAAATAATTCTCAATTTGCGATTCGCAATTTGCTAATCGCAAATTGAGAATAATTTCAAGGGTGCAGGGGTGTCTCAAAGACACCCTGCTGCACCCCTGAAATTTACATGTGTATGCATATGGCGCACATACATGCCACCTTCACAAATGCCAAATAGGGCATTTTTAAAAGAAATCGCAAATTACCACCAACTACAAGTTGGTGGTAATTTGCGATTTCTTAACCCAAATTCGCAATTTCTAAAACCTACATACATCCCATTTAAGGAATCGCAAAATTTGCGATTCCTTAAAAGCTTAAGCAAAATAAGGAATCGCTAATTTTTGCGATTCCTTATTTTACGATTTTTTGATACATATCAAAAAATGCAAAAAAGCCTTGTGCGATTCTCAAAGGCCGGAATTCTCAGAATTCCGGCCTTTGCGATTCGCAAAAGGCTTGATACATCTACCAGCTAGAGTATGTGAAGTAGTACTACAGGAATACTACCTCACATAATCATTCATGACTAAGTGAACCAACATGTTTATGTCTATTTTCAGGGGCAGATCCTCTTAAAGAGCAGAAGAGCTCCAACCCGCCTGCTTTCTGTTAGCGCAGCAGGCAAACACAAATAACATTTTTATTTGCCAATATTTGTGCAGTGTACATTGTGTGGGTGGGAGCGGGGCTCAATCCTGCAAATGCAGGATAACTGTACTGGTCTGCATTGCACATGCCGGATTGGCCAGCTGTCCTATCCGACAAGCGCACTGTAGACGCAGCAATCCAAGCACTGTTAAATAGTCTGCGGATTACTGGCACAGGCCCCCAGCCTCAAAACTAGCACGGGTTAGCCTGCAGAAATGAATCCTGAAGCTGCTCTTATGCTGAAAAAAGAACAAAAGCAGATCCGAGAATGGTTGAATTGAGTCCTTCCTATTCCTGCTCATGGATACCAGGATCCCACCGAGGAGAGACACACCAGATGGGACAAAGACCAGCAAGTTCAACATATATGGTGAGTTTTTGGGCCTCGCGCACTACCATATATTAATGTTGCCAGCTGCGACTATATGTTTTGCAAGTCAAACCATGATTTGCTACACTTTTTAACCATTTACTGCTCAATGACCCCAACCAATCTCTAACAGCATTAAATGACCCCTTAGCCACCCCGCCAGAAAAAAATGCAGAAAGGTTCTTGGCTGCTGCTGCAACCTAAGCTTCATGCTACTTTTCGAGACAGAATTACCACCGGTAAAGGTTTCTATAACATAATATTAAATGTCAAAAATATTGTGATATCAAAATATCATAGCACAAATGTATATCAAGTTTATATACCCGAATAGAAACTACAAACATCTAATTTAATAAATAGCGATATTATACACTGAAAATATATATTTAAAAGTATATCAAAATATAATACACTAGCAGCCCGTCCTGACGTTTCTGGGTATGAAATAGAATGTGTGTAATGTGTGTATTTGGCAAGGGCAATTTATTTTAAAATCTCGTGATAGACAACATTTTTTGTTTCATTAGAATAGGGACGGAGAAGGCCCGGCTGCAGCCCTGGTTGATGTTAGCAGGCGCGTGTAATTGGTGTAGTGATCCGCCGCCTGAGCCCGGCTACAGCCCTGGTTGATGTTAGCAGGCGCGTGTAATGTCGTTGAAAGAGAGAGCTATCAGCTGCGGGTAAATCCGTTTAATGAGAGATTTGAGTGACAGCGAGTAGGAGAGGGTGCAGTAATTTTTCCCGCAGACACACTCATTTGCGTGTTCCCCCGCTTGAGGCCCAGATGCAGGTCTGTTTGATGTTAGTAGGCGCGTGTTCCCCCGCTTGAGGCCCAGGTGCAGCCCTAGTTGATGTTATCAGGCGCGTGTAATTACTGTACTGATCTGCCGCCTGAGCCCGGCTAGAGCCCTGGTTGATGGTAGCAGGCTAGTGTAATTTCGTTGAATGAGAGAGTTCAGTAACAGCGCGCAGGAGAGGCTGCAGTAAAGTAACTTACCAGGCCTCCAGGTGAACGTGTCTGTCACGCCCCCAGCAAACGGCCACAGCAGACGATGTTCTGATTAATGTACGACCCACATGGCATGAAGGGCAGAACGCAGCACACGCCGCCAGCGTTTCTCACGCCCCCCAGCGTGCCCCTTGATGCGGCGCAATTGCGTTCACATGGCATGAAGGCCGGACACACGGCTCAGCATTTCTCACGCCCCCAGCGTGCCCCTTGATGCTGCGCAGCAACGTAATTGGCGCTTGTATGTACCACTCACATGGCATGAAGGGCGGACACATGCCCCCAGCGTTTGTCACGCCCCCAGAGTTTGTCACGCTCCCAGCGCACACCCACAGCCCACGATGTGATGGCCGTACCACACGCCCCCAGCGTTAGTCATGCCCCAGCCCACGCCCACAGCACAACGCAGACACGCCCACAAGGGATTACTTTGCTGGCACGGTTCTTTTACCTTTTAAATGTATAGAGGAGTTGGCCTAATGGCTAAGGCGCTCGACCTCGGACCTGGGGATCTGGGTTCGAGTCTTGGTAACGATGCCAAACATCCTGTGATTCTGGGCAAATCACTTAATCTACCCGTGCCTAACAAAAATGAATGTGTGTCCTTATGTAACGTAACTGGTGCTATGTAAAGCGCTCTGATACCTGATTCAGTTTGGGTCAAGTTTGTGCTATATAAAACTCTGCAAAAAAAAAAAATAGTGCCGATCTGCATAGCCTATGTCCTTCTGCTGCAACTGTCCTTTCCAACGCTGTATTGGGTGTTGTGATTGGTTCTGTGGTTACTGAGATTACCCGCCTCAAAGGTTTGGGCTCTCTCTTTATATCATTAGTATGGATTAAAGGCATATCTTTTATCCATATACATAGTAAAAATGTGAAAATGAATATAATACATTAAATAAAATATATAATTTTGAACAATATATTTAAATAAAGTATAAGTATAAAGATATATAACTAAACATATTGTTTAAATATGTATACCTATAAAATATTGTTTAAAGTTATGTATATAAAATAATTAAAATAGAAAATAAATGAAGAAATAGAAAATAGAAGATAAGCAAAATATATAATTCTAATGAAATTAATCAACATAATAAGTAAATAACTAAAATAGGATTTTAAAAACACATTATTACAATTGATATTACTCAAGGAAAATTTACTAAATTAAATAAAAATATTACATTGAATAAAAATGTATTGCATAAATTCACAAAATATATTAAAAACTCAATATGACAACAGCAACTAAAATAAAAACATAAGCAATATTAAAACAATTCTAATATCTAAAACTACAATTGATAAACATAGTTTTCTGCAATATTTAAAATCGTATATCCAAAGTAATAAACATAAACATAATTAAAATGAATATCAAACAAACAAACTCAATTTCAATAAAAATGAAACCAAAACATACATTAAATTAAAACAACAAATACCACTCCCTCCTTCAACCTAAAAAACTGTAGAGAAAATGTTGCACTTTTCATAGATGAAATACATTATTCTCACCCCACCTAACCTGTAAAAGAGAAAGTGTTAGAGTTTGGAGGTGCCAGATCTAATATTGCCACTCCATACTAATCAACAGTAGGAAGTGGGTTGGACTTTGGGTGGGTCGAATTTACTATTCCCACTCACACCTAAGTATTGTAGCAGAAAACATTGGACGTTAGCATGTCAGATTTACTATTCCCACTTCAACCTGAGCAACAGTCTAAGCAAAAATGAATAAACCATTATTATTGTGCATACATATGAGTTTGGTAGTCCCACAGCAAGTCTGAGAGTCGGGGTCTGTCAGCCCATAAAAGAACCTAAGATGCAGACCACCACTCTCAGAGCACTGACTGCATCTTCCTGCACCTTCCTGCATGACGTGGGATACATGGCACACAGTGCAGAAAGTGGGGGGGGGGGGAATCGAGCAGGGCACTGCATGTGCCTCCCAGCATGCACCCCATGCCCAAATCCAGCGGAGGGCTATTCCACCACCCTTTTCATGGTGGTCACCGCCATGAAACGGGCAGTGAATTGCGACTCAGAATTTGCTCGGCGGTGCCAACTGTTGCACCACCAGCATATTCCTGCCATTGAAAGACACCTGTCCCAGCGGGTACCTTGATCCTGTTGGATCTGGCACTCTCAGGAGGTTTGACCACAACAAAAGTAATACTACGGGCGGTCCCGAAGTGTGGCGGTCGTCTGAACGCCACCACGGATACTACATTCAAAAGGACCACTGTACTTTCTCCACCACTCTGCAAACGCACATCCTGATGCACTACTGGTTGGGGGATGAAGCCCCCTTTAGTTCTGAGGCCCTCAGGTGTAAAGGTGTAAAGTGGAATTAATTGCCCAACCAGAATTATGCCAGAAGGCTTCTTTGCAGAGTAGTGGAAAACGTGGGGTTGTGGCCTACAAATCCTCTCAGCAAACCCACTGCCTGGTACTTACTGAAGGATACAGAAGCGGTTCCTGAACCTCAAGGACCATCAGCATCCATTGGGCCTTTATTCCACAACTGGCACTGTGCATTTGCAGAGTAGTGGAGAAAGGGGCTGGGTCCTCGCAGACTTACCGCTCCTGCATTAGGAGAGGAGGACAACTTGCCCCACCTTCCCCCAGGCCTTTTGTAATGGGGACGAGAAGTTCCCCTCCTTGGGCTGATGCCGGTCCCGGCGACCCAATCCATTGGACCTAGCCTATTTTTTTTAAGTAGAAAGGGGGGCCAAGCCCCCCCTAACGGGCCAATATTGCCCCCAATACCCCATACCCTAAGGCTTGGTCACTTTTTTTTTTGCGAAACATAGAAGGGGACCATGCAGCCACCCTCACTGGGCCAATTCGACCCTAATCCTGAGGCCTGACCTCTATACTGGGTGCCCTAGTCCCACACAGGACACCCATTCATTTTCATTGGGGACCGCGGGGTACCCTGAGTGCCCCCACAGTCCCTGCTGGCACCCCGCGTCCTGCGGGAACTGACATTGCTTTTGGACAAAAGAAGCTTCTGAAAAGGCAGCTGCCCCTGTCCAAACGCACTTCTGATCCACTACAAGTATGCAAGAGCATTTTCTGGTCTTGCTTATTCAAAGCTGAGCAGAGTTTGCTATGCCTTAGTGGTAGCAGTTCTCCCACCAAGCCATAGAAAACTGCAATGTCTGGGAAGTGGGCACCCATGACATTGCAGATGCTGGTCCTGGGAGGTGGCGGTCCCCAGGACACTTACTGTCTTCTTGGAGGGGATTGTTCTTAGGACTTCAGGGTGCTACGCACCCCACCCTTAATTGCTTACATTTGCCAAGTGGAGGGTCCTACCCTGCCTTCTTTTATTTTATTTCATTTTTTGTGGAACTCGGCCAAGATGACTCCCAGCACTTCCAGATTGAACTCCAGTTGGTAACATATATATATAATTTTTATAAATTTCACAAAGATTTATCAAATGACACCAAAGTTATCCAAAGTAATTGCCAAAATAAAAAACACTCTTCCTAATAAAACTACATCCTAACTATATATATATATATATATATATATATATATATATATATTCACTAAAAAAAACATAGGTTTCATACCTGTTATAGTTAGCTGGAAGTTTTACTCGCATAAAACCATTGGAATTCCCACGTTATAGTTAGTTGGACTCACTATAACTTGCGCGTGCAATGCACTGCTGATGACATTACATATTACATCACTCATGACATGGTCAGTGACATCACTGATGACATCACTGATGACACCATCCAGTGAATGTGTGCATTTAAAAAAAAAATATGTGTTATATATGTATATGTAAAAGTTGATGGAAGAATAAATGTTTAAATAAGGGTTTACATGGATGTTTTTTTTTAAAAAAATTGATTGGTTCACTGGCTTATTAAGTGTATCTTAGTGTATACATATATTAGTGAATAATGTTTAAATATTTCAATATATGGATTAGTGTTTCACTTTGTGTATGAGTGGCTGCATGGGTTGGTGAGTAGCTACATGTGTATGTATATGGGTTATTAGATGTTTTTTTTAATATCAGTATGAGTGTCTATATATTTGGTGGGGGTATTACTAAGAACATAGATGCATGAGTGACTGACTCTCTGTTTGTATATGTTTTGAAGACAGCATATGTGCAGGACTGTATGGGTGGATGACTGTGTATATGTGTGTGTTACTGACTGAATGACTGTCTCACTATTGTCTTTATCAGTAACTACATATGTTTTAATGTAGTATATGTGAATATTGATGTATATAAGTGACTATATGTGAGAGTAAGGGATTGTAAGAGTTCCTGTTTAAATAAGTATGTGTTTCTATAAGTGATTGTTTAAGAGAGTAAGTATGTGTAAGGTTCCTTACAAGTAAGGTGGTAGGTGTGTATAGCTGTATATGCAAATAAATGGATGTTCGATAGTTTATTTGCATGTGTGAGAGTATCGTTTGGATGACTGTCGGTGTGTAACAGGATGTATAGGTGTATCACTACATATGATGGGTGAGTATACGTATGAGTGATTATATGGAACTGTTGGTGAATGAGTGGATGTGTATATAGATGGTGGAATTATTGAATTGGTTGTTGTAACTGGTATGGGTATCTCCATTTTCTTGAAAATTATAGTTTCTATTTTTGAATATGTGTTTCAAGGGTTACATTACAGTGAAAGGAGGTATGTCACTGTGTCACAAGGATGGTGTCATCAGTGATGTCATGAGTGATGTCACTGACCATGTCATGAGTGATGTAATATGTGATGTCATCAGCAGTGCAATGCACGCGCAAGTTATAGTGAGTCCAACTAACTATAACGTGGGAATTTCAATGGTTTTATGCGAGTAAAACTTCCAGCTAACTATAACAGGTATGAAAACCTATGGTTTTTTCAGTGAATTTAATAGGTTTTTTAAATGCTAATTCCTAACTATAACTGGTGTGAAACCTATGTTTTTTTTCAGTGAATTTCAATGGTTTTTTAATAGCAAATCTCTATAGGTATAAAAAGTAAAAAATTTTATAACGAATTTTATGTTGTATAATTATTTAATAGTTTTTTTTTGTTTTTTTTGCCCCGGAGCGCTCCCGGGGCGCGTACCGGTGAACGCACGGGTAAGCGCAATGTTGCGGCGCGCCCCGGGGCGCCTACCGGTGAGCGTCCCGTTAGCGCGATTCTCGCGAACGAAAACAACATCGTGACGTTTCGCGTAACCGCGTGATGCGTCATATGACGCACTGCGTAAGCGCACCCGGAAGCACGCGAGCGAATACGATCGCGCAACGTCCTGACGCGCTTACGCTACGCGCCCTTGGGCGCGCTCCAGCGCGCGTAGCGTAAGCGTAACATGTCATATGACCTTGAAATAACTCTTCTCATTGGTTCCTAACTTTTTTTTTTACAAAAACTGAAATCCCCACCCATTTCCTTCTCTTCTTGTTTCACTTTTGTGAGTGCAAGACCTGCTTTCGGCACCTGTGTCATATTTACTTCTATTATCATGGTTGCAAGAGCATCATGCAGCAGTGATGAGACTGAGGATTTCATTGATGAGGAGGTTCCTGAACGAACTGTGAAGGAACAATTCATTTGGAAATTTTTCAAAATTCCAGAGGGGGAGAAGAAGGTAAATGCTCCAAAGGTGAAGTGTAAAATATGCCACACCATTTTATCGAGAGGAAATCCCAGAAAAAAATACAGCTTCGGGAACTGGACGATGATACGCCACGTGTCAAGGAAACATCCCCAGAACTATGCACGGGAGAGTGTCAGGGCTCTGGCACGAGAGGCTCCCAGGGATGGTGGCTCTACTTCTACCGGTGGAGCAACACCTTCTGTGCATCGGCGTGAGCAGGAGATGATACCAAATATTCATCCTGCTTTTAATCAGGCTATAACAAAATGCCGAAAATGGGACCATCTTCTTTGCTATGGGGAGCAAAGTGTCACACTCATGGTTCGAGCTCTCGAGAACCACCGCTGCCATCCCCAGGCCTAATTTTTTTTTTTGGCTCCTGTTGAGCTCTTTCCAGTTCCCTGTTTTTGTTTTTGTTAAAAAAAAAGAAGAAAAACAAAAGTTCTTTTCAGAGCTACCTCCAATTCTCATCAAAGAGCTGTGTTCTTAAAAAAATGAAAAAGAACTACCTCCAATGCATGAAAAAATGCTACATTTGTAAAGAAGTCTGTCATTGTTTTTTCTCCAGGGTACGCTCCCCGGTAGGCGCACCGGGGCGCGTACCGGGCGCTCCCTTCGCGAAAATCGATTTAAAAAAAAAAAAAATTATGCGGCGGGGCCCTTTTATGACCCCCACATCAAACCTAGGAGGTCAGGGGGGTCTACCCTGCCCCCTTTTGGTTATTTCCCCCTTTGTTTTGATCCTACCGAGACACAAGATGGCGGCCGCTCCGGTCTGTTTGGAATGTTGACAGACACCCGTGAACCAATCAGCTTTCCGCTCGCGTACTTGTGTAGTGCGCAGGGTGCGCTCCCCGGTGTGCGTACCGGTGCGCGCTTATAGATATATATATTTTTTTGATCCTAAATTACTCAAAATCCACTGGATCACATATCTTGAGACATAGCAAAGGCACATCGGGCTACCAGTCCCTACAATTTTGCCAAGTTTCGTGGGAATCCATTCAGCCGTTCGGGCTAAAAGTGAGTCCAACCGCTCTATGGAAATTAACATGGGAAAAACACGTTTTGGGACCCCCCCTTTTATCTCGGCCCCCGCTTGACGAATCCTCCCCAAACTTTCGGGGAAGGAGCGGACCACTGCGAGGCAAATTTGAGGAAAATTACAGGCAGATCCCTCAATCTGCTATATATATATATATATATATATATATATATATATATATATATATATATCCCTTCTTCATTCTATCCAGTTATGCCAAAAGACTCTGTGGATGTTTTTAGTGAGATGGTCACTGAGGACTTAAAAAACGTGAGCATTTCTGTCAATTCCGATAGCCGCAAACAGAAATACAGATTGAAAAATTATTGGGCATTGATTAAACAATTGTGTGACAAAAATGAAATTGTGGTCATGGGTGCTGATAAGGGTGGCAATATAGTCTTATCATTATGGGCAAAATGTGAGTATCTTCAAGAGGCTCAACGACATCTCTCGGACCCTAATTGTTATTGTAAAGTTGGCTGTGATTATTTAAGCCAGGTGAAAACTACTGTGACTAGTCATTTGCTACAATTGAAAAGAAAGTGTTTTTTATCAAAAACTGAAGATCTTTTTAAAAAAATGACTTTCCTACCACTGCTACCTTGTATTTTATCCCTAAGATTCACAAGGGCACCTCCCCCGGTCCTAGTAGACCTATCATAACAGCCTGGAATAATCTATTGGAGGCAATGTCTAAATATTTTGACTACTTTCTACAGGACACGGATGACTTCTGAATAAAATACAAGCAGTGAAGTGGAAGTCTGGCTATGTACTGGTAACACTCGATATAGCCTCCTTGTATACTAGTATTTTACACATACAAGGTTTGGAAGCCGTTAAACACTTCTTTAATTCCTCTGCCATCAATCTACATGACCATAACTTTACGTTACTTCAAATGATCGATCTTTGCTTAAACAACAATGTATTCTTATTTGAAAACATTCTGTACCGACAATTGAGAGGGGTTGCTATGGGGGCGTGCTTTTCTCCAACCTATGCCTGCCTTCTGGTTGGATGGTGGGAGGAGCACGTCCACATGGCAACCCACAAGGAGGCTTGGTACACGCACATAAAATATTATGGCCGATACATTGATGATATTTTCATCGTATGGGAGGGCACTGAACAAGAGGTGACCCTATTTGTAACATCTATCAATGATGTTATGAATTTACAGTTTACTTCCACCGTCAGTACTCAGGGTATAGAATTTTTTAATGTGGAGATGTACATTTTGGAGAATAAAATAGAAACCAAACTCCACAGGAAGTCCTCTGCTGGCAATACTACATTATATGCCAGATACTACATTACATGCCAGCAGTGCCCACCCTCCACATGTCAATCAGTATACCCTGCGGTGAATTTCTCTGTTTACGGCGCATATGTAACCGTGAACTGGACTTAGAACAATGTCAAATTGAAGCGTTAAATCACTTCTTAGCCCGTGGTTACAAACTGTCTAATTTAGAAAAAGCCTTAAACAAAGCCAATGCCCATCCCCGTGAGTTATGCCTTGTGACTAAACAACAACATAATTTTGTAAACATGAGTGATACAACAACAGAAGACATGCAACCTATCAGACTCATTACTACATATTGCAGACAGGACAAAATCATTCACAAGATAATTTACAAACAATGGCCTATTATCCTAACTGATATCACTTTAAAATTTCTGTTGCCTGCTCTCCCCAACATAACTTTCAGGAGGGCACCGTCAATGAGGAATGCCCTAGTTAAGTCTACCCCTGAACTAAAGTTCAAATCTACTTGGTTATCCAGATCTAGATTTTTTAAATGTTCATCTTGTCGAGCTTGCAAATTTGGGATTAATGTATCTGAGTATTGCACAGCTTTTTGCGACATTCCAGTCCCTATTAAAAGCCATTTTACATGTCGGACTGATTTTGAAGTGTACGTCCTTGAGTGCACTTGCCATCTCAAGTACATTGGTAGTACAAAGTTGCCAGTTTTTAACTGCATACTGCAACATCTACGTGCGTTTGTGAACTCAGATTCATACTACCCAGACGCTCGGCATTTCAAAGCCATTTATTTAAACAGAATCTGTGATTTAAAATACTTTGTAATTGGGGCAGTTCCTCCATCAGTTTGTGGGGGTAACCGGGAAAGACAGTTACGTCAGTTGGAGTCTTCTTTCATTCTTTTACTTGACACTAGCACGTCCAATGAACTTAACACCAGGGAAGACCTCCATCATTTTTTAGAAACTTTTACTATAACAATATTTATTAGGACTTTCCTGTGTGTTTTTTCTGCAAATTTGTAATACTTTGGTAATTACAAATGAGCAACAACTATTTGTTTTTTTGACATTGTGACCATTATTGGACTGAATTTTTCTAATTTATAACTTTTTTGCCCATTGATGTCTTCAATGACATCGTACATTATTGCACATTTTTTCACTCTTCACAGGCAGCTTTAACATAAGCATTAGTACTCTATTGAGTGTTGTCTACATTGTTTAGCTACCTCTTGCACCAGCCCCACCACTTGTATGTGTTTTTTATCTCTATTTATGGTGTTTTTCTTATATGTAGCACTATTTGCCCTCAGTTCGGGCCTGTGTGTTAATTGAACCGCAAGGCTCATGTCAGCTGTGTGTGCATACTACAAGTTTCGGGCCTTTGTTTGCAATGAATATACACGGCTTCCCTGCCGTGGAAGGGTGCACCGTTTCAAATTAAAATATGAAAAGCTGTGCGGAAATGGAATCCTACCAACACCGCGATCAGCACAGCTGATGACGAAAATATGGACCTGGCTGACATGGAAGGGGCCAATTAAAGGTATTTTAATGTACAAAGAAAGCTGTTCAATGAGGAAATATGGCATGGGACCTACTAAGGGTAAAACGAAATTCCAGGAGGGACTGTAAATCCCAGCATGCACTTCGAAAATTAGCGCAAGGAAGTGTGGCCCACTGGGGGCAAATCTACATAAATGAAGCATGCAGGCTTGGATAATCTATGCCACATTTCACCAGCTGCCCTGGAAGAAGAGTCTGGAGCCTCGAAACGCGTTGGCAGTAATAAAGAAGCCTGTAAATGTCTTTGCTGGTCTTCGTGTGTTAATTGAACCACAAGGCTCACGTCAGCTGTGTGTGCATACTTCAAGCTTTCGGGCCTAATATATATATATATATACCAAGTCCTGTCCACAAGTTGCTGCAGCACAAGTATTCAGGAACTGACCACCACACAGGATGCTGAATTTAAAGTGCGTTTATTTCCTCAACAATATCGTATATATCTATCTATATATATATATATATATATATAGATATATATATATCTATATATATATATATAGATATATATATATATATATATATATATATATATATATATTTAAAATGAAAACAGATAGCAAAGGCTGAAAGTACTACCAGTTGCCCCAGATTGATCTTAACATTTAGCAAACAGAGAGGAAAATTTAGACAGATCATCAAGAAAAACCGGCATATGATTCAAAGTGACCCCGTAATTGGGGAAAAAATGCCAGTATCACCTATTATCACTTTCCGACGAGCGTGTAGTACAAGTGACTACTTAGTAAACAGTAGTCCGGAACTGTCTAAAAATATAAATTGGCTTAGCAAGCGAAAAAGTTTTGTTAGGTGCACTACGTGCAAAGCCTGTAAACATGCTGAGAATCGTACAACGTACAATACAGGTTTTAAGGACAATCCTACAATTATCAACACATTTCTAAATTGTAAATCAGAGTACGCAGTATACGTATTAGAATGTACTTGTGAGTTAAAGTATGTGGGAAGTACCCGTCTCCCAGTAGATAAAAGGATACCGCAGCATTTAAGAGCCATCACCTACAATGATAGTAAATATCTGGTGGCCCGTCATTTTAATGAGAAAATAACAGATTTTAAATATTACGTAATTAATTATGTTCCACCTCTACGAGGTGGGAACAGGGTGGGAACAGGGATGCTGTACTTAGATGGTTTGAAACCAAATTGATTTTAGAAATAGACAGCAAAAATCCACACAGTCTAAACACATCAGAAGACCTTTATACATGGTTGTAAGTCGGGCTATACCAAACTCGGTATACCATGATATTAACTGACAAATGAGCTTTTTGGTGCAATATATAGTTATCTTTTTATGAATATATATCTATACATATCTTATGTATTTTATATATTTGTTTACTATATATTCCTCCTCCATATTTCCTCATGGTTTCTCTGAAAATTATGTTCATGGGCTCATGACATACGGGATAGATTTTAACATATGTTTATACAATATTTCATTATGCTGGCTAGGGTAATGAATATATTGTTGCACCTGAAATACGTTTTTGCACTGTAATTTGCACCTAGCACTTTTGCACAGCATAAATTATTACATTATTTCTTATGGCATATTTGCGACCAATAAGGTTGAGGCAGGACGTTATGATAATTTTTGAGGGCACATAAACACAAAAACCAATTATTTACCAATTGAAAGGTACCAAGATAGCAATAGGATGTTTTTAATTATTTATAATGGAAAAGATTTATCTTTCAAATTATTTATAATTAATATTATGCTTTTAATAAGTATTTATACAGTTATTTATAAAGCATATTTTGCACAAATTCGGCTAAAAAATGTAGACAGTTATAAGAACCGGATAACATATTTTCCATTAGTACATTATGAGCTTCGGTAAATCTCAATAGAAAGGAAAGAAATCTTTCTTGGTTCTCATATATTGGAATTTTCAATTGAGGTTTAGTAGGATGTATGTGTAAAATGTCAATTATGTCCGACAAGATTGATACATGTATTTTACAGAAATGACTTTTCTTATAAAGCCCACAACTTTGTTTACACATTTCGAGGATGGAACATATATTTATATATATAATGAAATGTTTTGCAACAAAGTGGTCAAATACTAATGTCATTATAAAAACTGAAAATATATGCACAATTGAAAAATGTAATACAAGAGAAACGGAAGTCTTTTGTTTATGTTGTTTGTTAAAAGGTAGCACTCTAGCACTTTAAAAACAAGAGACACTCACTGGCAGGTCATGTGATCAAGGGCTCTGCGAAGCCTGAAACGCATAATGGCAGCCGAAAAAAGCACAAAATAAAGAACGCTGCACCAAGATAAGTGGAGTCCGTTCCGTTATCTTCCGTGAATTCCGAAGAAAGGAGGTATTGAATGTATATATATATATATATATATATATATATATATATATAGACGTAATGTTCACATCCTCCAGCAAACCTTGGACACCGTGACAGCGGTGCATCGCAGGGGCAGAGGTAGCCCTGCTGTATAAATTCAGTCTCACAGCACGTGGCAGGATGCCACGCTGATGCACTCCACACCGAGTGAAATTATCACACCAGATCCAATATGCAGTCCACGGAAAATGTATTACTTCATTGCAGCATGTCAATCAGGCAATGGAACAAAACCCCCAACGCGTTTCGGCGAAAACTCGCCTTGGTCACGGGTAATACTGACTGTGTTAAGGAAACAATAAATAAAGTTGTATTGAGCACAAGTCTCGTGTGAACCAAATGTGAACATAAACAACGGACTGTGACCCAAAATTGTGTCGGCCATCTTACAGTGTACTTCACTGGGAATGTTAATTACGGCTAGTCTAAAGACCGGCTGTTTTGCCAATGTATACACGCAAGTGTGATAAAGGCCAAATTAATAGCAGGCAAAATTAATTATAAATGCCACAACCTTCACATAATGTATCATAGCCTGATTACACTTCCAGATTGTCACATGCTTGTAACGAATATATGCTACAATGACATAAATCAAAATAAAAATATAATATCATTCTATATGCCACTTCTCCTATATTGACGAAGCAAGTGCCTCACAAATAATCTCTACCTACGTGAGTGAATTGACAAAGGGACATATTCATGATACATAATAATAAATCATAAGGACAATACATCAACTTCCTAGTGGGATTATCAGGTAGTATAGAAACCAAGGCAAATTCATGCTCCTTTTCTCAGCCCGAGTGGGTACAATAATACGGTGGGTTGCTTCTTCCAAACGCTTAAACAAAAAAGAGAAGGCAGCCGGTCAGACTTTAAGCGCCAAATCACCTCCACCACACCAACACAGGCCATACATGGAAAATAGTCCTTTAAAGTGCTATAGTGTATCCAACCAACCACCCTTAATAGTGCTCACGCAAGAAAGCTAAAATGTATAAAAACAACATAAATTGCAAGGAGGAGAACAAACTGGCACATCACCCTAATAAAATCATACACTTAGAAATATGCATATATAGATACACATGCAAACAATGACACATTATTCTCAACAGGCAGAATTCAAATGGGACCATCTCACTCCCCCAGATGCCATATCATCTCTTCTTCAGAATTCAGGCCTCTGGGGATCAAAATATCTAGGACCAAGATGTATCTATTTTCCAGTTGTCTCAACCTACGAATCTTATCTCCCCCTCTCTTCATGGCTGGGAGTTTGTCAATCACGAAGAACTTCAGAAGATCCCGGTTACTATTATGAAGTTCTTCGTAGTGACGGGCAACTGGTGAGGTCTGGTCTTTATTTTGGATAGCCCGCATATGCTCCAAAACTTGTTTCTTAGCAGGGAATATAGTGCTCCCTACATATTTTTTGGAGCATGGGCATAGCAGAATATAAATACAATATTCGGATAGACAGGTCAGGTGTTTATCAATGATCCTTTCTTTTTCTTCTACAGGATAAAAGACCCTTTTGACATTGTTGCTATACTTGCAGGCCTTAACACCTCATACAGGTATAGAAGCCATGGATGTCACTACTCTTGGATTTATTAGTGCTTACCTCGTTTCTACTGATCTTATCTCTGAGTGCATTGGCCTTCCGATATGTCATATCTGGAGTGTCCCCCAACACGTCCCCTAAGGTAGACTCCGTCTTAAGTACATTCCAGTGTTTTTTGAGGCTACCGTACACCTGCCAGGATTTGGAGTGGAATGTAGAAATAAATCTTATCTTGTCAATGTCAGAAGATTCTTCTATGACACGAGGAACCAGCAGCTCAATACAACTTTATTTATTGTTTCCTTAACACAGTCAGTATTACCCGTGACCAAGGCGAGTTTTCGCCGAAACGCGTTGGGGGTTTTGTTCCATTGCCTGATTGACATGCTGCAATGAAGTAATACATTTTCCTTGGACTGCATATTGGATCTGGTGTGATAATTTCACTCGGTGTGGAGTGCATCAGTGTGGCATTCTGCCACGCGCTGTGAGACTGAATATATATATATACAAGCAAATCTCTCCCAACGGAGAGAAAAAAGAGACAAACTCACAGTTCCTGCTTTTGCACTTTTTTTATTATTTTAATCCTTCAAGTCTGGGATGTTTAAGGCAGAGTTAGATCAATTCCTGACTTTAGGTCACACACATTAATCTATTCAAAATGGTTCCTACATCACTTCCTGCACTGAAACAGTGTGGCCCTATGCCTTCTGGAGAATGTAGTTTTGCGAGTTTACATGTTAAAAGGTGTAAGTGAACACATCTAAATTAAAGCAAAAACAACTTTTTTCAACGTCTCATTATTTTTCTTGTGCCACTTAGTTCATAATGCACTTTTGAACAGTTCTTTATTCAGCGTTCTCTTTGTATTTTACTGAGCAAGGCAAGCGTTCCCTTCTTTTTGCAATTGTCAATAAAGTTTTTCCTGAAACACGATTTGTTACCATTCTCGATTTTAATCCTCTAGTGGGTAATGAATGCTTCCTCCTTTCGTTTTATTCTTTCAAGTATGGATAACGTTTCTTCATTTTTAAATCTTTTGTTTCCTTTTGAATACTATTTTTTCTCTCTTCTTCTGCAGGCCATTGTTTACTTTTCCCCTCTAGTGGAAGATGGATGATTCCTCACCTCTCTCTCTTGAATTTGCTGGTCTTTATTTTTTTTCGCCACTGAATTTTTTATTTCTAACTTTTTTATTTACTTGTTATCCTTTTGTTCTTTCTTCCTTTTTGCACTTTTTTTCTCCTACTTCGCTTCTTTAATTTTTGTTCTCCTTTTCTTGTCTCTACTTTCTGTAGTTTTCACTTTTCCCAACCAGGAAGCAACGTTCATGATAGATGAATATAAAGTTCTTCTGACTGATTCAGACCAAATGGATGCAGTGTTTGTATTTTCAAAATGTAGCATCATTCTTTCTGGGGCAATTGTTTCTCATATTCCCCTCCTCGTTCTTTGTTTGAGATCGTGTCGATACCATAAAACCTCAATTGTTTCCAATCTCCTTGTTGGTAACGCTCCATATGCTTTGCTACAGTATTAGCTCAATCCTTATGTATTGTGGCTCTTGCGTGTTCCAAAATCTGTTTTTTTAATTAAAAAATAGTGCTCCCTACATATTTCAATGGACATGGAAACTCCACTATGTATACCGTGTATTGGGTCTTGCATGTTATTAGCTGACGGATTTCCCAAACTCTGTTGTCATTCATCTTGATTTCTTTTGTTTGTTTGGCAATTTGGCAGACTTTACACATAAGGCATTTCACAAAGCCTTTCGTGTTGAGCCATGTTCCTTCCTTCTTTTTGGATTTGAACTGACTATGAATCCGAAGATCTTTTAAGTTCTTGTCTCTTCTGTACGTTACTGTATGGTGTTTCCTTACTATTTGTTTTACTGTATTGTCCAGTTGTAATTTTTTTCAGTTTTTTCTTAGAATACCCACAATTTGTTTACTTTCTAGTGAGTAATCAGTTATCGACCAGATTGGTGCTTTTTCTGCCATTTTATCCTTTTGTTTCATAATCAAACATTCTTCTCTCAGTTTTCTGTTAGTTTTTTCCCAGCAATTCTGCACTGTTTTGCTATTGAATTTTCTCTTTTTGAAACGTTCAGCTGTTTGTGTTCCATGTTTCCTCCATTCTGTATCTTCACTACATGTCCGCCTTATCTGGAGGAATTGCCGATATTGATACTTGAAAGGAGATTCCTGGTGGAAGCCTATTACGCTGTTGTTTAGCACAACAAAACCATCTTTTTCTTTGGGGAGGAAGTGTATCGTCCAAAAAATGGGAAACAAACCGACAAAGAGCGCTGCATTTTCCGGCAACGTGGATCCAAGCGAAAGGATATATATATATATATATATATATATATATATATATATATATATATATATATATATAGAGAGAGAGAGAGAGAGATATATCTGGTCCCTGGTAGCAGCGGACCATTTACTGCCTGACCGTCCACATTTGCGTGGCGGTCGCTGGTCGTCCCACTGAGATTTATTCCTTGCCATGTGCCTCTACAGCTGGCACAGTCCAGCGATCGCTCCAGGAAGGTACACAATTCAGTTGACTCCGAGTGTCTCTTGTGGTAGGGTCATGAACGGGATCAAGAAGACCGCTTGCTCCTAAACAGACAGATTGCGTTCATTTGCCTCTGCTGACACGAAAACTCAGTTTCTTTTTTTATCATTGTGTTTCTGGTCACTATCTACAGCTGTGACACTGTTTGGGAATTCATCCATTTTTGATTCTCACGGCTGTAGCACTGAGACGAAAGCTAACTGCCTGTCAATACAAAATGGTAGCTTACCTTGCGGCCCTGAGGAGAAGACCACCCAGGGAGGGCCCTTGGAAAAATCAAACCGATGTGATTCACCCTTAGGACTCTCCAAGGAAATAGTACTCTGTTGAGGACTTGGCACCGAAAACAAACAAAAGACTACAACTACCAGAGGAGTCAGTCTCGACCTTGTGGCGGCTCGCTTGGATGGCTTTTTCAATCTATAGTTTCCAATGAAAGACCTGATGGCTTGGGATTAGTACAGGGAACTACTTATTATTTACACTCCCTAGCTAATTTTTAACATTTGATTCTCTTATGAAGGTGCTGTCCAAATGGTCACAGACGTGCAAATATTTGAGGACATTAAAGCCACCAACTGTGACTATAGCAATGTTTGTAGATTGTATCATAAAAGGTGTGCTCCATCCCTAACACTTAGTGGCCATCTTGGAGTAGTCATCCGACCTGTTCCCCTATCTCACACACTGGGGCGCTATGTCCTCCATGTATCTTTCGGACATGCTGTACTCTACAGGATCTCCCTTCTACAAATAGGAAACACACACCCTCATACGAATTACATAAAGGTGATGTAGTATAGTTCCTATATTCCCAATGGGCTCTGCGCATTGGAATAATATATCCTATAGATTAAACGTAGGACTGAGGTCGACTAGGTCTCTATCGAATATACTAGACTTAAAGGTGTGTGCCAGCTAGCTCAGAGGTCACTAGAAACTTTCTCGAATTCACAAGAAGGGATTAGTCTCTGACAACCGCATGAACATGACAACTTTGTTTCCCCAAGATAAAATGTATCTCCAGAGTCGTGGAAACAATAGATAGATATTTCACTCAGTCAATCGTGCATGCTACGTTTCACTAGAGGTGCAGAGAAAGTAGAAAGAAGGCGTTTTCAATAAAAGTATTTATTGAACATTCTGCTTTCTAAAGGATAGGAAATGTACTGCTACAATTGTAAAACTGTTTATAAAATATAATGCATACAGTATAAAGAGTAGGATAAAATAATACTGTAAGAGCATTGTATGGTTCCTAAACCATATATAAATACATACATAAATAACAGAGGGTAAAAGTACTCAACTGCCTAACCCGGTGTACCTAACCTAAGCTTTGTATGAGGGAGGAAGTAAGTGCGATGTAGCATAAAGGTAGTATTCTTTTTGTCAAGAATCTGCTCAAGATTTCTCTAAGGGTCTAATCAGCTCGGTACCATAGTTTAGAATGGAGAAGGTCAGTCTCGGGACTCGATTTCCCAACAACCCGCAAGAGTAGCTTGGAAACACTGGAGCTGGATTTCTCGTCAGGACAAAAGACAGCGTCTCTCTCAGTGCATCTGCTGGAGGGTCGGCTTCCTTTGGTACTTGCTGTAGCAGGGCGCGTCGGGCAACTAGATAGTCGAACTGCTCCAAAACACCGTGTGTTTGCTTGGGCGAGTGTGGGCATATTTATACCTTGAAGGTGCCGAGTTTGACGTACAGTTGGACATAATAACGTCATCAAAGCGCCTCTGTTCTTTGAAAACTCCATGAGATCTTGGACAAATCAATATTCAAGCAAGGGGAAGTCCCCGGCTGCTGAAGCTGAGTTTTCCAAGAAATCGTTGTGGATTTTCGGAACTAGTGGAAGTAGCCCTGCCTTATTTGGACTGCATGAGCTATGCCTAAATATGGTTACGATTTATATGCCTATGTAAGGATATGGTGATTTATACCTATATATGGGCATGAATCGGGAAACTTACAATAGGGTCCTAAAATGATACATAGCACCCACTTCACGTTATCATGTTCATCTAAGTTCAAGCACTAAAATATATAATTTAGAGCAGGTGTTTACAACCCCCCAAAAAATCATATAAAATGCATTTGAAATGGTTGCACACGAAAAATTAGTATTTTGTATAGTGCACATTTTAGGAAAATGACTTCATTGTAAGCATATCAGATGACATTAGTAATGCTAACTGAATGAATCACGAAAATTGCATTTATGAAATGGCTCTTAGTTACAGAAGAAAAGGGTCGAGACCATCCCATAGCAGAATATACAAACTGTTTTGGTGTGTGGATTAGGCTAATATTGTTTCTAGGAAGTGTTCAAGGAATTCTTGTTCTCTAAGAATAGTTCTACTTTAAGCAGATTACTTTTTGTGCCAAAGTTCATTTTGTTTTTTGGAAAAAGTCAAATAAATCTGTCGTAAAAATAGAGTTCCAAACCTAGTAGCTTTTGTTTTGAAAAAAAGTGAAGGTCGAATTTCAGAGTTCAAAAGAACGCTGTGTGCTAATTTCAATACTTATTCTCGGTGTCAGGAGAAAACATTAAGGCGTCAAGGCTGGCAAAGAAATCGCCTACCACAGTAGATGAAAGTTGGACTACTTCATTAAGAAGGTCAATTGTGCACAGATGCGAAGCATCGCTGTCAGCGTCAGCCGCGTTAGCAATGTTCATATCAGATGGTACCTGTGTGCCTGTTGGTCTGCGTATCTCACCTCCAGTTGGATTTGCCGGTGAGATCTCAACGAATGTCGTCATCAGGATTGGTAGCCGCTGGTGGCAACCCAACACATGAGCCGTTACCGGACCCAGTAATGCATCAGCATCCGTTGCCATAACCGATGTTAGTGTTAGACAGACATCTAACATGTATTCCTCTCCACAAAGCCGGCAACGTAGAACAGGTAAGAAGCAATCTTACCAGATTGGTCTGAATGACAGGAACTATGTGACAGACCAATCTTACCAGATTGGTCTGAATGACAGGAACGATACTACAAAGGTCCCATGCCACTACTCCTGGCGTCCACTGGACTTACCTACCATCTGTCCCCAATGCAATCTTAATCTTAGCTCAATTCACCACAAACAAGAAAGGTCCGAGCTAAAAATGTATCTCCTGAATTGCAGGTCACTCCCCAAGCATCGCATAGAAATCTTCAGGCTCCTAGAGGAATCCTCTCCAGATGCCCTTTTCTTAACAGAAACTTGGCTTACCACCGAATCAGAACCAGACCTGGTGCAAGCACTTCCTCAAGGTCACACGAAAGGACTGTCAATACGGAAAGGGGGGCGGCTTGGCAATTATCTGTAAAGACCGTTTCACCTGCCGCTGCTCCTCTGACTTAATCCCAGACTGTGAAAGCCTGTCCTTTTCTATTGATTTTTCCCCAGCTTCTCCGGAATACTTATTTATCGCCCACCTGGTACCATAAAACAGTTCCTTAATACCTTACCCTCAATTGTCGCCGACTTAGCCACAACCCCATCTAATTACACTATGCTAGGGGACTTTAATATTCATTTTGATGATAACTCAGATCACACTGCATCAGAATTAATAGCCAGTCTTTCTGCTCTACAATTAAAGCAACTTGTTTTCTCCTCCAGTCATGCCAAAGGCCATCTCCTTGATCCTGTTTTTAGTAACTGTATAGACCTCAAAGCAGGCTCCCCCCTCCCTCTCCCGTGGACTGATCACTTTTTGATCCCTCTTACCTGGAACATCCACAATCCCCTCCTTCTGAATTCAACCCCACGAAATTCGCGCAACTGGTCGAAACTTCCCCTAGATAACTGGATTGCAGCCCTAGAAACCTCCAGACCTCCAAAAAATCAGGATCCCATATCAGCTAACGACAACTATAATAATTGGATCACAAATTCATTGGACTCCACACTCCCTATACATTGCACTAAGTCCAAATGACACCTAAAAACTGAACCATGGTACTCTTCTGGACTTAGGGAGATGAAACACCAGTGCAAAAAACTGGAAAGGAAGTGGCGACTAGACGACTCTCCCTCGGACAAAATCATATACAGGGAAGCGATAAGGTCTTATAAAAATGAGATCAAAACCTCACAATCCGCTTTCTGCACATAAAAAATCACTGCAGCCTCCTCCAAGCCAAAGGAAATATATCAGATTGTAAAAAGGCTCACTAAGCTCCCTCAAAACCCGCCACCTACTCATAACATACAATCTCACTGCAATGACCTAGCAGACTTTTTTTTCCAAAAAATTCAACAAATGTACACCTTCTTTCCTGCTACCGACAGTGACTTCTACCTCAACTGCACACCACCGCCCCTCCTGGAACCTCTGCATCATTCTCCTAACACTCTTGATAACTTCCAACCCCTCATTATGCACCAAGTAAAGTCCGGCTCCCCCCGTAACCCAGCACCCCCTCCTACCCTGGTTGCTGCTACCCACTGCATTCTCCCTACCATCCTTGACCTGCTCAATGCTTATCTATCCTCCGGCATTGTTCCTTCCCCCTGGAAACAAGTGATGGTAGAGCTCTCCTCAAAAAAACAAATCTGGACCCCAACAACCCCAGTAATTATCGTCCCATCTCCCTGCTTCCTTGGATGAGCAAAATCCTTGAGAAGCACGTTAATAAGCACCTGACTGGGTTCCTCGAGACCAACCATCTGCTCGACCCCTCCCAGACGGGTTTCCGCCCCAAGCATGGGAGAGAAACCGCCCTGATAGCAGTAACGGAAGAAGCAAGGGGGATCTTGGATCGGGGGGGATCAGTGGCAGTCATCCTCCTCGATCTAAGCGCCGCTTTTGATATGGTGAACCATAGAATTATACTGCACCGACTCCTTAATTTGGGAGTGTCAGGGACAGCAATAACCTGGCTCAAATCCTTCTTGGGAGACTGATTTCAGGTTTTCGAAGGTGATACCATCTCTCTTAGCAAACCCCTGGGTTGTGGGGTGCCGCAGGGCTCATCTTTGAGCCCTACGTTATTTAATGTGTACATGAGCCCACTAGCTGAGATTGTCCGTCTGTTCATTATAAAGATCATCACATATGCCGACGACACTCAGCTAGTGGTCTCCCTCAATCAGCTTGACAGCCAACTAGCACAGGTCAACCTGAGGGGCTGCATAGAAGAAGTTAACAACTGGATGACCTCTTCATGTCTCAAACTAAATGGAGACAAAACGGAGCTGATGCTCCTCGGTAGCTCCGTCTCCCCCACAATCAATTCAATCTGGCCCGCCAGCCTAGGACTTCCCCCACACCCAAAGATAATATATATAAAAAGCCCTGGTGTCTGGCTGGACAAATCTCTCAGCTTCAACAGTCAGGCAGTCAAATTATCAGCCACCTGCTTTGGTCTTCTCAGACTTCTCAGAAATATTCTTCCCCTCCTGCCCTTCGGGGCTAGACAGATCGTGGTCCAAGGGTTAATCCAGTCCCGCCTTGAATTTGGCAATGCCCTTTACCTAGGAGCACCTGAATATACCCTACGAAAGCTCCAGATAACACAAAACTGTGCTGCTCGAACTCTGCTCCAGCTCCCCCGCCTTCTCTCAGCAAAACCCAGCCTAAGAAGTCTTCATTGGCTTCCTGTCAGGGAAAGAATTAATTTTAAAACCCTCTGCATTTCCCATCAAGCATTTTGGAAAACGGGTACGGTCATTAACCATTCTTTAATCACCCCCTACAACCCTACCAAACAGCTTCGCTCTGCTTTTGCCTTCCTTGCCACAGTTCCCACGATTAAGAGATCAAGATTTGGGGGCCAGTCGTTCTCTTACAACGCGGCTAAACTGTGGAACTCTCTCCCCCTCCACCTGAGATCCGAGCCCAACCTACTTTTATTTCGCAAACATTTAAAAACCCTTCTTTTTAAGAAGTGTGACTAAACTTCCGATGTTAGTAGTCTAACCAGAAAGCACCTTTGTTAGGACGCCTCAGGGCAGCTACCGCGCACTATACATTTTCTTTTCATTTAATTTTATTTCATGTGGTATTCATATCTCTCAAACGAGCCAAGCCAAGGATCTGTGTTATTCTCTAATGATACCTCATGGCCTGTAGTGCATTATCCATGCTGACTTGGGTATCGCTGGTGGCCGGATGTGCCATAACAGAGCAGAAGGAATAAAAATAGGTTCCCTGCTACGAGTCCCAAAATGAGAGGCAGGCCGCTGAACACAGAGTGGACAAAGTTAGGAAAAATGCCCAGGACTGCTTCAAAGGGTGCTAACAGTCCCGAAAAAATCATCTTAAATACACGTGCAATACCGCTGGTATCAAACTTGTTAAAGAAACAACCTAACATTTCTGCGAAATGTATTGGGCAGTTTGTTGATAATAATACATGTATCTCTGCAGAGGACCTTGCAACTTGCAGATCATAAGTCTTTCTGGACGAGGTCAGTGGCACAGTTTTTTGTAAAAGAAAGGCTTTCATTCTGCTTAAAGTATCAATTCGTATAGAAGAGATGTTCAGTGAAGGCCATAGTGGTAACTCCCCGTCTGTCTTGGTTTTAGGAAACAGTACTTTCATACAGCAAGTGACCCTGGCTGACACAGTAACGAGATAGCTTATTCCTGGCATCATTCCACAACAGCTGTGATCATTTACATAATGTAGCTACCATTGGAAAGCTGCCTGAAAATTGGATCTATCATCGCTGTGGGCGAACCCTGCAGGTGGCAAGAAAGGTTATTGGTAGAACCCTCGCAGGCTCCGTGTAAATTAATACCTTGACACAATAGTGTACCGCTTAGTGAGTTTTCACAATTTTTACCACTAAGAAATACTTCCTTTCCCCCACTCCAACATTTGTGTGTGTATGGTAAATCCCAGGTCTACTTAATGTATTCTTTACACTACCTTTCATACAGACCTGCTGGTATGTTTTTTAAGCAATACTGAAACTGGAAAGTCGTCACTGGTATCGTGATAGTGCCATGTATTATCCATTCAATTGATGGTTTCTCAGAAACGGTCAATGGGAATCTCTCCAGTTTTTCAATGCTCAGCACCTTATAGTCTGCACCCCTCTGTGCCAACGAGATTTTCTTTATCTGTAAGGTTAAATACAGTAAACAATGACGTAGTGTTGATTAGACGCCAAGGCACATAGCCTGAACCAAGGTTTTGCAACGTCCAGCCTAATAGCATTATAGAACGTAATTGAGACTGGCCATGTTGAAGCATTAGCAAGTCCTGTTGTATAATGCTGTCCTAAGAATATATTCTGGAAGACAGAGTTGTTAATCCATTGTCAACTACAGAGAGTGATTTCTCTAAATTAATACGATCAATTTCTCGTATTCTTTTAGTTGTTTCCATTTGCGTGGCTTTCCAAGCTACATTGTAAGCGGCGTATATACCAGCGAATATGAAACGTTTATGACGTGGATTACGAGGTCCCATCAAGAATTCTCGTGAATCAACGCCATCTAAAGATAAGTGTTGTTTTCTTTCTGGAAGTGTATTTGGATATATCTTGGATCTGGCCAAGTTACTGTGAACCCTTGTGTCTTGTTCAGGAATCTATCTTGACAGTAATTCGGTTCTGTGGGCCAGATTAACAATTTGTTCCATTCAGGATTTGTTCTGTTCTGTTGTAAAATATAATTTACGTTTACCTCCTCATCTGAAGTTAAATTACTATCAGGTGTGGGCTTAGGTATGGACGGTTTGTTTAAATCTTTTATCTTAGCAATGCCAAGACAAGATGTCTGTTGAACAGTGTCATTTAGGAACATCATTTGATCTGGGATGATACAGGCTTTGAACAATGCTTCTAAACCTTGTACCTGCCTGTCTTTTGTCCCCAAGACAGTTTTTGTCTCAATGTTGTCTTTCCTAAAGTTAAAGACTAAGGTGGACAATTGAGCATTAAAAGGCAGCAGACTATAAATTTGTTTAGTATTTGTCAACATACTTTTCATGCCTGTCTTATTCACATTTTTAAAGTAAAAACTTTCTGGGTTGATAATATTAAAACCTGTGAAATATGGAAATTTTCTAAGAAACGTTTTAGAGCTACCTTTTGGAGGAGTTGGACAATGTGCCCATTGATTATTAGTTAAAAAATGTCTAGGGTTTGTAGATTTATGGAAGTAATGATGACCAAAATGATTAAAAAATACATTTCTTCATAATTTGATGAACCTTCTAAGTATTCATGTTTTGTAAATTTTGCTGACATTTCTAAGTCTGCCATAATATTATTAACAGTCTCAAAGTCTCAATCATCAGAAAATGTGCTAGGTGAGACGAAATCACTCAAGGAAACCTTAAATTGATGAGGAATCTTTAGCAGCTCAACAGGGCCATAAATGTCATAATCAGTTGTATCCCAAGCTATTCCACCAGGTAGAGGAACCAATGTGATGTTCACTGATGACAGGTCTCGTTGTTCACGATGAGATGATTTGTGTGGCTTCAGGAGCAAGTTGATGTTCTTACTTGCTGTGTCCATTTTAATGTGCTTTCCATCTATCAGCTTTCCCAAACTTAACACAAGAATGAGCCATAGCAGGAGATAAAGTACACCTAACACAATCCAAAGTTCAACCCATGGTGAAACCAGATATGTATTTGTAAGCTCTTGACCAAGTTCCTGTACTTTTTCCTTGAAAGTTTTGTTTGCTGGCGTAGTTTCAGGTTCACTGAGATCATCCGAAAAGTTATCGAAGTTGACAAAATAGCCAGAGGCAGTTCTATCAATTGTTGGTATCGCTTCTTGATTTTTTGAAATCGCTGGAGTTGCTTCTTCCCTTGACATGTTTGTATAGTCAGATGCTACATCATTGTAGATGGGAGTTTCGTGATGAACTGTTATTTGGGTATCAAGAGGCACAAGCTCCATGGCTTTATTGCATAGTCCTTCTTTTCTCACTGCAGGTTTATCAAAGGTGATAAGTCTTTCAGTTTGAATGTCTTGGATTGTAGCATGATTTGGTCGTCTGCTACATCTTGGGAGTCCACTGTATCTACTACTTATTATCGGCCACATGGTGTCATTTTACCAGGTCAATTGACACAGACCGGTTCTCCTTTTTTCCAGCTAGGGGTGGCAGTAGTACTGTTCTTGTTCCGTGGATTGCTAGTACAGTTACTGGGTTTCTGTAAGAAGGCCCAAATTCCTTCTTGTCCCCTACTTTCTACCTGACCAGATCCCCAATCTTTGGAATCTAGACAGGTCTTGCTGGGACAGGTGGTTTTTCTTCAGTGGTCGTTGGCTTTTCGCTGGTATTGCGTGGACTTCTTCTTGTTTCATTTAAGTCCTGTAAAACAGCCAAATGTTTTTTTCTCTCCACAACCGAATTTCCCTCAGGATGCAATGGACTCGAACATTGCAATGCAACGTCCAAGCTGGCCATGGCCTCCTTGTAAGCCCTAGAGCTAAACGCAGGACCTTGGTCAGAAGGTAGCGTGCCGATTGCATATGTGCTGATAAAGACTCGCAAATCTTTTATAACAGTTTGGGCGTCAGCTGAGCACTGAGGCCACATCCAAATGAATCTCGTTTTAATATTTATGGGACATCAGTCCATTCGGACGTCCACATGTAGATAGCCTTATGCTGTCTAACGGTGGTGTCTGTACTGGGCTGGCTATGCTCTAGTCAGGAATCTGGTGGTGTTCAAAGCTGTGGTATTTGTAACAGTCATCGCAATTAATACCAAATTCGTATACGTGAGCTTTCAAACCCGGCCACCAGTACATCTCCACTAATTCTAATAGAGATTTGGAGACCCCTTGATGTATAAAGACCCTCTCCCATATGTGCTTCATAAATGAGAACATCTCTCCAGTTCCTGTTTGGAATTACCATATCCCCCACTCCAGGGTTTCGAGCAAAAGGAACAGAGTTTGCATCAATTATGTATGTATACTCGAGTGGATAATTTACAGGTAACGCTGCTCCGCTGCCTTTGCTCGTGGCATTGACAGCGAGCATGGTTTTATCAGATCTCCACTTGTTCAGGCCCAACACTGCAGAAATGAGGATACTCCCATTCCTCCACCCCTGCCCTAGTAACAATACACCGAATAGTAGTCACAGTGTCCTTGTCGCCAGAGCACCGGGAGAGGGCGGGAAAAATGAGAGAGAAAATATATAAAAAACAAAGGACACCACGTCTGGGCTTCACCTGGGCTATTCTAATTGGTATGTGACTGATTCTGCACCTGAAATGAGAACAACAATCATTAGCTTTCAGGTTAAGTGCAACATATTATTTCTATGGACATGCATATACAAGCCTAGCATATTATACACTGGTCATTCCTTACCAGTGAGCAACTCTGTAAATCCGTTTAAACAATCCAGGCTACCATTTCAAAGTGCCAAGTCCATAAGAAAGCAATAGTTGTAGCCGAAACTTGCCCCAAAAACAAAAGGCTGTGTTGCAAATTCTCTCTCTCTATTACATTATTAGGCTTGCAGGGGAAAAATCCAATAGCTGAAAAAAACCCTGCTTCTTTACAAAAAAACCCGTATACACTCTGCAGTGGGAACAGTATTTATATATGTGCAATAAAGAAACGCTATTGAATCACACTGTTCGTGATTCCGCCCAAACACCACATAACAACGTGGAGGGGCTACAAAATATCCAGGAAGTAAGGGCTCGAAATAAAGAACTAATACAAGGCCGCGTATTAGCTACCAAAACACATTCCCATAAAGGTTTCCAGCAATCCAAGAAATGGGAAGGAAGGTACATGCAGGCAATGAAAACAGAATCCCAGGATCAGTGCCAAAGAGGTCCGCAACCCTGCAGACCCCACAAAAAGACGCGACAGGATACACAAGATGCCGGCTCCAACAAGATGACAGAATACACCAGCACACAAAGCATCGCCCTTCCGGGATAAATGACGAGGAAGAAACCAAGCAAGGAAGGAAAGCTGCAAGCCCGCTTTTAACACAAGCTAAATGGAATGATTTACAACAGCTGCATATACACGCCCATAGAAAGGGGACTTTAGGAAGGGAACTCAACTAAATCCTAACAGTTTTCACCGTCTATCGTTGTTTTCGAACGATTGATTGTAGCTACAGAAGCCGTTTGCACAGCTGCCTTCGCGGCTTCATCAGCCAATGAATTCCCTTCAAAGTGAACGCCATCTTGCTGATGACTCAGTTTATGGATCACGTGAGTCTTTTGTAGTTCTTTCTGTAAAAGAACTACCTGTTCCCAAAGCATTTTATGCTTGATTGTGCCACCTTGTTGCATTTTTGCAACCATTTTGAACCCAGTTCTGCAGATATTCATTGTAAGACTGGACGCAGTAATACGAATCGCACACTATGAGTGTGGGGAATTCGGGATCGGTATTTTCCAGCGCCATCTTGAATGCTTGTAGTTCAGCTCGCTAAGCTGTTCAGTCTCCTAGTGATTGAGTTTTTATTACCATAGGTCTAAATTTACCATCGCACCAGCAACCTATAACAATCGTGCCCGCAGCACTGTAAGCTTGTTTACCCACATTCGCGAGCTGTGCTGATCCGTCTGTATATATTATACAGTCGTAATGTACTAGAGGTAGAATTTCACTAGGCAGAGGACATTCTTGTTCGTATTGGAGACATTCTTGTGTCTTCAAGTAAGGGTCAAAAACGTATTCAACGTCTGTTGCAGCAAGAGAATTAACCCATTGTATCCATCTCGGATGCAGAGCTTTTGCATTTGGAATGCTTGCCTTCGTCACTGCCTTTAAGTCAAGTACAGGTGTAACAACTTTAATGCGTTTACCCTGTGGTAGGGCTCTCTCCTTTGCTACAGCAGTTTAAACCGCTGTCATAATTTTTTCTGTTAAAGTGAATTTTATTTCAGCATGTGTGTACAAGTGTGATTTGTAAGCTATTGGTACCTTTTCACCTTCGATAAAGGTTAGGTATGTGAATCCGCATCTCCCTGGGATGATTCGGATAACAAGTTGCGTACATTGTCACGTGTTTGTAAGTATGTTGTTGCCAACATGTCTGTTTGTACTGACACAACATTTCTGTGTGTTTTTGAGTCCAATTAGTTGGTTTGATATCAGGTTTGAATAGTTCGTAGAGAGGTTTAACCCTTTCTACGTAATTCAGAATGTAAGTTCTTCAGAAGTTTAGGAATCCTAGAATTGATTGTAAGTTTTTCAGCGTTTTTGGAGTTTGGAGCAGCGCACATTTTTCTAAAAGTTTGCTGCCAGGCTATTGCCTTCACTCAAAAGCTTGTATCCCAAGAATAGGACGTTGAGGTGGGAAATTTTTGTTTTTTTAAAGTTGAATTGATACCCTTCTGAGGCGAACCCAAGTATTATGGTGTTCACCTTGTTCAAGTGCCTGTCCAAATCATCATCTGTAAGGTAGATGTCATCGACATAAGATATTGCCACACATCATACGTTTGTAGTAACTCTGTTACTCTGGCTGAAAATAATCCAGGACTGTTCTTGAATCCCTGGGGAAGACGACAGAAGTGTTGTTGTGTCCCCATTATTGAGAAAGCGGTCAAGTACCTGCGTTCAGGTGTAATGTTTTGACAGAAAAAAACGTTTGAGATATCTAAAGTTGTTTTTATTTCTTCTGAACTATATTATTCATCAGTGCTGCACTGTGTGAATTCTGTACTGCAAAGGTTTTGCTACAAGAGTTTAAATGTCTGTAATCCAAAACTAGACAATTTGTTTCCTCTGGTTTGGAGACAGGAAACAAAGAATTGTTCATTGACGAGGTGCATGTTTCAATCACACCTTGGTATTCAAGTTGATCTAACATCTCCCTGACTTGTTTTTGAGCTTCCTGCTTTACTGGATACTGCCTCTGACCAGTAGGTTGATTTTTTTAACTGGATTTTATGGTGAGGAGAATCCTCATCCCATCCCACATGATTTTTATATAATGCTGGAGCCTGGGCCACAGCCCATTTTCTGGCATAGGTGTATTTTTTATGAATAGGAATATGATTTGAGAAGGATGGCATAATGATCTCTTCGCCATGTGGGCACTCCCTGACAAATTCAGGTGGGCAGTCTTTTTCAGCTAGAAGGATGTTATAACCTTTAGATAATTTTTCCCAAAATAGGGCTTTTATCTTCCTAGTTATATCCCCCTCTATTCGGAGTGTTACTTCTTATAACTTATGGGGTACACTAACCCTGGTGTCGGCAGTTTCAACCTGAATGCATTCATTCAGATCCACTGTCTCCAGATGGTCTTTCAGGATCCTCTGCTGCTCTGTCCAGCATTGTCTGGGCCCACTCCCCGTTCTTGAGTTGTGTCCTCAAAATCCTCGGCATGTCTGATTTTAATACTTGCTACCTTTTTGGAGAATTGAGTTTTCTTATTTTTTGGAACGTGTTCCTCCATCTTGTAGTAGTGGAACACATGTGCTGTTGGATTTGTTTGTGGAAAGACAATCCATGAATAAATACCTGTCTGCCGATATTCATGTGCCTCTATGACAAATATAACGTACCACCTCTCAGTGATAGGCCATTTTCTATAAGCTTTATAGCTATGGCTTTTCTCACGTTTTCCGGGATGATTATAGCATCCAGGTCATTTTGTTGCAGACCTGTAACGTCTAAAACCGGTTGGGCTGCAGTTCTTGCAGGTCTACCGCTCTCTTCGTCCCTATCTTGCATTTTGTTGCAAGTTTTGCAGAGAAGGTTTCAAGGAAATAAAGATAAGGTGCACAGTATTTTGGAACAATGTATCCTTCAACGTTGAACAAAACCAAAAACCAATACATAGGATTTTTCGTCCTACTCAGTTTAAGGCAGATATTTTATCCTTTAACCCACTCCAGACGCCTATTGGAGTTTTTTTACGGGATAAAGGGCTCTGTGTGAAAAGCACGACTGAGTTACTCTAGTACCTAGCATTAAATTAGTGCCTTACCAAACGTTGGGCACCATGTAGTGTAGTTCCTATATTCCCAATAGGCTCTGCGCATTGGAATAATATATCCTATAGATTAGACATAGGACTGAGGTCGACTAGGTCTCTATCAAATATACTAGACTTAATTGTGTGTGCTAGCTAGCTCAGAGGGCACTAGAAACTTTCTCGGATTCACAAGAAAGGATTAGTCTCTGACAACTGCATAAACATGATAACTTTGTTTCGCCAAGATATTACGTATCTTCAGAGTCGTGGAAACAGTAGATAGATATTTCACTCAGTCAATCGTGCATGCTACGTTTCACTAGAGGTGCAGAGAAAGTAGAAAGACTGGTGTTTTGAATAAAAGTATTTATTGAACATTCTTTCTCAAGCATAAGAAATGAACTGCTACAATCGTAAAACTGTTTATAAAATATAATGCATACAGTATAAAGAGTAGGATAATATAATACTGTAAGAGCATGGTAGGGTTCCTAAACCATATATAAATACATACATAAATAACAGAGGCTAAAAGTACTCAACTGGTGCTACTAACATACGCCTACCCCGGTGTACCTAACCTTAGCTTAGTACAAGGGAGGGAGTAAGTGAGGTGTAGCATAATCTGCTCGAGATTTCTCTAAGGGTCTTCTCAGCTCCGTACCTTAGTTTAGAATGGAGAAGGTCAGTCTTGGGACTCGATTTCCCAACAACTCGCAAGGGTAGCTTGGAAACACTGGAGCTGGATTTCTCGGCAGGAGGAAAGACAGCGTCTCTCTCAGTGCGTCTGCTGGAGGGTCGGCTTCCTCCGGCACTTGCTGTAGCAGGGCGCGTCGGGCAAGTAGATAGTAGTACTGCTCCAAACCACAGTGTGTTTGCTTGGGCGAGTGTGGGCATATTTATACCATGAAGGTGCTGAGTTTGATGTACAGTTGGACATAATAACATCATCAAAGAGTCTCAGTTCTTTGAAAACTCCATGAGTTCTTGGACAAATCAATATTCAAGCAAGTGGAAGTCCCCGGCTGCTGAAGCTGAGTTTTCCAAGAAATCGTTATGGATTTGTGTAACTAGTGGCAGTAGCACTGCCTTATTTGGACTGTATGAGCTATGCCTAAATATCGTTATGATTTGTATGCCTATATAAGGATATGGTGATTTATACTATATAAGGGCACAAATTGGGAAACTTATAATAGGGTCCTAAAATTATACTTCTTCTACTCATATTCCGTACTATCTCTAACAGGCCATCCCTATGAGTGACCAGAATTGACCCCTAACTTCACTGTCTCTTCGCATTGTGCCCTCCACCCACCATGGCTGCTTCTTTCATCAGCCCTATTGAAGGCTCCCTCTCTCAAGTGGGCTTCAATGCCTTTAAGATTACTTATCCCCCCAACCTTACTAGGAATGCGACTAAAAAATTCAAACACAACTTAATCAAAATACACCCGGAAATATCTTATATCGGATTCTTATTTCTGTATGTCTAATGGCAACATCCTGAACGACCTAATCTTCGTCACAAACAGAAGAGCCCAATGGAGAAAAACCCTCATATCCTTTTTTCAGGTCAAACAGATAAGAAAAACACCTCATGGATTTACAGCCTGATTCATGAAAAACGGCATTCGCGAGTCTCAAATAGCGATAAAATGCGAATCGCTATTGAGAACTCGCAAATCAGAATTCATGTACATTACGGGAAAAAAAAAGCGACTCGCACGCGGGCGCTAAATCCGTTAGCGACTAACTATAATCGCAGAATAATCGCTATTTCCGGCTACCTGCGTCGGGAATGCGAGTCGCAATCTCGTGCGATCGGGAATGCGAGTCGCAATCTCGTGCGATCGGGAATGCGAGTCGCAATCTCGCGCGATCGGGAAAACGGGAAGTCGCTTTTCGAGCACAGTGATGACATCACAACCAGGAAGCAGGCAGGTCCCACCCCCAAACACCACAGTGAGGCAAACCTCGAGGGAGCAAGTCGGAAAGCAGCAGCTAATCTTGTGATAGCGAAATTACTACCAAACTGCTGCCATGTCTGAGGAACCTGTTCCTGGCCCCAGCAACAGCGCAGGGCGTAAGAGGAAGCTGAAGTTCTCAGAGCAGGAGCTCGAGAATCTGATAGAAGGGGTGGTGGCCAACCACGACAGACTCTTTGGGATCAACTCCAGGAAGGTCCCAGAGCAAGACAAAAGGAGGATCTGGCTGGGAATAGCCTCCAGTGTGAACTCCGTGGGTGTGGCCGATAGGTCATTGGAGGAGCTCAAGAAGCGCTGGTATGACCTCCGAGGTCGTGCCAAGGAGAGGGTGGCGGAGAGCCTTGGAGAGGCATCGGGCACTGGAGGTGGCGGACCTACAGTCCCTCCCAACACACCCTTGGAGGACCAGGTGGAGAACACCCTTGAGAGGGATGTGTGCGTTGGCGTCACACTTCTGGACTCCTCCCGCCCCAGCCAAGACACCCAAGGTAAGTGGCATGCGACTGCGACCCTGTCCCCTATGACCGTCCCTGACCAAATAGGCTCACATAATGGCCCTTAGTCATGCCTTTGTTGCGCATCCGGAAATGCCCTGAAGCATTGTGGGAGATGTAGTATGTCCACAATGTAGTAGTACCACAATGCAGCCAGACAGGTTCCAAAGTACGCAAATCCACTGCCATCCAGGGAATGTCACCCAGCATGCATGTAACATCAGCACGTCTGACAGTCACATGCAACTAATGAGTATCCACTTACCCTCACAGGTGGCGCAGAAAGCAGTGACAGTGAGAGGCTGCAGATAGATGAGGAGGCCCAGGAGGAGGATTCTCAACCGGAAACCCAGGCACCAGCCCCTGCCGCTGCAACAACACCAGCAGCCAGGCCCCCCACCGTTGTGGCCCCTGCATCTGCCGTTCCACCCGCAGCCAAGGCCAGGCCCCCCACCGTTGTGGCCCCTGCATCTGCCGTTCCAGCCGCAGCCAAAGCCAGGCCCCCCACCGTTGTGGCCTCTGCATCTGCCGTCCCACCCGCAGCCAAAGCCAGGCCCCCCACCGTTGTGGCCTCTGCATCTGCCGTCCCACCCGCAGCCAAAGCCAGGCCCCCCACCGTTGTGGCCTCTGCATCTGCCGTCCCACCCGCAGCCAAAGCCAGGCCCCCCACCGTTGTGGCCTCTGCATCTGCCGTTCCACCCGCAGCCAGAGCCAGGCACCCCACTAATGTGCCTCCAGTCCCTGCCGCACCAGCAACGCCTGCTGTGACACCACCTGCAGCTGGTGCTACGACATCTGGGCCTGCGACAGTGGCAATACAGCGGCCAGCCACTCTGACAGGCCAGCAGAGCAGGCGTGGGAGTTCTCGCCATCACACCACAGCTCCAATCAGCAGGAGGGGCAATGGACAGCGCCATGCCTGTTTGAGCGTAGAGAGACGCATGCTCAGGATCCATCAGCGCCAGTCACAGCAGCAAGGTGCCATTCAGCTCCAGCTGCACAAAATTGGGCGCAATGTGGCCGGAGTGGGAGACCGCATGGACCGCATGACGGCGGCCATGGGCCGAATGACTGCAGCCATGGAGGCAAACACTGCTGCGATGATCAAGCAATGCAGTGCAGCAAGCCGGCGCCACCACCAGCTCATGAGCCGGCTGGCCTCCTACAGCAGGTCTAATTATGTGGCTGCAAATGCCACCTCACAGTTGTCGCGGCGGTCACTCACACAGCAGCACCAACTAGTTCAGTGCTGTGAGGACATCACCAGGGTCCTGGAGCACCTAACCACCGCGGTAACGGTACTACACCCTCCTGCTCTACCTGCCACTGTAGGGGGTGACGATGGCAGTGAGGGGGCTTCCAGCGTCAGCAGCCAATCTGCCACACTAGTACCGCCACTTAGGCGCAGCACCAGGGCAACGCCTGGTACAGGTGCCCCGGAAGAGGATGAGCCTCAGAGGCGCTTGGGCATAACGCGCAGGAGGCGCAATTGACTCTGTCAGAAAAACACTGGCACAGGCTGACTATAAGCCTGCCATGTACTTTCACACTGCAGTATGAAGGAATACTGTTAGTTGTAAATAGTTGTACTGATTACCTTTTTCTTGTGAATGAAACAAATATATTTATTTTGCAGCACACATTAGCCTTGTGTAATCATTACATTTTGCATGCAATTGTGATATGTGGGGTGGGGGAAGAGGGTGGGCTAGAAATTGTTCTCTGTGATGTGGTTGCGACGTCTGTGGCCTTCAGCTGGGTTCTCCCCGCGTGCATGGTGCGCATGTGCTGGTGGCCGGTCGTCCCCTTCTGATTCACTGCCTGCGATCTCAACAGGTATCCAGCGCTTGGTTGCAATGTTATGAAGCATTGCACAGACAGCCACAATGCGGCAGCACGCAGCAGGACTGTAATACATGGCCCCACCTGTCTTGTGCAGTATACGGAACCTGCTCTTGAGCAGCCCAAATGTCCTTTCTATACAGTTCCTTGTCCGGATGTGCGCAACATTGTAGCGCCGTTGCTGAGGTGTGGCAGGGTTGAGGAGGAGGTATTCCCGTAGGGCGTAGCCACTGTCACCTGAATGAGAGGAGCAGATGTTGATTGCCTGTGCAGCGCAGTGACTTCATTGCAATGTGACATTGTCGACAAAGTGTACTTACCAAGTAGGTGTCCTTCCCCAAACTCTCCCTTGAGCAGTCGTGTGTGGAGTCCGCTGTACCTGAAGATAAAGGAGTCATGGGTACTCCCTGGGTACTGGGCGACAATGTCAGTGATGATGGTCTTGGCATTGCAGACCATCTGTATGTTGAGGGAGTGGTAGGACTTCCTGTTACGGTACATATACTCCGTGGCAGCTGGTGGGCAGATGGCGACGTGGGTACAGTCTATGCAGCCGAGGACATGGGGAAAATGGGCTACATTGTAAAATTGTAGTTTTGTCAGGTCCAATTCCTGTTGGCTCGTGGGAAATGTGATGTGGCGGTGGAGCTGGGTGAGCATGGCGTCAACGAAAGTGTGGAGGCAGCGTGACAAGGTGGGCTGGGATATCCCCCCAGCAGCCGCTACTATGCCCTGGAAACTGCCTTAGGCCAGGAGGTGCAGGCTGCACAATACCTGCACATGTGTAGGCACAGAATTGTTTCGCCTTGTTGGGTGCTGCATGAGGGGGTCAAGTTCATGTATCAGCCAGATGATCATTTCCCCATTCAGCCTGTATTTAGCATATATCTGTTCTCTGGTTTGGCCCAGCAAGGTGACCCGCTGCCGGTAAATCCTTTCCTGCCTCATGCATCTCCTCCGTGCTGCTCGCTGTAGCCTTCGCCGCCTCACCACCATGTACATTCCTGGCATTGTGGAACGCCTAATGCTGCTGCTGAATGTCCTTATGTGTGATTGGTCAGGCCTGGACCTGTTGGTGATTGGCCAACTGTTTTTCAAATTTTACTTAATCATGGCTTTTATGGTTACCACCTGCTTTGAGTTGTCCTTAATTTGCGCCGCGCAAAAGTGCGATTTTGGGGTTTTTCGCTATTGTATATTTTTCATGAATGCCGCTAGAGAATATATTGCGTTTCGCTATTCATTTCGCAGATTCCGTGGTTGGTCGCTATTTCCGTATCGCTAATGCTCGACTACCGGGAATCTGCGACTATTATTGCGTAATCGCTTTTATAATCGCTATTCTGTGTTTGCGAATTCGCTATTTTGTTCTTGAATGCCAATTCCGTATTTTGCACCCGCAATTGCATTTTCGCAGCCATTGCGGGCGCTATTTCGCTTCATGAATCAGGCTGTTAGTCTTTACATTACTTCCTCTCCTATTTTCAAAGGCAATCTCACCATTACCATTCACAACAACAGGATCGTTCTCACTCAATCATCCGATTGAAACCTAGAGTAGTTCGACAAACTCTTTGTTAATATCAAAAACTCTGTGGCTAACAATACAACTTCTTTGCAACAAGCTCTAGCACTGGTCACCACAAGGGTACCCCAAACAATGCTCCCGGTTCTTCCTCAGATTCACCTCCCTCCTCACCCACTACCCGTCCTTCATTCCTGCCAGGTATTGAATTGACCGATCCACACATTTCATTGCCAGTAACACTCTCACATTTACCAACCTCCTTGTCAACACATCCTAGAACACTGCAAATACTCAGTGACCAACCGCCCCTGGAACCTCCCATTACCGCCACTGACTCTTCTGGCACATAACAATACCCTTCCTCCTCGCCAGATCCCCCCACTCAACTTCTACCCCTTTCCCAACACACTGACTTGGTAGCACGTCTGGACGATATTTCCCTCAAGCTGCACCTTCTTACCTCGATTTGAAAGCCCTCTCACTTGAATATCTCCCCTTAATAAGCTCCCTTCTCTCTCGTCCGAATCTGCCCAGAGCTCCTGCTAGCGCCAGTGTTGCAACTCGCCTTGACCAACTCTCTCCCACCCCTCTATCTCTACAACCGTACTCCTACTTAACGCACCCTCTCGCCCAGAAGTTCGATGACCAATCTTGCACCCAACGAAATCGATGACCTTCTCAAGTCTTACTCGCCCAGCACAGACACCAAAAAGATTCCGAAGGGACTAATTCAAGCCATTCACCCTAATCCAAACAGAGAACCCCCCACAACCTCAGAGTCATAAACAATGACCACCTCACAAGAGTGAATATCATTCAGACTCCTCCCCCATACACCTGCACAACTTAAATACATACTACTCAACTGCAGGTCAGCCAACAAACACGCCTCGGATATCTTCAACCTCATCCAACACAATGAGATAGAAATCATCATCCTCACTGAAACTTGGCTCAATACCTACTCCACTCCTATCCTAGACCTCCTAGTTCCCCCAACCCATGACATAATTCATCTAGACAGAGCTAAGAAGCTGGAAGGAGGCCTAGCTTGTATACATCGGAGCATGCTCGCGGTCTCCCACTCAGAGTCCTCTACGCCATCAACACACAAACACCTCTGTCTCAACAGTAACAAACACCCGGTTTGCAAAATATACACATTCAACCTCCACTTCATCGAACATTTAATGGAAATCATCTCTGGCAATGTGGATACCGTGCTGTCAGACATCTACCTTGGTGATTTCAACCTTCACTGGTCGAACCCTAATGACCAAGCAGTAACAATTCTTTCTTGAGTGATCAGAAGTTGATTCAACCTTGTGACCAGCCAACCTATATTAAAGGAGAGACTCCGGACCTCATCATCACCAAAGGACACACCGTCACAATTGATTCCATCATCCCCTGTGATTGGTCCGACCATCACAGCCTTTTCTTCCATATCAACATGGGGGTGTCTCTGAGGTAGGCTCAACCAACAAAACCGAAGTTTTAGAAAAGGGACCTCAGAGATATCAACACAGCCGATCTAGCAACCCATTGTAAATTTGCCCTTCCTTCCCAAGTGGATGTGTACGAGGTCCATGTACTCACAGAGTTTTAGACCTCTACTATCTCTAACATCATGGATTCCATGGCTCCACTCTAATAAAAAAATATATCTACAAAAATATCCAAACCATGGTTCAACGGCAAACTAAACCCGGAACGTCGCAACCTAAGGGCAATCGAAGGCTCCTGGAGATCCACTCCATCCGCAGACCAGCTAAAAATCCTTAGATTGTCAAGAAGCTATTATAACAAACGAATCAAGAGAGCTAAGGCAGACTATTTTAGATCCCAACTTAACCGAGCTGCAAATCGCCCCAAGAAACTTTTTTAACTGGTTAAACAACAATCGGTGGAAACCCCTAACTTGTAGTCAGCCCTCCCTCATGTGATGATCTGGCTGCTTTCTTTACTAAGAAATCAAGACTCAACAACATGGATCTGGAAACCAGGTGTGCTCTACTGCTAGCCAATGGGTCTGCGACAAGTTTGAACAGAGTAGCCGGGGTATCAGTAAGAATGCATCCTGGGACACCTTTACCCCCCTCATTGAAAGTGATATGAAAAAGACTAATCGGAGTATCAACTTATCTAATCACTTCAGCGACCAGTTACTACCTACCACCCTCAAAAAAATTAAGGATGCCGTCTATCCCATCTGGACAAAAATCGTCAATGCATCTTTGTCACAAGGCACAATTCCAGAATGCCTAAAAGCTGCACAGGTAAAACCTATACTAAAAAAAACAACCGCAGACAGCGCTGATCTTAACAACTTCCGCCCTATCTCTAGCATCCCCAAATTATCCAAGCTCCTCGAAAAATGCGTCCAGTCGCAACTCAATGTACACAGTGAAAACTTCCATCTCCTAGACCAACATCAATCTGGTTTTCGTAGTGGGTACAGCACTGAATCGGCTTTCACTCATGTGATGGATAACATTTTAAAAATGCTTGAGTGAAAGGAATCTTGCCTCATTATCTGCCTTGACCTTTCCTCTGCGTTTGACACTGTCAATCACGACAACCTCCTAGCAAATCTGGAGCAAGGGATGGGCCTCTCTAGTCAGGTGCTGCAATAGTTCTTAAAATCCCTAAACTGGCTGTCGTACGAAGCAAGAATACAGCTAAAGATTGCCTGCCTATTTCACAAAGCCCACCACTGCAAACCCCCCAACTATTTAGTGCAAAAGCTAGAACTATCCAGAGGGGCTAGACCGTCTAGGAGTAACTCTCTCCCCCTGAAAGCTCAGATCTTTCAAAAAAAAGAGAACATGCCAATAAGCTTTCTCCAGCTGCGCACCGAAATCTGGAACTCTCTTCCACCGGAAATTCGTAGAATCTCTAACAAGGTTGCTTTCAAATAGGAAGTAAAAAGATTCCTCATGAACAAGTTCTTACCTTAATAGTTGTGTGATCGTCTGCTCTAATGCATTGGACTTACTCCTTTAAGCCTAGAGCTGGATGCTAATCACGTATTTGTTCTTTCTTTTCTTTTCTCTTCTTCTCTTGTTGAATCATTTGCTCCCCTCCTATGTCGCTATGTATTAATTACTAGCCCATTCTTTGCTGACCCCTAGGATTTGTAACTAGCCTTGTCATGTGAGCCCTATTTGGTTCACTGTCTGTTTTATATTTCCATTTCACTCATGTACTGAACTGTTACCTTCCTTTCCCTCAAATTGTAAAGCACTCTGATATCCCTTGGGATGTTTGCGCTATATAAAACTTTATAAGTAAATATATATATATATATATATATTCACTGAAAAAACCATAGGTTATACACCATATATAGTTAGGAATTAGCATTTAAAAAACCTTATTTTACTCACACAAAACCAATGAAATTCCATATATAGTTAGTTGTACTAACTATATATCACGCACCCGCAATCCACTGCTGATGATGTCACATATTACATCATTCATGACATGGTCAGTGACATCACTGATGACATCACTGATGACATCTCAAATGACATCACTGATGACATCTCAAATGACATCACTGATGACATCACTGATGACATCTCAAATGACATCACTGATGACATCACTGATGACAACATCCAGTGACTGTATTTTTCTGTAAAGTTAAAATATGTCTTACATATTTAAGAATGAGTGGATGTATAAGTGTCTGGATGAAGGATTTAGTAGGTGCATGACTGACTGTATGAGTGAGTGGTTAAATGTGTCTCACTGAGTGCATGGGTTAGTGACTAAACTGTCTTAATTTGTGCATCATTATGTCTGTTGTTCTGTAAACTGCTGCATGTGTTGATCAGTAGCTATATGAGTAACTATATGGGTTATTGATTGGTTGCCCAAGCATTTGTATGGGATACTGAGTGTGTGTGTGGGTGGCTGGGAGGTGTATGACTCTGTGCATAGATGTATGGGTTCAAAAGTGCATGTGGAAACAGCTGTATGGGCGGTTGACTGTGTGCATGACTGTATTGGTGAGTGAATAGATATCTCAGTGCTACATGTCAAAGTAAGTACATATGTAAAATACAGTACATGTGAGAGTTGACATATATAAATAACTGTGCATAAGAGCCAGTGAATGTGTGAGTGGCTGTATGGATCATTGTGCTCTTGTATCCAGGATTGTATAAGTGAGTAAATATGTTTTAGTATATGTTTGAATAAGTAAGGTGTGTATAACTGTATAGTTGTGAAAATGGAGCTGTGATTGATTCTTTGCATGACTGACTAGGTGTGTAAGTAACTCCATGGATGAGTGACAGTCTGTGAGTGTCTGTTTACACTGAGTGTATCTAAGGTTATATTAGAGTCTGAAGATGTTCATCGTATTATCACATGAATGATGTCATCAGTGATGTGATCAGTAATGTCAAATGAGATTTTATCAGTGATGTCATCAGTGATGTCATTTGAGATGTTATCAGTGATGTCATCAGTGATGTCATTTGAGATGTCATCAGTGATGTCATCAGTGATGTCACTGACCATGTCATGAATGATGTAATATGTGACATCATCAGCAGTGGATTGCGGGTGCGTGATATATAGTTAGTACAACTAACTATATATGGAATTTCATTGGTTTTGTGTGAGTAAAATAAGGTTTTTTAAATGCTAATTCCTAACTATATATGGTGTATAACCTATGGTTTTTTCAGTGAATTTTCAAGGTTTTGTAAATGCTAATTCCTAACTATATATGGTCTATAACCTATGGTTTTTTCAGTGAATTTCATTGGTTTTTTAACAGCTAATATCAAAACCTTTACAATGTATTCTTCTTTAAATAGAAAAATATTTTTTACATGTTTTTAATACAATTTTTTTTTAATTATTTTTTTTGTTTCGCTCCCGGTACGCGAACCGGTTAGCTTCCCGTTAGCTCAATCCGGAGGCGCGACCCGGTCCGCGAACCGGTAAACGTTCCGTTTGCGCACCTCTCGCGTTAGAAAACAACATCGTGACGCGTCGCGTCAGCATGACGTTTCGCATTCTCGCGTAATACGTCATATTACGTGCTACGTTAGCGTACCCGGTACGCGAACCGGAAGCGATCCGCGGCGCGGCGCCGACCGCGTAACATAAACACAGCAGGTCATGTGACTCGGTAATAACACTTTTCATTGGTTCATTTCACTTTTGGTTTCCTAATGATGTAATACTAGGTCATGTGATCTAAAATGAACACTTTTCATTGGTTTACAACTTTTGCTTTTCCCAAATGATGAAAATCCCTCCTTCTTTCCTCACTCTGACTTTCATCTTGGTGAGAGAAAGACCCTTTATTTACACTTTGACATGGCTTCAGTAGTAGCTTCAGCTGGTTCTAACCCACCACCTCCACCAAATCCAAGAAAGAGAGGACCACCTGCTGAAGTAATTTTGCAAGAAGAGGAAGAACAGGAAGAGGAGGAAGAGGAGGAAGAGCCAAGGTTTTTGCCAGAGGAGCCCAGGAGGTACAATCGAAAGGAGAATTACATTTGGCAATTCTATAGAATTCCTGAGGGGCAAAAAAAAGTGAATGCACGCTACGTGTTTTGCCGTATATGCGGTGATAGATTGTCAAGGGGAACTGAAAAAAAATACAGTTACGGCAATCACACTATGCATCGGCATATGAGTAGGTGGCACCCAAATAATTATAGTGCTGCCCAGCTACGTGATGAGCAACAAAATCCCCTCCCAATGGCAAGAAGATCGGTTGTTCCAGAGGTGTCGGGACCAGAGGCGAGGGAGATGATCCCAAACATCCAAATGTTGTTTGGGCACGTGAAGCAAGTGTGCGTGCACTGTGGCGATTTCATCTGCTACAGGGAAAGTAGCATCATTTTGATTATGAGAGCTATTCAAAATCATGTTAATGTTTGTCCGAGACGCCCCAAAGAATACATTCTTTTTTTTTTGTTGCTCCTGTTGAGCCCTTTACAATGGATCGTTTTTGTTTCCCCCCCCCAAAAAAACCCAAAAAAATTTAAAAACGTTCAGAAAATACAAAAAAAGTAAAAAAATGTTCAAAAAATACTAAAAAAAATATAAAACAACAAAAACATAAAAAAAAAGTTCTTTTCAGAACTACCTCCCCATTATAAAAAAATTGGTAGAATATTTGGAACTCTGCCAACCTCTATTTCTCTTAGTTCGCTCCCCGGAGCGCTACCCGGTACGCGTACCGGAAGCTAACCCAAAAAAATATTTTTTAAAAAAAAGAACAGTAAGTATAAGGTAAGCAAACAGACAGTTATGTGAAAAGAAAGACAGCTCTAGGGAGTAAACAAGAGATACTGTTACCTACAATCCACTGCTGATGATGTCACATATTACATCATTCATGACATGGTCAGTAACATCAACAGCAGTGGATTGCGGGTAACAGTATCCTTAGTTTACTCCCTATAGCTGTCTTTCTTTTAACATAACTGTCTGTTTCCTTCCCTTATAGTTACTGTTCTTTTTTTAAAAAAATTTTTTTGATCAGTCATAAACAGTGACATTAATAGAAACAGAGAGAATGAACAAGAGTGAAGAACTATGGTCCTCCTCAGCCACCCTCAGAAAACCAAGGGGGTCAAGATACATCTACCGTGCCCCCTTCTACCCATTCTGAACATTATTTGCCCTCCATCTTGTATCTTGATTCGACCGAAACACAAAATGGTGGACTCCCGTAACGCTGCTGGTTTGCGAACCGGGCCACTTCCCGGGAAGCGGTCCAAAAAAAAAGGTGGGAAAGTAATTCACAGACACTAAGAGTAATAGAGACGGAGTGAGTGAACAAGACTGAGGAACTATGAGAACAGAGGGACTGAGAAAAAGAGTGGAAGGATTGAGTAAGTAGGTAATAGAGAAAGGAATGAGGAAAGTAGCAAAGGCAGGAAACTGAGGGTTAAAGAAGTGAAGCAGTGGATCTAATAGTAGGTGAATGTGATAGAAATGTAACGAAAAGAGTACAACTATTTACCTTATAATTGCCGTTAAATTAATCACTTTTTATTTTTATACTTTCAATCTGTGAAAGAGAGAACCAACATTTGAAAAATATTAAAACATGTATTTAAAAATTACAAAAGACAAGGGAAAAGATTGAAGGACAAATAGTTTTTCAACAACGTTGACACTGACAGAAGCTTCTGCTTCTCCAGGTCCCCTACACAGTCCTAAAGATATACATTTTAAACTAACAGTATCTTGATGCAGATGAAGTGAGGCCTATCTTAAAACATGGTGCATCTTTTGCATTGCTCTTGTTTCAGAAAAGTGTCGCTTCAGGATGCCAATAACATGTCTCCTATCCAGAGATTTGTTTGAGGTGAGGCCTACTCAGAGTTCAAGATGAGATTTACACTTGTTGAAGTGTACAGAGGAGATAATATCTGTGAAAGTCTACCAATGAAGTGAGTCATGTCCACTGCACTCTTCAACAAAGTAGAAACCTCCTATGTTTCCCTGGACAGACCTAAACTTGATCTGCACAATGTGATTCATAATGATAGGAAACACAGGTGATGTAATTCAAATATGTGCAATTTATTTTGCTCATTTCACAATCACATCACTTGTGTTTCCTTTGCTTAGGTATCTCATTGTGCAGATGTAGTCCAGCATATGAAAGAATACGTAGAAGTGCAGCACTGCATGCAACAACTTTGACACTTACAGAAGCCTCACCTTCTCCATGCGTCCTACACAGTTCTACATATACATCATAAATGCAAACAGTACAGAATTAATTATACATGTTAAATGGTTTATTTTTGCTGTTCTCAGAATGTATCAAAATTCACTAAAAACAGTGACTTGAAGGTATTCATCATGTAACAGCGGGGAAAAAAAAACACAATCAAAATGATTGTGTTTAAAAAACCCATACAACATCAGAAATCAAAATTCAGAACTCCTTAAAGTTAACTTACTTTCCATGACGTCCAAGGATGTCCTATGAACAGCTTACACTCTTTTGTGCTGTTATTACTTTCAGCCCGCCACTTTCTGAAAGAAAACCTCCATCGTTTTTAAAAACACGTTACATGCAATAAATGACTTCTTGCTCTCTACCACTATTTTCCACAAGGCCAAATCTAGTCAGAGCCATTTATAACTCTTGGATTTCTTGTAAGCCAATCCCATCATTTGGCATTTCCGCAACTTTCAGAATTAAAATGTTGAAGATCATTTTCACAATCCTGGAATAGTAATATCTTCCCCTTCTTGCTCAGTCATGTTCTACATTTCCTATGACACTGATACTGCTTAATATGAAGCAGACTTACACTACCTCTATGACTACAACAATTATTTAATTCTCTACATCACTTTTAATCACAAAGCAATGTAAAACAGTAGACAGCATTGCAGACGTACATTCCCTCTACTCCATGTTTTGATTGGCTGCTTCAATTAGCTTATAAAAAGAAACAGTTTTTCTGAACTCATTCAAAGTGCACATATATCTCCATGATGTCCAGTCCTATGATTAGAAGTTATGTCTCTGAACTACACTTATCCTCAAGGCCAAATTGTGTAGGAGCCATTAGAACTTCTTGAAATTCCACAGAGCACATCCCGAGATTATTTCCCTAAAATTTTGGTTTTAAAAACACCAGGTAAGAGTTTTTAAGGTCATACGGCAATTTTTTTTTGAAAATTAAAACAGAATCATTGCAGAATGACCAGCCATTTCTAGACTTTAAATAAGCTGTGTAATGTCCTGATGATATTGAAGGGCCGTCATGATATATAATTGCTGTAGTTACAAAAGTCCTTCCTGATATTGACAACTGCGAAGCTACACATTTTTTTATTAAAGTTGTCAATTTTGTTCCATCAGGCCTACATCGTTGGAACATTAAAATGACGTACTGGCCATATGTTCGTATAAATAATGTGGACATCATTTCAGATTTACATTGGCTACACTCCATGTTGTGATTAGCAGCTTTTACTAGCTTATTAAAGGAGACTGATTTACTGTCTGGCAAAGTTAAATATATAAATCTTTCTGAGTCTACACTAGTAGTACTTGATATCATACAGTTCTCGCAGTCATGCTGCCATTGATAAGAAAGCCCAAACAGCTGATCTACATCTACACCTTCAGCATGTAATACATCAAGCATATACATTAAAAACTCCTGACAATCTTGCTGAATATTTTGAGAGAATTGTGTTTGGCCTGAACATCTGTCTAACAGATTTCGAATTTCAGACACACTTTCTATGTTTCTTCTATCAGTGGTACATTTCTCTAACACAGAATTTAACAAACCGCAAAATCTTTGATCAGAATTGACCACAATCTCTTCTTTTACATTTTTTAGAGAAAACAAAACATTAATTACTACATTAGCATAGCAGTTGACACCAGAACTGTTTTCAAACTGAAAACCAACAACATCTTCAACAGAATCCTTTTTGTTTCTGCTTGTAATTTTAGGTTCATTCACTTTTTGTCTTTTTGCTATAACCTCCCCAGTATTGTTCTCATTTCTTCGTTTCCGGCCTACCAGACGTTTCTCAAACAAAGGAAACTGAGGCAAATGTGGCGCATACTCTCTTCTTAACCTATTGTATTCCTTAACACAATCTAGATCTGCACAAATGTTTGTGACATCACACTCAATCAAGTACAATCCCGATAAAGTTCTAACTCGTGACAATGCCACATATGCCATACCCTCCTTGAACACAGAACTGCCAATATTCACCAATGCACTGTCTACACTTAAACCTTGCGATTTATGGATTGTCACCGCATATGCCAAGCAAACAGGAAACTGCTTACGGCGAACATATAAGTCTTTTACAAGCAAAAATCTAGCAGAACAACGAGCAATTAGCTGTACTTCCTCAATGCCATCAAATTTAATTTTTAAAAATTCAATTCCATCTCTATTTCTGTATTTCACAAAATCAACAACATTACCCATTGATCCATTTACCAGACCTCTTTCAACATGTAAATTCCTTCTTAAAATTATTCGGCAGTTCAAGCACACATTCAGAGTCTTTTCAAAACCTGCAGTTTTAGATATACTCTTCTCTAATGAATCCAATTTTGTTTTCAGATTCTCAGACAAAATAATTGTTGATCCCATATGCTCTACTCTATCAATAGCTTCCAGTTTCACAATCTCTTGCTTTTCTAAATGCAACATTTTGTTGTTAAATTTGGCACATTCTGCAAGAGTTGGCATCAAACATATTCCAGATTTCTTTTCAGTAATTTTCTGAAAAATATTCTCAGGCACAACATCTTGTTCTGGATATAAATTTGACAGTAATCGTGCATGTAAAGCTTCTTTCCCATGCTCGGTCACTTTTCCAATTCTAACATCTTGTAGAATAGTCTTGTAAACTTCATCCTTCGCCTGACGCATATTTTCATGCAGTTCAGCATAATTGAAGTTTAACCATATATTGACGTTGCCAATGCTGCCTAGGCACTTCCTGGTATCTTCATGCGTGAGCATTTTGAACACAGGTTGCCCTTTCACTGGTGTCAGCTGCAAAAGATCTCCGAAAACAATGATGTGTTTGCCACCAAATAACACATCATACTCTGTTTTGAGAACTTCTTGCATCCTCAAATGCACAAAGGCAAGCATGACATTGGAAACCATGCTTACTTCGTCAATGATAAGAAGTTTCATTTTCCTCAAGATTCTTGAAACTTCAAAACAAGCATCTCCAGATAGCTTGTGATATTCTAATTTGTTGTCATGCTCCACTGGCAGCATCAGTAAACGATGTAAAGTAATCCCTTTAATATTATGTGCTGCCAGTCCAGTTGGAGCAGTGACAATACAAGACAGCGATGACTCTGTCCTTTCCTGCAAATAGCATGAAATTGCTTTAATGAGGAAACTTTTTCCAGTTCACGCTTCTCCACTCACGTACAGTCGGACAGGCTTCAACGACGTACATGAGCACTCTTTCTTATCATGACTTAATCCATGATCAATTTGCATGGTAACTTCGTCATATATTTTCCTCTGCTCAACGTTGAGTTGCCTTTCCAACTCTTCTAAGTTAACCGCATCCTCTTGAGCATGTGCCATGGCTCTTTCCACTTCATTCATAGCAGTGGCAGCTTCATTTTCGATAAGAGGTCCTCCTAGTGGATCCTGACTCAATGAAGCAGAACTCTGACTGTCCTGAGAACTGTCTCTGGCAATCTCGGCTGCAATCGTTGCTTCCTGCTCAATTTCCGCATTCAACATTTCTACATATTTGGGAAAAGCAGGACATTCTATGGTCTCCTTGGCGGCATTGAAAGAGTCTTCGTAACAGAGGAAATCTCCAAGCAGTTCCTCTTCTGCACGCCAAGGCTTGAAAAGTTGCAAAAGTGCTAAATAGAAAAACTCCTTTTTTTCAGGAGATTCGCCACTCAATTTTCGATGGTTTACCAAGTGGCATTTTCTTTGCTTGACCAGACATCCCTCACTTCCTATTACAGCATACACTCCTTTCTCAGTATCTTCTTTGATGTTCCTCTTGAATATGTAATTTTGCAGAACCTCATACAGACAAACATTCCCGAGGTGACTGCTTCGATTTGGATAATATGTATCCAACATGTTTGTCTTCAAAATGTCGGTACTGTTTGGCTCCTTTTCCGCCAAATACTCAATTTCCCGCACAGGTTTGAGAACTCGATTACGCGTTGCAGCAAGACCAAGACTCGCCCAAACGATACTCCTGGACTTGGCATAGAGACTTGCTGAAGACAACCGGTCAGAACATTCGTACGCTCCGATTTCTCGATGCGACAACATCTTCAGACTGAAACTGTACAACTTCTTGCTGAGGCTCTTTTCATGGGAAATGTCCTCCCACATATCCTTCAATTCTGTCTTCTCTTTTTTGGTGATGTAAGACGTCACATACCGAGCCACAGCCATACAGTTATCAGCCACAAACTGTATATCCATGTTAGCATTCCACATGGACAAAATCACCGGGTTGTAGTCGTTGATGTACTTGGACTCTTCGTTCCTCTTCAAATTGTATGTGTTTTTAGGTGATTTCTTCATCACATTATGTCGCAGCGAAGACATCAAACTGTTTACTCTTCCTTTAGAAATCACCGGTCGTGGAAAGCCGAAATGACATTTGGTGTAGAACTTGTCTTTGTTTCGGAATTTACGACGGCAGTACTTTCCACATCGATGGCTTTGGAAACGCAGAACTTTTTCTCTTAGGCTTTTCTTCTCCTTTGCGTTTGGAACAGCACACGTAGAATACTGTTGGATGAAACTCATCACTGAGTCTTCTGGATCCGTTCCAAATTTAGGTGCATCCTTGATCCACAGCAACATATGTATATGAGGAGCACCTCTTGCTTGGTACTCCTTTCTCCAGAAGAAATCCAACACCTCTCCAAGAGGTGGATTCTTCTTATTCATGATGAAAGACATCATAGCTTCAAATCTATGATTGAAGTACCTACATACATTGACTGGATCCAAAGAGCACAGTTCTCCGGGTGTCTTGAATTCGATGTTATCTACGTTAGCATTTGCCTCTCGTAGAAATTGAAGTAAGTCTTCCCAGCCATACTCGGCACAACTCAGAGTGAGGAACCATGTGGGAGTACCTAAGTTCCTCAGCATACATTTTAAATCACCATGACGACGGTACCAGTACTCATTAGTACCACGCTGACACGCCATGAGATTAATCAGGTGAGAATCCAAAATACTATCTTGGACATTGACTTTATCCATAAAATCACTTGCCGAGATGTTTTGCATGTGTATACCACTTTTCAAGATGTGGTTCACTGCATATGACAGTCCAGACAGATCGCTTTCAAACAGGAGATGAAACAAATAAGGAATGCATTGTCGAAACCTAGCATCTCCTGCATACAATCGCAAAGTCCGGTATTCAGAAGCAGGAATTTGATGAGGTCGCTCATCATATCTTCCTCCCTGACCTGTTGGAAAAAGCTGTGGGAAACACCGAGCTTCCAAACTTTCCTCCCAAACACTAATGGGACTCCCTTTGGCTTGTTTCATTTGAAACAACTCAATAGCATTCCCCATGACTTCCTTGGAATGCAAAGGATGAACACTATAATGTTCATATATTTCTTCACTAGTAGAGGGTTCTACTTTCTCAATTTGACCAGCACACAAATCGCTATCCTCTTCCTCACTTACTTCCTCTTCTGCAACATATACATTCTTATAGTATTTATTATTTTTTTTCAAATACAATGTTGCCTTTTTAACTTTCCTAACATCTACTAAATCTTGCCATATTTTCTTATTCTTTGTCGGAACCCCATTAACTAAGATAACCAGAGGTTCCTCTTCCACTTTTTCTACTCCAATTGTGTTAATGTTTTTCTTGAAATCTAGAGGCAAATAAACAACTCTTCCCTTTAATCCTCTCTGTAAATCTGATGGAGGCAATTTCCCTGTCTTTGGCTCCATTCTTACAATAGCCTGAAAGGGATGGATACTTTGAATCAAAATAGATTCATAAGTATTTAAGTCCTTCAATTCAGAAGGAATCTCAACCAATTCCAGATTATTATGAACTGCTCTAGCAGGCATCTGGTTTTGTTTTAATTTGTTACAACAATAAGTACACACACGTTGATCCAATCCCAAATCAAAACAATTTTCTACCATCAAGTATGTTGCAAAATCCTTCCATTCACTATTATTTTCCCTTTCACTTTTTGCATATAAATCCACTAACTTAGTCTGATTCTTATAATAAGTGCGTCTACAACACACACAAGTGAAATTAGGCCTCTCACTTGATTTCACGTCAAACGTCGCAATTTCCCTCTGGAAATTATCTGTACTGGAAACCTGTACACTATCTTCCACATGACCCTCTACTTCTTGCTCAATTTCAACATTCTCCTCTTTACTTCCAAAGTAACAAAACTCAATTTCTTCACATATATTCTTCACATCTATTTCAGAACCATGCAAAAGAGCAGCGCATAATTGTTTCAGCATAATTGCTGGACTCTTAGCATAATACAACATTCTAACTAATTTCCTCACTTTGTTATGATGCACTGCTAGCATCCTGAAATGATGAAAAACACTCTGGCATACTCTCCTGGAAAGACAAGCCAGTGAATGACCATGCAAACCTGTCACTTCTCTTACTCTGCAAGGATCTAATTCTTGCAACAACATCATTTTCTGCTTCAAACTTTTTTTGTTAAATGACCGTACAAAATCACAAAGCAAATTGATGGAATCCTGTCGCACACTGCAAATACTACTACACTTCCAGGTGTACACAGGACCCTTAGCACGTCTTCCTAAAACCACATTACCTAACAACTCTTCTGCCTCTGTTGTCACAAGTTTTTCTTTTTCAACTGGACAACCATCTTTCACTTCATAAGCACGACCACTGGTGTCAACTGCATGCACCAAATCATTATCCTGGAAATAACTCTCCTCATTAAAAAATGCCTCACAGCTTGAACTATGCATCCATTCTCCAGAAAAAACTTCACAAAAATTACTACGATTAACTATTCTCTTCCATCTACTATTTCTTTTGAAATCAAAAATTGCCTTGTTTAGCTTCCTAATTCTATTGATTATCAAAATAAATAACTTACGTTTAATTTCAAATGCCTGATCAATAACTTTCTCAACTTTTTTTTTTCTCTTATAAAAAACTAGTTTCTGTTGACCTTTCTTAATATTTTTTAACAAATTGCCAATTATCCTGTTGCGGAACATTCGTTTACGAATCTCCCTAAACTGTTGTTTCCTTCTACTATCATGCACAGATTTATCTCTTGCTCTAGCAGTAACATTTTTCATTGTCCTTTTCTTTCCATTTGATTTCCTTCTCGTTTTATGGACTGAAACATTTTCTGTAGTAATATTTTTTTTATTACAAATATTTCTTATGAAATATTTAGAGCTCTTACCCGGTGCTTTCTTCGTGGCTTGAGAAATCTTTTTGTTAGAGGACTGCTGCGTTTTTTTTTTCACCTGCTGTCTTTGACGTTTTGCAGCCTTTATCTGTCTTTGTATTGTAGGCATGGTGAAATCTTGAAATGATCTGCAGTTGAATCTGTGGAAAAATATAATAAAAAATGTTAATAAACATTATTACCAAACAGTAAATCAGTAACAGTGATCAAAAACTTAACACACTACTTGACATTTTAATTTGAAGATTTTTTAGTCATTGGCAATTTTACAATACAGAAATACCAGAAAAGAAATGACATTTATATTTATGTTACCTATGCTTTTTTATATGTGAATCTGATCTAATTTTATGAGCATATTTTAATATTTTATTGAAGACACTACACATAACCTGTTTTTGAAGCTGTCTTTATTTTTAAATTAAACGGTTTACCTTTTTACTTTTTATTGATTATAAATTTTAAAAATAAATGTTTATATTTCCAAAGGCTCAAGCAGGTCAGCTTCCCATCCTATATCATATAATTCGGACAAATCTGCATCCTCATCACGCTCTTCTTCATCCTCAGGATTTAAATCATCCAAAGGATCAACATCCACTGATGTTTCAATTACAAGTTCAATGATGAGGTCAAAATCAACTGATTGCAGATTGTCGCTCATGTTGAGGTTGTCTTTATCTTTAAAGAAAGATAACAACAATGAGATGTTGCAGAGTAAGAAACAAATCTCAGAGATTATAATAGTAAAATTGTTTAACAAGATTAACATTTTGCAGCTATTATTTAGCCATGTCCAGCAATGCTGAGCAGGTGAAGCCTATGTCTAATTTTTCACTGAACAGGACTCATCTCTTCTTAACCTTGGATAAGCCTCACCGACTCTGTGTCCCCTGCACATACTTAAATGTTAAAGGGCAGATTTATATTAAATGGCACATCCCCAGGCATGCACCAGTTAATGTGCACCACTGCTTTACCACCCATGGTGTGCCGCATTTACAATCAGATAGGAGAAAGCTGCGTCAAAACCCTGCGCCTGCTTGAAGCTGGCATAGGTCTTGACGCAGCATTGTGGAGATGGGGCACCCCTGAGCCTTGCTGGAGCTGCATCGCACTTGCGATACAACTCCAGCAATGCGCCACCTTTACGGCACAGATGCGTCACGCATCTGTGCCGTTTTTGCCCCATGCTGCGCCGCATTGTAAATGCAGCACAACATGGGTGGCGGAACAGCGGCGCAGGATGACTGTCACATCCCTGGTGATGCGCCAGTCATCATAAATCTATCCCTAAGCTTCTTATCTTGTTACAGATGAACTGCCATATGTATCATCAAAATATTTTACATTTTCTAAATAGCGAATTTTAAGGAATAAATAGCGATTCTTTACCATTCCTAATTTGCGATGAGCAAATTGCTAATTGCAAGTTACCCATTCATTTCCATGGCCTAGGAGGCTCATATGAATGAAGGTTTAATTTGCGATTAGCAATTTGCTCATCACAAATTAGGAATTTTTCCAAGGGTGCAGGGGTGTCTCAAGAACACCCTGCTGCACCCCTGAAAAACAAATTTGGGGGCATATGGCACACATACATGCCCTAAGGGCATGTGTTGGCGTCATATGGCACCTTTTGTTTTTTTGAAAAAAAGCTTTTTGAAAAGAATTCACAAATTACCACCAATTTACCACAATAGTTTCCAAATCCTTAATGTCATTTTTTACATAGTTTTTGTTTGATACATTGCATTTAAGTAGTCACAAAATTTGCAAATCCTTCAGTGCAATTGCAAAAATAAGGAATAGCAAATTTTGCTACTCCTTATTTTGCATCAAACTTGTTTGATACATACCATTTGTCTAATTAACATTCGCAAAGGCCGAAATTCATAGAATTTTGATCTTTGCAAATGCTAATTAGCTTGATACATATGGCCCCAAGTGAGGCCTGTCTTGCGACATGGTGCATCTTTTGCATCACTGCTGCTTGGGTTTTATGTGGTATGTTTTTTTAACACCATGACATATCTGCCTAAATGCATCAATTTGTAATGTTGTCGCCTCATAGCAAATCTTTTGCACCACCGCTGCATCATAAAAGTGACGCACAGTGGCACAAAAAAGGCATACACCTATCATAAATCTGTCCCTAGCATTTTAAATGATTAATCCAGGATGACAATAAAGTGTGTCCTATCCAGAGGTTTGTTTAAGGTGAGGCCTACTCAGGATTGCAGATTAAAGTTACGCTTGATGAAGAATACAGAGGAGATAATACATATAAAGGCCTACCAATGAAGTAAGTAATGTGCACTTTATTGCGCCAGTCATCATAAATGTATCCCTAAGCTTCTTATCTTGTTACAGATGAACCACCATATGTACCATCAAACTATTTTGCATTTCCTAAATAGCAAATTTTAAGGAATAAATAGCAATTCTTTACTATTCCTAATTTGCAATGAGCAAATTGCTAATTGCAAATTACCCATTCATTTCCATGGGCTAGGAGGCTCATAGGAATGAAGGTTGCAATTTGTGATTAGCAATTAGCTCATCACAAAATAGGATTTTTTTCAAGCGTGCAGGGGTATCTCAAGAACACCCTGCTGCACCCCTGAAAAAGAAATTTGGGAGCATATGGCACACCTACATGCCCTAAGGGCATGTATGGGCGTCATATGGGACCTTTTTTTTTTGTTGAAAAAAATGCTTTTTGAAAAGAATTCGCAAATTACCACAAACTAGAAGTTGGTGGTAGTTTCCAAATCCTTAATATCATTTTTTACATATTTTTTTTTTGATACATTGCATTTAAGGAATCGCAAATTTTGAATTATTGACATTTTAAGTCATTTCCACATGTGCAGTGTTTTCAAAATATAATTTGAAAATCGTTTTTGGGGAAAAGTAATGGTTTGCAAATTTATGACAAGGACATAATGGTGTATGCTTCTCTATAAGGCATTTCAGTGTCTCTGATGTCATTTTTCCCATATTACATTATAAGACCTTTCCCCATGGAGCACATTCCTTGTAAATATGCTCCCACCTGTGCATTGCGAATTTAGATTTTGACTGTTTCAGTCACTTAGCCATGTTGAAAGTGACCCAAAAAAATTGCAAACGTTTTAAAATAACACATTCATGTGTCTTAAGGACATTTTAAGTCATTTCCCCATGGACAATGTTTTCTAAGTGGCGCAAAAGAGGTATACACCTATCATAAATCTGTCCCTAGCATTTTAAATGATTAATACAGGATAACAATAAGATGTAGCCTATCCAGAGGTTTGTTTAAAGTGAGGCCTACTCAGGATTGCAGATTAAAGTTACGCTTGATGAAGAATACAGAGGAGATAATACATGTAAAGCTCTACCAATGAAGTAAGTGATGTCTACTTCATTGCGCCAGTCACCATAAATGAATCCATAAGCTTCTTATCTTGTTAGACATCAACCGCCATATGTATCATATAACTATTTTGCATTTCCAAAAAAGCAAATTTTAAGGAATAATTAGCGATTCTTTACCATTCCTAATTTGCGATGAGAAAATTGCTAATTGCTATTTTACCCATTCATTTCCATGGGCTAGGAGGCTCATATAAATGAAGGTGCAATTTGCGATTAACAATTTGCTCATCACAAATTAGGAATTTATTCCAAAGGTGCAGGGGTGTCTCAAGAACACCCTGCTGCAACCCTAAAAAAGAAATTTGGGGGCATATGGCGCACATAAATTTTAACAACATTCCTTTACCTCAACAACGATTTTCAAATCATAACTTCAAAACACTACACATGGGAAAATTACTTACATTGTCCTTAAGACACATAAAAGCGTTTTTTGATTGGCTTTCCTGCATGGTAGGGTCACTTTTAACATGGCTATGTAACACAAACATTCAAAATCAAAATTTTCCATGCACATGTGGGAGCATATTTACAAGCAATTTGCGCCACAGAGAAATGTCTTACACTAAAATGAGAAAAATAACATCAGGGACAGTCAATTGCCTTATAAAGAACCATACACCATTATGTCCTTGTCATGAATTTAAAAACAATTCCTTTTCCCCAAAAACGATTTTCAAATCATAATTTCAAAACACTGCACATGAGAAAATGACTTAAAATGTCATTAAAACACATGAAAGCGTTTTTTGATTGCCTTTCGAGCATGGTTGGGTCACTTTTAACATGGCTATGTAACACAAACATTCAAAATCTAAATATTCCATGCACATGTGGAAGCATATTTACAAGCAATTTGCGCCACAGAGAAAGGTCTTACACTAAAACGAGAAAAATAACATCAGGGACAGTCAATTGCCTTATAAAGAAGCATACACCATTATGTCCTTGTCATGAATTTAAAAACAATTCCTTTTCCCCAAAAACGATTTTCAAATCATAATTTCTAAACACTGCACATGGGAAAATGACTTAAAATGTCATTAAAACACATGAAAGCATTTTTTGATTGGCTTTCCAGCATGGTTGGGTCACTTTTAACATGGCTATGTAACACAAACATTCAAAATCAAAATTTTCCATACACATGTGAGAGCATATTTACAAGCAATTTGCGCCACATAAATCATAATTTTCTCCTTAAAGCACACTATTCTCTATCTAAATTAAAGAAATATTTTCTCACCTTAGCAAATACTTTGAGTTTGAAAACAGTCTAAGAAACACACCAATTTGTCTTCAGCAGAGCAAAAGGTATGCACTCCAGAGTCTGCAGCTATCAAAAGCACAGAAATGCTGTAATTCTTCACACATATTTCTCATGTCACCCAATCAAAACTCTTCCCTCACTTTTTTTCAAATGAAAACCCTTCCCCCTCTGCCCTTTCTGCCTATTTTCCATAGCAACCACCTCTTGGAAAAACTCTGGTGTTTGCAAGTTCACACAACAATGTTGCAATTGAACTCTGAACTCTCAGTGCACCTGCATATCCAGTGCATTCTTTCATTTAATGATTTTTTATTGACCACTCAAAATACATCTTTCAAAGAACACATCTGTGCACCCTAACTTTCTGTTTTCATCAATCAAAATCCACCAATCACTGTTACTGCTTCATGAACACAGAAACTCCACAGTTTTTTTTTCATTTTACACTCTCATTTTTTCAACTGCCATTTCATTGCCACACTTCATCTGACTGCAGGAGAACCTTCTCTCACCATGTTTTCTGTCTGGATTGTTGGTCATAGTTATATTCACTGGGCTCAAAGGTACGTTGAAAGCAGGAATTTACCTAACCTCAATTTACAAGATGTGGAAATTAAGTGGTTTGGCCACAGAGGATTAAAATGTCACCAATTGATACCATTGGTGAAAACCTTTATGCATTTGCCAAAACCTGACCTGTTAATTGTGCACTGTGGAGGTAATGACTTGGGCACTTTGACTGGTGTAGGTCTGGAAATGCTTTTAAAGGACACCTTTGAGCAATTAATGGCACTTTTTCCTCAGACTGCCTTGGTATATTCAAATATATGCCAAAGACAGAAATGGAGGTGGTCAAACCAATTTTGTCCACAAATTGAGAAGTCGAGGAAGCATGTGAACAAATCTGTTTCAGCTTACATGAGAGACCATGGAATGGGCTCCCTGTACAACAATAACTTGCGTTACTACATGCAAGATATCTACAGAGGAGATGGAGTTCACTTCTCAGATGAGGGCAACAGAGTTTTCACTCTGAATTTAAGAATGTGCATTGGTACCTACTTATAAGTACCTAAATGTACCATAAACCCAAAAGCTCTTCTCAGAGCTACCCTACATCTAATCACTCACAATTATTATTTTACTCTAACTTTTTTCACTAATTTTCAACAAAGTACGCTCCCTGGGGCGCTACCCGGTACGCGTACCGGGAGCTAACCTCGCGAAATTTTTTTTAAAAAATGTTTTTTTTTCGCACATATAAACCTCCTCAGCCACCCTCAGAAAACCTAGGGGGTCAAGATAACTCTACCGTGCCCCCTTCTACCCATTCCGAACATTATTTTCCCTCCATCTTGTATCTTAATTCGACCGAAACACAAAATGGTGGACTCCCGGAACGCTTAAGGTCCGCGAACCGAGGCGCTCAACGGTTCGCGTACCGGGTCGCTCCCTGGGAAGATAAAGGAAATAAAAAATAATCAAAAAATCCAACAATCAATTAACATACAGCATTTGAAAAGACTATCATTCATTTTTCATTGTAGTACGCTCCCCAGAACGCTTCCCGGTTCGCGGACCGGGCGCTAACCACGAATTTTTTTTTTTTTTTTTTGCCCCGCGGGGCCCCTTTAAAACCTCCACATTAAACCTAGGGGGTCAGCGAGGATCTACTATGCCCCCTTATAGTTATTTCCCCCTTTGTTTTGGCCTCCTCTTGTCTCTCGATCCTACCGAGAGACAAGATGGCGGCCGCTCCGGACTGTTTAGAATGTTGACAGACACCGGAGAGCCAATCAGCTTCGCTACGCGAAGTTCCGGTACGCTTAAGGTCCGCGAACCGGGGCGCTGCCCGGTCCGCGCTTACAGATATATATCTTTTTTTGAACGTTAATTTCTCAAAATCCACTGCAGCACATATATTGAGACCTACAAAAGGCACATCGGGCTACCAGTCCCTACAATTTAGCCAAGTTTCGTGCAAATCCATTCAGCCGTTCGGGCTAAAAGTGAGGCTAACCGCCCTATGGAAAACTCAATGTTAAAAACACGTTTTGGGACCCCCTTTTTTCTCGGCCCCCCCTGGACGAACCCCCCCCAAATTTTCAGGGGCTGCTCAGAAACAAAATGTTCCATTTTCCAGAAAATTTCAGCCAATTCCGTCCACAAACGCCAAAGTTATTAGACATAGAATTTTCAAAAATCCCATTGGGAAAAAATCCTAACTATATATACCTATATACCTATATACCTATATATACCTATATACCTATATACCTATATATACCTATATACCTATATTACCTACTGGCGACCGCCAGTAGGTAATATATATATATATATATATATATATATATTTTATTTTTTTTTCAGCTCCTCAAACACCAGCCAGCTCCACTCAAGAACAGGTGCACGTCAGACGGGGGTGTTCCCATCCATGTATTCCTGCTCCAGATTCCACCAGGTAATCGTACCTGAAAATAGAAGACAGCACTCGCAGGGGGGAGTTTCCGATAAAATTTTATTCATAAATTCGGAAACTCTGGCACACCAGACGCATTTTGATACTTAGCCTTTGTCAATTGTTGCACAGAAACGTCGCGCCCACCATTGCTTTTATCTATACACATTCAAAATGAATACCCGCTACATTGACAGTAAAAGGGGACTATGCAGTGAAGCAACGGTGGTACCGCCATCTTTGAACGATCAAAATTGAACAAATAAACGTATATAACGTGCTAATGGTTTGAACAAAGACATGTAAGCGCAAGCGGTATCCTTTTAGTAAGATTTCAACTCAATCACATGTTGGAAAAGGAAGGAATCGATATACATTGACAAATGCTCTGTCAGGCTGCCCTGTAAAGCCACAATTGGCCTACCAGGGGGGTTCAATACATCATTATGAACCTTAGGCAGGTAGTAGAAGGTAGGAATAATGGGATTTAAACATTTTAGAAATAAATGTTCCTTAGAGCTCAGCATATTCTTATTGTACGAGCAAGAAATTAGTAGATGGTAATCCGTGATGCTCTGATTATAGATTTTAGCATCTGTCTTGATGTAACAAACAGTGTCATTTAATTGACGATATGCTTCTGTTTCATATTGGATTTGGGTAAGTAGGACAATATTTCCTCCCTTATCAGATGATTTACAAATAAGGAAGAATCTTGACACAATTTATTCAATGCAATATGTTGTTTTTTCGAAATATTTCTGGCTTTCTGTTGGTATTTATTGTCCTTTCGTAGACGTACCAGGTCCTTTATGACTGCCTCCGAGAAAGTGTCAATAGCATCAGTTGTCATTTGTGGTAAAAATACAGATTCAGGTTTGAAATTACTCAGGCCTCCACTTTGTTGAATTTCCATTTGTGCCACTATTTGTGTAGCTCTTATATTCAGATCTTCCACTGCAGTGGCCTCAGTTCTCAAACTTTTTTGTAGAAGGATTTCTTGCTGCGAGTTGCGGGAGGCGAGCCTTCGTTTTTTTGTCCCCAGTCCCAGTCCCATGCCTCGTCTTCCTCTTGCTGCCCGTTCTGGAGGCTTGCCTCTGCCCCCCTCCAGTTGTTGTTTTCTAATTAGTTTGATTTCCTCGTGAAAAGGAGATCTCGTCAGCAATGAATCTCCGTGGCCTTCTTCACCAGAAAATTCATCCCCTGTTACCTCCATGGGTTGTGCAACGTCTGTCTTAACTCTTTCCTCAGGTTGTCGTATTTTTTGGCGAATCTTAATACTCTGTCTAGGCTGTAATCTCATTCGTCCCGGTCAAATTTCTCTTCTTTACGCTGCTTGATTTTTTTGTTCATATGTTTTCAGTCTTTTTTTAATCTGTTCCCGTTTTCCATCCAATTTGCTGTGATCCTCTTTCTTGAGTAATTCATTTTCCAATTCTTTAATGAGCACTAAAGCTTTGTCGCGGTCACTCCACAAAAATCTTAAGAGAATCTCCAACATCCCTCGGCAGGATTGGGCTATGTGTTCAGCCCATGCATCCATCAGTAAGGGGTCTGGGTTCTCAGAAGCAGGAACAGTGTAAATCATTAACCCTCTCTGGACGCGATTCACTTCTATGTTGTTTTGTAAGGCAGTGGCCTCCCACCACTTCCTGAGTGCCTGGAGTCGCATTCTTATTTCCAGCTTTATCAGTGCTGTTGTGCTTTTTCTTGAACATGTTCTGAGCCACTTCTCGCGGTTCCGTTTCACAATACATTTAATTATTTCAATGCTTGCTGCGTAGCGCAGCTCAGATGTACGTGCCACTGTCCCCCTTCGTTCAATGGTAATGCGTATAATTAGGAGAGTTTGTTGTGCCACAGGCACCTTACCGGGATGTTATCTTTGTTTCACACGCCATTCGCATCACTCTCAGGTGGCAACCTCCCGATAACGGTAAAGAATCTTCTGGCTCCCTCTCTCCGATATTGCTCGCAACCACGGTGCAGCTGGAAAATTTTGATTCAGCTCTGCAAACACCAGCCAGCTGCACTCAAGAATGGGTGCACGTCAGACGAGGGTGTTCCCGTCCACGTATTCCTGCTCCAGATTCTACCAGGTAATCGTACCTGAACATAGAAGACAGCACTCGCAGGGGGAGTTTCCGATAAAGTTTTATTCACAAATCGGAAACTCGGGCACACCAGACGCGTTTCGGTCCTTAGCCTTTGTCAATTGTTGCACAGAAACGCCGCAGCCACAGTTGCTTTTATCTATGCACATTCAGTGAAACAACGGTGGTACCGCCATCTATGAACAATCAAAATTAAACAAATAAACGTATATAACGTTCTAATGGTTTGAACAAAGACATGTAAACGCAAGTGGTTAACTAAAACCCCAGTAAACATGATTGTATATTTAAACCCATGATGAGTTACCATATGGCGTCCCTAACAACCACCTATTAAATGGGTTGAAATTTTCAATCATGTTTACTGGGGTTAACCTGAATTTGTGAATATAACTTTATCGGAAACTCCCTCTGCGAGTGCTGTGTACTATTTTCAGGTTCGATTACCTGGTGGAATCTGGAGCAGGAATATATATATATATATATATATATATATATATATATATATATATATATATATATATGAAAAAAGCAGTCCCAATTCCGTCAAATGACGACGGAATGAAGTAGGTCTGGACCTCGAAAATCCCTCACAATGCAGCGTAAAATAGCCAACAAACAAAATCACTGCTCAAGATGAGTTTTAGCAGGAAGACGATTTATTCCATTAAGGATGAGATTCTTTCTGCCTGAGTAGCTTCATGCGGTACCCACCCCGGCCGGGATAAGGTACAGAACACAGAACCGTGTATTCAAAATCCTTAAGCTTTTTGTCATGCACTGAGCGAAAATGCCTCGCAACAGGATAGCTGTTATCACTATTGACAATCGCACAAATGTGCTGCAAAATTCATTGGTGGACGGGAAGCTTAGTGCTTCCAATGTACTCTAGATTGCAGGTACATTTCAATTTGTATACTATAATATACAAATTATTATATGTATATATATATATATTTTTTTTTTTCCAAAGCAATTTGAAATAAAACACCGCACTCTTCTAGGTTTTGATTAAGCTTTTTAATCCATCAAGGAAACGACTTCCTCACCTACGCGTTTCAAACAGATTACTGTTCTTGCTCACGGTAGTTACAAGTCCATTTTTTCTTTTTACTATTTATTTTAGCACTTAGCTACCACCCACATTGTACTATAAATGTACATTTATGCAGCGAGCGAGATAACAACTCGACCCGCTATGTAATGGTTTTATTTCAATAAAACCATAGGCACTCAGCCATCATGAGTCATCCGAAAGTCAAATAATCAGACTGTTATATCTTGTAAAAGAGACCTGACATGGTTTGTTTTCACCAAAAACTACCCCTCCCATAATGCATCCTAATTGCCACATGGGTAGGAGGGTATAAATAGTAAAAAGAAAAAATGGACTTGTAACTACCGTGAGCAAGAACAGTAATCTGTTTGAAACGCGTAGGTGAGGAAGTCGTTTCCTTGATGGATTAAAAAGCTTAATCAAAACCTAGAAGAGTGCGGTGTTTTATTTCAAATTGCTTTGGAAAATTGTAACGAGTCCTGTCCTTGACTCGGCACCGGCACCAGCTGAATGGTCGCTCCTCCTCCAGCAAGGGACATTTGCTTGAACATATATATATATATATGTATATATATATATATATATATATATATATATATATATATATATATATATATATATATATATATATATATTTACGAAGCTTGTCACTCAAAAAGACAGGAAACTGCCAAATACAGAGCAACAAAGAGTCGACCCAAAAGTGCTGGTGCAAGGTGGTTTATTCGAGTGAAGCCAGCGCTGCCGCCATGACGCGCTTCGCCTTCGAGAAGGCTTGATCACATGACAAACTGCTCGACAGTGAGCAGAGCAGTTAAAGTTACAGTGCATGTAATTGAATCATAAAAATGGTAGAAATACTGTGCAATAAAACACTGAGATCATTGGATCCTTATCAAATGTCCTGATGAAACATCTAAAATGTGTTCAATAATGTTTCACAATTGATAAAACCAAATGTACAGTTTAGAAAGCAGAGATAATATTTACAGAGCAACAAACTGGTAAAAAACGATATACATACATGACAAATAATTTTATCTATGTACAAGAGCGTCGGCCCATTGCTTATGTGTAATCCAAATAACCAGTTTGTGCAAAAAGTCAAATAATGTGCTCATATATGATATAATGGCGTTAGTCCAAAATCATGAGACAACATTTGTAAAAGATCTGAATAGAGCCCAAGTGGGCCTGTCACAATGCCTGCTAAAACACATTGAAAGTGCAAATAGTGATAGTGCAAAAATAGCAATAAAGTGCAAGTGTTATGACAGTTAATTCCAAAATTAAATCATAGAAAAATTCTTAAAAAGATTCTTCATTTTATAGTTAAAAAATATTCCTAATTATGTACAAAGAGAGTCACCACTTGGGGAACAGAAATTATACTATGAATCCGGACAGGTCTTAAGGGCATACTGATTAATCCTAAATACAAGTAAAAAGATCTTCCCTATCATTAAGACCATTAGGATTCTTCGTATTAAGCTCCAAGATGTATCTCGTCTCAAGGAGACGGAGTTTGGCCTCACGGTCACCTCCTCTCCTTGAGATTTTGACACAATTAATTAAGAAAAATTGGAGCTTATCAGGTATGCCATGGTGTTTTTCCTGAAAGTGCCTGGCAACCGGATAATTTTGATCGTGCCCTGATATTGCGCGTATGTGTTGGAGTATCCGTTTGTGGGCGGGCAGTTTGGTACTGCCCACATACTGGAGTCCACACGGACACTCCAACACATAAATGGCATATATATATATATATATATATATATTACCTACTGGCGGTCGCCAGTAGGTAGTTATAGTTAGGACCTAGTTTCCGTAGGAAATCCACAACATTCTATTTGAAATAACTTTGGCGCCGGTGGATGAATCTTCGCAGATTTCTCCAAGGAGTTGGCTCTGCTCCTTCCCTGAAAGTTTAGGGGTGATTCGTCAAGTGGGGGCCGAGAAAAAAGGGGGGTCCCAAAACGTGTTTTCCCCATGCAATTTTCCATAGGAACCTTTAGCCAGGCCTACAGCCCGAACGGCTGAACGGAATTACACCAAATTTGGCAGAGAGGTAGAGTTTGGTTTGCAGATTGGTGTAAATCCGTTCAGTAGTTTCTGAGAAAATTACAAGTAAAATCATAGTGATGTCTAGAGACAGAGTACTACACGCAGATGGACATCCGTTCAATTACGAACGGGATCTGCAGGCTGATTGGCTGTCAACTCTCTGTCAACACTCGAAACCAGGAAGTGTTGGCGGCCAACTTGTGCCTCGGTAGCAAATAGTAAAACAAAGTTTAAAAACTGCGGGGTACGCGTATCCTACTCGTATGCGGTGGAAAAGAAAAAAAAAGTAGAAGTCTGTTTTATTCTTTATTAGCTCCCGGGGGGGGGGGCAAATCCCGGGGGCAATTTTTTTCTATAATGAGGGGTTGAAAGGTCCCCCGAGCCCCGGGGAACGCCACCCCCGGGGTTTTATTTTGAAGTATGCGGGGAGGTACACGGCTCCCCCACATGCTCCTGGGACCGCCACCTTCCTGGGGCAGTAATATTTAAAAAATTGGGGGGTCCGTGACGGCACGGACCCCCCAGCCGCGGGGACCACCACCTCTCAGGGCTTTTTAATGTTGGGAGGGGGTCATGCAGCCTCCCTCCTGGAGTTCTTGATGGTCCTGGGGTCCGACACATCCCAGGACCTGCTCCTGCAGTGTCCTGGGGTGCCTTCCCCTGGGACACTGCTGTTTGCTATGGGAGGGCGGGAGGGTCGTGGCTTCCACTTTAGTGCAGCAAACCGCTTTCCTATTTGAAAGAGATAGCAAGTTAATATGCTGTCTTTTTTAAGTAGGAAAGCAGATTGCTTTTTGTTAGAGAGAGGAGCATATAAACTGATCTCTCTGACAAAGCAATGCCGTCTTTCGAACAACGCGGGGAGCTGGCTGGGACCGTGGGGGTATTGGGGTTCCCCAAACGGTCCCAAATGTTATTTTTTGAGTCCCGGGGGATGGGGTCCCGTTGCAGCTCCTTAAACATTCGTGTGGCGATGCGCTCTAGTTTAACAGAGCGTGGGCCCAGTGCATTCTGAGAACGTAGGCGGCCACGGGAGTTGCCGCGAGTCTAGCAATGGGAAGTAGCGTTACCGGCGCTCTGGACATTAAATCCTCACATTCTTATCACTGTGTCCATGTGGTTATTAGGAGCAGATTGTTATAATTCTGTTTTTTTGTGTGTTTTTAGTTTTCTTTTTTTTTTGTGTTTTGTGAACAGAGGGGCATATTACCAACGTTAAGCGATATTTATCGCTAACGATGCTTAGCAACAAATTTTTTAACGCTAAGCATCGTCAGAAATTATCGCAGATAAACCTTGCTATTATCAAGGTTTATCGCAAATGCGATAAAAAACGGCTGCAATGCATGAATATCGCTGAAAAGTCAGCAATATTCATGCATTACTGAGCTAATGCTCTTAGCCATGTTATCCACCTCCCATTGGATAACATGGCTAAGAACTGCTCAGGGCAGGTGTTAGTTTTTTGAGATATTCGCGCTTAGCGCGAATATCTCCAAAAGTTGGTAATAGGAGATAGCGATGTTAGCGACTGTTTCCAGTCGCTAACATCTTGGCACGCCCACTTTGCATGTCATTAGTGATAAATATCACTGACATGCAAAGTGGGGCCCAAGATGGTCGCTATCTCCTACTAGCTGTCGCTAACTGGTGTTAGCGACAGCTAGGTAATAGGGAGATAATTTTATCTCCGCTTTCTTGGCTTTTAAAGCCAAAAAAGTGGAGATAAACCCCCTTGATAATATGCCCCAAATTTTTTTTAAAAGCAAAAAAATGGAACTGGAACTCAAAAAATGTCCAACAGGAACATAAGAATGAAAATAAAAAACTAATGTCGAGGGTAGCGATGCTTTTGCTTCCTGCATTTTATCAGGTCAATAGACTGTTCCCCATAACACAAAAGTTTATGTCAATAAATTCATAACATTTTAACTTTAGCAAAATCAGGATCAATTTGTGGGTTTGGATCGCTTGCTGAAAATGCTGGTGTAGCAATTGATGTGCTTGGTGTAGCAGCAGGTGGGTGTCCTGCAACCTCCGTGTTGCAGCTCGAGGAAAGTTTTTGGGGTGCAAGTTCTTGACGTGTCGCCACATATTTGCTGTGCCAAAGGAGTATTTTTTAGATGGATCACCCCTTGAAAGAGTTGTTTGGCAAATTTTACAGGTTACTAACGGAGCATTAACCTTTTTTTGCCCTTCAGGGAAAGTAAAAAACATGCAAATCAGAGCTTCTTTCCTCTTCTTTGGAGGTTCTTCAGGAATGAAATATTCCTCTGAAGAATGGGTGGAAGATGAGTCCATTGGTGTTATTATGGTAACTTTTCCTTCTATTTGACAACATTCTCAGAAGAAATGTTTCTTCTTAGAAAGTGAAAGTAGAATGATTAAAATTGGACGGAACTTTCAACAGTTGGATTAGGAAGTGTTATGAACCAATGAAATCTCTTCTTTTAAAGTTACATGGCTTTGCGTACGCCTACGATGTGGGTTCGTATGACGTTCCACCGTGATTAGTGTAATTGCTTTTAAAAGTAATATACGATTGTTCAAAGCTTAAAAAAACTACTTTCATAAGTATCCTACGTAATGTATTCTATTAGTATGTTCATTAAATACATAAATATATGTTTTTAAACAATTAAAAACATTTGCGTCTTTATCGTATGGGGCGCAGTACGTGACGCCATACGTAAGCTTTGATGCGATGCGTAATGTGAAAGCATATTCATAGCGTATGCTGAGAATGATTAGCAGACAAACTATGGTGCAATCACTCTCTCACTGTCATATCAGAGGCGCGCTATGAGCATTGTTACAGGTGGTCACTCATTGGAGATCCGATTCAGCTGTGTGGCTTATCCACGGTATCATAATGTACCCTTTTAATACTGTTTAAGTTTGAGGTTTGTATGAAATACTATGCTGTAGGCAGATATGGATCTTTAGGGAGCGCTTATCTCCATGAAGCTTGGTTATTACCATTTATATATAGGTGCCTGAGGGAGGGAAAAGAAGTGTATCAGAATGGCGAGGATTGCACAATAGTACCAGATCACTCCTTAATTTGTAGACACATACAATTGTATGGCTCTTGTAATCAAGATGCGGCTAATTTGGCCTGAGTTTTGAAAGGCACTCCGACACCTGCTATCATACCAATGTTCAGTTTACTGGCAAACGGGAGTTATTTACTTTGAAATAATGCTGATTGTTGTGCGATGTTAGCAGGCATCGCTTACATGATTACGGTAACTGAGCGTGTGGTTTGCTATAAAAAAAGTTGTGTTTACTCCTCTGCATGGGAACTGGATGTTTCCCTCTGGCCGTCGTTTCTGACCTTGAAAGCAGAGTCAACCAAATGAGCCGTATAAGAGCACTATTGTCTCAAAAAGAGGTGGCTCTTACATCTACTAGAGAAAGATTTGTCCTTCATGTAGCAAACACCGCACAGAAGTGCATGCTTTATTAAATACAGACGTACCCCTGAATTTTAGGGAGTTAATTTAGACTATCTTTAATGCTTCCTCGAGTAGGGGGTTAGCTTCCTTTTTTAAATTTATAAGCATGGGCCTTGTGACTTCTGTAGAAACTATATTTGGTGTCTTGTCTGCGTTTTTTCATTCGATTTTTTCCAGCATCTTTGGTGGATTCTACGTAAAGCTCGCATTGGTTGCCGGTGTGTTTCTATTAATTTGTTTACTTAAAAATGGATGCACATCCTGCAGCACCCGCCAATATGTCCAGGCTGTTGCTGCTGCGCAACCGAATGCTTAGTTATTACGGAGCGCTGCCTCTGGCTATATTGAGCGCAGCTTATGGATTATTGTTTCGATTCTCTTTTTTCACATGCATTCAACCTGTCTTCCATTGCCTGAGCTGCGATTTCGACTGGGCCCTGGATTTGTGTCTTTGCAGTACGGTGTCTCCCAACGCGGATTATGACCAGCTGATGAGCCCCTTAGTGGTTCGTGACTTGCTTTGTTGTGTCGGCGGGATTATGGCTTTAGCAGCGATACATGGACTGATGGGATGTTGGAATGTTTTTGCTGTGGCGTATGACTTTTTGGCACGCAGTAACATTGAAGATGACCCGAGTTTTCCTCCGATGGTGAAAGAGGCTCCGGTCGTTGAAGATACATGTATGTTCATTCCCACTATTGAATTGGATGGCTGAAATGTTTTCAGATGAGAACAATGACTTCCTCTTGGAGGCTCTTGCTGCATACTGTGCTTATACGCTGGTGGAATAAGACTGTTTGATTTTTCTACCTATTCTTTATTATTTCGTTACTGCTTTCTATCAAAGATCAAATAATTTTTTTTGCAAAATTGAACTTGACTCTGCTTTTTAGGCTTGGACTCTGCATTCGTAATTTGCCCACGTTTATATTATGTGCTTTGGTCAAGGAAAGGTGTCGTGGGTTGAGCCTTGCACTCACACCGTGTTAAGTTAGCATGGGTTTATTAGAAGCTTAAACAACATTTTTGTTTTCCTTCTCTGCTATGCACACAACACACACTTGCAATATTGTTTAGAGAAGGCTGTGTATTTTGCTTCATATGAGAATAATTTGTTATACTACATTTGTAGTCTGCCTCGCTATTTTAGTGTGTATAGTGAGAGCATGAAACATCAAGGTTATCTTGGATACTGTCTGTTATTCGGAATGATCCTTGCATGTTCGAGCCATAAGACATATGCAGCTGTGGCACCTCTGATACTGGCACGTTTCATAATGCACTGTGCAGGCATGATGACACACAGTTGGAGAACATTCGTATCCTGACAGACTGTGTAGAACTCAATGTGATCCACTACTGCTGATTACCAGAGGTATGGGTCTGCCTATGTAGTCGTATGAGATCTTCTGTAGTTATAAACTAACCTGCTAGGTAGGGAGGGTGAAATCTAGGTATATTTTAAATCTGTTTCCCGTTTGCATTATAGGATGCTTTCTCCCTTTGTATTTTATGGAATAGTAACAATGCTTACAACTTTGTTTCTGATAATATGTTTGCTTGTATTATCTAAGGTACTGGGCATGAGATTACGGTGTTAGAAATAAACATTTCAAAGTTGCAGGTATCTTTATTTAGTGCTTGTTTTGGACTGGTGTAAGACTGTAACAATAGAGTGCTTCTGTTATCCACTTTACCTGAGGTAATCTAAGTCGCATGTTCTGTGTTGACTAATAATTGGTTGTTTTGCTATAGGACGAAGAACCAATGAGTCACTGATTGCTAGTCTGTTAGGGGTTTGGGTACTAAGGTGGGGTTTGGAACACCGTAAATCACCGGGGTCGCAAATCTTTATGCACAGTTCTGTGTAGGAGCAGAATCACTGCAACAGTAGTTACAACAAAAAGGCTCGATAAAGGGCCTTGAGTTTGAATCAAAATATCAAATTGAAGAATAATTGATAAGTGCAGCCAAGAAAGGGAGCAAGTGTGCAAATTTCATAGTGCCTTCGGCCGGGGTAGTTGTCATAATAAAAAACCTTGATAAAGGGCATGCACTTTGAATTTGAATTAAAGAAGAATAATTGATAACCCCAGCCAAGAAAGGCAGTAAGTAGGTGTGTGTATGTGTGGATGATGAGTTGATTGAGTGGAAGATAAATAAGGTGAAAAATAAGAAAGGCTGCAGACATGCAAACTTTGTACTTCTTTGTAAGGGAAGTGGCTGTTTAGTTTTCTAGTACACATGCCCGAAACGCGTCAGATTTTCTTAACTCGACCTCAATAAATACCTGTGCCCAAAAGAAACGCTGGATTTGCGTGGTTTCTCTGTCGTTTCGTCGACGTGGTGGGAGACTGCAACTGTTGTATATATATATGTATATATATATTACCTACTGGTGGTCACCAGTAGGTAGTTATAGTTAGGACCTAGTTTCCATAGGAAATCCGCAACATTCTATTGTGAATAACTTTGGCGTTGATGGACGGAATTGGATGAATTTCTCCAAGAAAATGGCCAGCTCCGCTCCGCTCCTTCCCTGAAAGTTTGGGGGGGATTCGTGAAGGGGGGGCCAAGATAAAAGTGGGTCCCAAAACGTGTTTTCCCCATGTTAATTTCCATAGGGCGGTAGGACTCACTTTTAGCCCGAACGGCTAAATGGATTTCTATCAAACTTGGCAAAATTGTAGGAACTGGTAGCCCGATGTGCCTTTGCTATGTCTCAAGATATGTGCTCCAGTGGATTTTGAGTAATTTAGGTTAAAAAATATATATTTATCTATAAGCGCGCCCCGGTACGCGCTACGCGAGTTCGCGAGCGGAAAGCTGATTGGCTCTCGGGTATCTGTGAACATTCCAAACAGTCCGGAGCAGCCGCCATCTTGTGTCTCGGTAGGATCGAGACACAAGATGTGGCAAAAACAAAGGGGGAAATGACCAAAAGGGGGCAGGGTAGATCCCCCCTGACCCCCTAGGTTTGCTGTGGGGGCCATAAAAGGGCCCCGCGGGGGAAGCGCCCGGTACGCGCACCTGGGAGCGTACCTGGGAGCGTACCATGGAAAAAAAAGAATGACAGAGTTTTTTTTTAAATGTAGCATTTTTTTATAAATTGGAGGTAGTTCTGAAAACAACTGTTTTTTTTTATTCTTTTTGTTGTTTTATATTTTTTTTATTGTTTTTTTGAACATTTTCTACTTTTTTTGGCTTTTATGAACAATTTTATATTTTTTTTGTATTTTTTATGGGGACAAACAAAAAACAGGGAATTGTAAACGGCTCAACTGGAGCAAAAAAAATCAGGAAAAAATTAAGGTTTCTTTCTGCAGTTGTGGTTGTCTCCAGCACGGTTAATGAGTTTGATGCTTTGCTCCCCATAGGAAATTGTAGTCCCGCAAAATATACAAACTATTTTGTAATCTCCAAACTGGCGTTGGATGTTTGGGACCATCTCCCTTGTCTCTGGACCCGATGGAGTGGGTTGTTTGCTTTTGGAGGTGCTCGGAGAAGATTGGGGAGGGTTTCTGGTCAGTTCTCTGACCTCTGCCGCAGCATAGTTGTTTGGACGCCTGCGTTGCATGTGGCGAAGCATTGTATGGTTCCCAAATGATTATTTTTTTGCAGGGTTCCCCCTGGAAAGTACAGTGCCACATATGAGACATGTCACTTTTGCAGCATTTACTTTCTTTGCACCCCTTGGGATTTTAAAAAACTCCCACACAAAGTGCTCCTTCGGTTTATATGGGGTATTATCTTCAGGCAGGAACTGCCTCTCCTCCTCCTCCTCTTCTTCTTCACCACCAATGTGGTGTTGTGGTGGTCCTTGTGGTGGTGGTGGTGGTGGTGGTGGTGGTGCAGATGCTCCTGCTGCTGCTGCTGCTACTGAGTGATGTCACTGACCATGTCATGAGTGTTGTAATATGTGACGTCATCAGCAGTGCATTGCAGGCGCGCAAGTTATAGTGAGTCCAACTAACTATAACGTGGGAATTTCACTGGTTTTATGCCAGTAAAATTTCCAGCGAACTATAACTGGTGTCAAACCTATGGTTTTTTCAGTGAATATATATATATATATATATATTCACTGAAAAAACCATAGGTTTCACACATGTTATAGTTAGGAATTAGCATTTAAAAAACCTTAGAAATTCACTGAAAAAACCATAGGTTTCACACACGTTATAGTTAGGAATTAGCATTTAAAAAACCTTAGAAATTCACTGAAAAACCATAGGTTTCAACCATGTTATAGTTAGCTGGACATTACACTCATACAAAACCATTCAAATTCCCCCATTATAGTAAGTTCAGCTAACTATAACTCACGTGCACACAATGCACTGCTGATGACGTCACATATAACATCACTCATGACATGGTCAGTGACATCACTCATGACATCACTGATGACATGAGTGAAGAGCGGCACTCACTGGGCTTTATTCCAGCAGAGTTTAGTAAACAAACACGTTTCAGAGAAATTCCTTCTTCAGTGTTGTTAGTACTACACATTGCGAGGCAACATTTTAACACGTGATGCAGATTACCACAGCAACGAAACGGGCCGGCGTAGAGCGCTACATAGCGCTCCCCATTTTTATTAGGAATGAACATCTCTATTCGTCCCGATTTAAACCACAGTGAAAACATAATAAAAAACAAGCAATATGGATTATAGCCTGATATTGATTCTCACAATTCTACATTGTTACTGTGATTTAAAAGACGAATTGATCTTCCTGTGTATCAGCATTTGCAACCATTTACAGCTGGTTGCAAGCCTTACCCACTGCTCCATGTTATATTTTGCCGAGTATCGGCCTTCACATCATGCATTTCATGTCCAAAAAAAAGAAAAAATGAAAAAAAAAAATGAGAAGAGAAGAGAAAAGAAAAAGAAAGAAAAAGGCCCATATTTGGTCGATTCACATATTTAAATCTTTCCTTACAAATTCAGTTGTACAAATACTTCTTCTGGAAAAACCAGCCGCATCATCAGTATAAATTTGTTAATTTCCCAAATGTATTGTCAGTTCTTACCCACTATTCAATCCATTGGGAGACTTTGTCTGCAAGTCCACAATATAGCGGGACTCCAGTGTACTTAGCTTGAACACCTGTCAGTGCACTGCTGGTGGGGAGAAAACGTCCCTTTGGCTGCTTTGGACCCTTGAGAGCCAACAAGACCTCCTGTTACCTACAGTAAGACCCATACAGTGGCATTGCTGAAAGGTATTTGGAGGCCATGCACCCTTTCTCCACCACTCTATAATAGCACCTCTCAGTGCGCTGCTGGTGGGGGGATGAAGTCCTAGTTGCTGGTGGTAACAGGAGGGGTAGCTGGGCCCCAAGAACACTCACAGCCAAAGGGACTTTAGCCCCCTACTAGTAGTGAGCCAAGAGGCACATTTACAGAGTGCTGGGTGTGAGCTCCTACCAGGTCTCAGCAATCCTGTTCTGAGGGACTTACTGGAGGTAATAGAAGGGGTAGTTGGCCCCCAAGGACTTCTTTGGGGGCCAAGTACCCCTCCTGTTATCTCCAATAAGTCAGACACAGTGGGATTGATAAGATGTCTTTAGAGGCTACACACCCCTTTTGTGTGCCACTCTGCAAAAGCAGCTCACGAAGCTCTACTCGGGGTATGAAATTCACTTTTCTCAAGAGGGACTATGGGGGCCACAGAGCCCTCCTGGTACCTTCTGTAAGTCCAACAGAGCGGGATTACAGAGAGCTTGTTGGAGGCCCAGTTCCCCTTCTCCACTACTCTGTAAATGCGACTACCATAGAAATTCATTTGAAATACCAAAGGGTACAGGGACATTATAGTTAGGAAATGGAATTAAAAAACCTTTAGAAATTCACTGAAAAAAACATTGGTTCTATAGACATTCTAGTAAGACTGACATTTCAATAGTACAAAACCGGAGAAATTCAGCAGTTATAGTTAGCTGAACTTGCTATAACTCAAGCCCCCGCAATCCACTGCTTATGACCTCACATTGTACATCACTCATGACACAGTCAGTGACATCACTGATGACCACTGATGACATCTCAAATGACATCACTGAATACATCCTCCACAGAATCTCTGACACTCCCACTCACACACTAATATAACCATTAACAGACTGACTTCAGCTTCCACACTACCATTGTCAAAACCATTAACACACCCATACTAGTACACCCTTTCAATCATTCATAGGTCTACACACACACATACACTTATTCTCCCATGCAGCCACTCATAATCCAACTCACTCACTAATACAGCAATTAATATATCCACCCATGGACCCACACAGCCACCTAAACACTGTTAGTAACCCATGGAACAACTGACACACCTACTCACTCACCAATATAGTCAGTCACACTGCCACTTACTCACATATACAATAATAAACACACCCACTCACTTATTCCCATAGATACTAAAACATACTCACACACCTATACAGTCCCTGACACAAGCACCACTCACTCATACAACCACTCTCACAATCACTCACTCACACATACAGTCACTCGTATACTCCAGCACATATTCCAGCACTCACCAAATACTGTGTTTCACATGGACAGTTACTCACCAATATACCACTGACACATGCACTCAGTCACACTCATCTACTTACTCACCCCCACACTCATACAGCCCCTGACAGACACATTCACTAACCCTTATAGCCACTGACTCACTCATCCAAAAACGAAGTCACACAACCCGCACCCACCCACATAGATACTCAGACACTAATACAGGTACTCAGACAACCAATTACTCACCCATACATCAACTCACATACCCACTCACACACCCATTCAGCAACTTTCACATCAACTGACATACTGATACAGACATTCACACAACCAGTCACTCACACATATTACTGACACACCTAATCACTCACTTATGCAGGCAGTCACACAACCACTAAATCACTCATACCAGCACTCATACACTCACTGATTCACCAATACACCTTAGTGTATATATATTAAACATTTATAAACTGTTTTCAAAACAGTAATAGTCGCTGGATGGTGTCATCAGTAATGTCACTTGAGATGTCATCAGTGATGTCACTAACCATGCCATCAGTTATTTAATATGTGAGGTCATTAGCAGTGAATTGCGGGGCACGAGTTATAGTTAGCTCAGCTAACTATAATTGATGAATTCTTCTGGTTTTGAAAGTGTGAAATTTCAGTCTAAGTGTAACCTTTGCTTTTTCACTGAATTTCTAAGCCTTTTCTAATTTCATTTCTTAACTATAACACCCCTGTAACCTTTGGATTTTTCAGTAATATTTTTTTCTTCTTTCACTGAAAGAACCAGAGGTTAAAGTGATGTTATATTTAAGTGAAAATGTCATCTATCTCTAGTAAGTATAACTCTAGTCCTATATTAACTATAACTTGCATGCGCGTATCAAGAGAGCTAGAGAGAGGACTAGAAAGCTAGTCCGAGTCCCCGTAGTTTTTATGTGTTATCAAAAGAGACTAGCTTAAATATGACCAATATTGTTAGGACTCTGATTAGATTTGTCATGGGCACCTCGTTGGTGAGTTCATGAAGCCCTCACCCACCAACCTGGTTGGTGGCCTGCTTCATCATCGGGCCCACCCAGTGACACCTAATGTGTCCCGGGTGTGCTGCGACGCCTGATTACAGCGGAGCTGGTATTTTACTGAGAGTGCAGTGTGTGGTGTAAAATGAAGTGTGACCCCTCCTTCCAAGCAGATTTCAATATTGCTAACTCCATAGCCCAGACCACTGATTGAGAGACCTTAACCGAGAAAAAGCGTAATAGAATACGAACCATCCTCCATGGAGTTATCCTAGCCCAATACTTAAGAACCAACACAGCGCCAAGGAGCCTCATTGTTACTAATGCACCCAGGATTTTCCTAGATGACCCCACCTTCCGAAAAGACTGGGCCCAGATCGCCTGGCACTGTACCAGGGACTGGATGGTACTGATCATCAAGACGGCCAAACGTCTCTCTGACGCCATCGTCATTAAGATCCAAGCAACAGAAAGCCATTTTAAAGCTACATTAACCGCCTACAAAAAGAAACTTGATGATCAGAACAGAGAAATGAACGAATACAAGGAGCATCTGACACAAGCAAAAATCAAGAAGTTTGACAAAGATCTTAAAAAATTTAGCTACGCTAAAACCTACCCCTACTCTGAAGATGACTTCACCCCACCACCCAAGACCCCGAATGCTTCAGACTCATCGGCTGATGACAGTTCCGCTTCCAGTGACTCAAGCACTGTCTCATACAAACGGGGCGGCAGAGGCCGACGTGGCCAACGGTGGCCTAACATGTGGCAAGGAGCCCAACAAGGACAATACTACGGAGCCCCTCATAATTTTGGCCTCATACAGAACCCGTATTTCGGATTCCCACCCATGTATCCCCCGGGACCAATGCCACTCTTCCCGGGCAATCCCGGCCCCCACATTCCTTTTTTAGGACAGGGCCGAAGATCAAGAGGCAGAAGAAGACAAAACCAACAACAACCGCAGGTACACTGGGCCGAAGAGGAAAATCCAGTGAGCTCCAACACCCGCCAGAAGACCAAAGACCAACCGGGCACCAGCAAACAATAACAGACTCAAATCAAACATCATTGGTATTCAACTTATCCAGCACGTCCCTGACACCCAAAGAACAAGCATGACTGGAAAAAGGCCTATCATTCGCCCCCACATCCAGACTTGACAAATTCAAGTTACACGTGGAACTGGCTGAGTTCTTCCGTAAGCTTAAACTCAAGGCCTTTTTTGAGAAATCGACAATGGACAACCAACCTACCAATGAGAACCCAAATGTCACAGGCCTAAGGACTAAATCCACCTTCAACCCACCACCATCCACAGTGCCCCCTGAGATCAGCACTTTTGAGTTGACAGTATACAACGACGTTGAAAATCTTAGTCCAACTAATCATTTCAACAACCTATCCAAAGATGAAAGAGACATCATCCAACGTCTCAAAACCAATCCTTCAATCATAATTAAACCAGCTGACAAAGGGGGAGGTATTGTCCTTCTAGACAATAAAGATTACGACATGGAGTGCCGCAGACTGTTAAGCGACACCAGAAATTACAAAAATTTAAAACAAGATCCCACTGACACTCTTCAGAACACTATCCAGACACTAATAAAGAATGCCTGCAATGCTGAACATATTTCCAAGCAAGAAGCAGAGTACCTCTGCCCCCAGAAAGTCAAAATACCATACTTCTACACTGTACCCAAGGTACACAAGGGCAAAATCCCCCCACCAGGCAGACCCATAGTGTCTGGTATCAATTCGCTCTTAGAGCCCCTGTCACGCTACTGCGACTTTATTTTCAATCCGCTAGTGCAACAAACGCCCAGCTATATCAAGGACACCAAACATTTACTACAAGTGATTAACAACATGGAGTTTAACACTGAGACCCAACTTCTTGTAGGGCTGGATATTGAGAGCCTCTATACCAGCCTACCCCAAGAAGCCACAATAAAAGTACTCAGGGACATCCTCAGGGAGTCACCATGGCCCTACCACACCCCCAGAGAATTCATCCTCCAATGCGCCACACTGGCACTAAAGGAAAATTACTTTGAATATGAGGGAACCCTCTACCTCCAGACCAATGGAACATCCATGGGCAGCGTTTTCGCCCCAAGCGTAGCAGGTCTTTACGTCCATCAATTCGAACGCACGCACATTGCTGACAGCACAAACCCCTATGCCAACCACATCCTCTCATGGCGCCATTATATTGACGACATCCTTGTGATATGGGAGGGTCCACAAACAACCCTGGATCAATTCCTCATCTGGCTCAACAGCAGGGACCCATACTTGAAGTTCACCAGCACTATCAGTGCAAACCAACTTGCTTTCCTGGACCTAAATATAACAGTCAAAGATGGCAGACTCACCACGACAACCTACTATAAACACATGGCCAGAAACTCTTTACTCCACTTCACAAGCTTCTACCCTCGCCCGCTAAGGGAGAACCTTCCCTTTGGGCAATTCTTACGTATACGCAGGAATTGCAGTGATATAGCAGACTATAAAAAACAGTCCGCTGAACTATCCAAGAAACTGGAGGCCCGGGGCTACCCACCAGCCATCATCTCCAAAACCAGGAAGAGGGCCAGGAACCAGAATAGAGAGGCCCTCCTTGAAACCACAGCTAAAGAGGAGCAGGAACAACCTATCACCTGCGTCACTACGTACAACACAGCCTCCAATGAGGTAGCCAAACTCATTAAGAAGAACTGGAAGATCTTGAATTCTGGCCAGAGGCAGTGGGACATACCGCGTTTTGCTTACAAGAGAAGCAATAACTTGAAGGACCAACTAGTTAACACCCGTCCCAAAACGCATAACACACAAGAACCGAACACCATTCTGAATGCATGGGGCCCACCAAAAGTAACTGGACACTACCCCTGCAATGATTGCAGTGTGTGTCACTTAACCACCCACACCAAAACTCTAACCCTAGAACCTAACAAGGCGTGGACACAATGCAGCCACACCAACTGTAATTCACGTAATGTGATTTACCTTCTCACCTGCTCCTGTGGTCTCCGCTATATCGGCATGACCACCCGCAAAATACGCACTAGGGTCACTGGGCACAGAAGCACCATTAGGTGTAAGAAAAACATCAGTAAATTAACCAACCACTTCAACACCTGTTGCACCGTCCTCGTACTCCGGTAGAAAGAGCTGAAGTTTCTTGTTCCTTTTTATATGCTTGCTAATTGGATTAACTATCTGCACCTGTAGCTGGGAGTAAGAGTAGAAAGACTACCCCGGGTGTGTTCCTAGCTGTCTGCTCATGGGCGTTGGAAAGACACTAGTCTCTAGCACATGCGCGGTGCTGCTTGTGTCTATTGCGCATGAGCGGGGGTGAGACACTAGTTGGTGGAAAGACACCAGGCTCTGACCAGAAAAGCTGTGAGTATGACAACCTCCAAGCAACAATCTCTGGGTAAGCGCTTTTCCCTCCTTACAGGTCTCTAACTCCCAGTGGCCAACATTATTTCCCTACAGGGTCAACCCCTTACCGCTTCAATCGTGGAAGCATTGGCTGCAAAATCCAAGCATAAGAGTGTTTACTTATGCCCCATCACACTTTGTATCTCATGCATATGTGTGATACCCGTGTTTTAGCGACACCACCCCCAATTATTTGCGATAATCACAATAATGGTTCCACCAGTGCCATTACACTTTTGCCGACTGTAGTCTACCCACTGAGCACTGTAGATTCGGCATTCTATGTATATGACTATGTGGCAAAGACGCCTATTTGACTCTCCTCTTCTTACATGTTTTGTCTGCCTTCAATGTTGTCGGTACAGGCGTATATGAGAAGGGAATCCCCCCTCTCACACTTAGAGAAACACCTTAGTGAGTGTAACACATAGCCTGGATTACTCCTTTTTAACCCGCACTACACTCTATTTTAAAAAGGTCCTGAGGAAAGCCAGATTTAGTTTAAGGCACTGGCTGAAACATGTTGACCAACTGATGGATGTAGGAGGTAGTAACCCGCCTCCCTTAAACATCCCCAAGCCTTATTTTAACCGCTGACGGGGGCCCAGTTATTAAAATTAAATTTACCCTCGGGTACTGGGACCCTCGCCAAGCCATTTTAACTCACACTTCATTTTACACCTCACACTGCACTCTCAGTAAAATACCAGCTCCGCTGTAATCAGGCGTCGCAGCACAACCGGGACACATTAGGTGTCACTGGGTGGGCCCGATGATGAAGCATGCCACCAACCAGGTTGGTGGGTGAGGGCTTCATGAACTCACCAACGAGGTGCCCATGACAAATCTAATCAGAGTCCTAACAATATTGGTCATATTTAAGCTAGTCTCTTTTGATAACACAACTATAACTTGCACCCATACCATTCATAGTGTATGGCGTGAGTTATAGTTACAAGAGATAACTATAACAGTGAATTTCAGTTTTTGTCTGAGTTTAAAACAACATGTTGGCACTGAAATTTTCACCTTACTATAATGTAACTTCAACCTTTTTTTCGATGAATTTCTAAGGGTTTTTTAAATATAAAGTAACATTTTGTTGCCTTGCTTACAGTCAACCCCATGCCATGCAATGCCCTCTGGCCTAACCCTCGGAGTCAAGCAATTCAACATTGTTCAGGCTTCAGCCAAATCCCGGGAGCAGCCAACTCCTACTTTCATGGCCAAAGGCAGTAGGTTAACACATTGTTGGCAAGATGGTAACTTAGAAAGAGTTGTGACACAGAAAGAGGTATAGGTAAAGATCTCAAATTGATAATTGTATATGAACAGCAGGAGCAGCCTGTATATCTAAGAGCGTTGGGGCAGTGGGACCGGGTGGGGGGAAACTCGACAGACGACGACAAGAGCCTTCTAGCAGAGCTGCCTTACGGCAAAAGAAAATGCCACAATGGGCTGCTGTGTGCCAATGTAGGCAATCTTTGCTGTGCGGGGATCATTATTTTGTGCAGGAAGGGAATCCTTTGTGCACAAAAACAATCACAAGAGGCTTTTTCCTCTTTCTGTGTGTGCTGCAAAAACAAGCTCACATAGAAAAGTTAAAAACAAGAAGAAATAAAGATATTTCTCCTCGTTGTGCCTTCCTTTACTTCATAGTCGAGGCATATATCTTTGCTAATACAATTTTATTAAGTGTTAAAAGCAAGATTGCAAAGCTCCGACATTTATAACGGCATAGGAGATGCCAAGCTGCACAGGGTGACCTCTGTCTGAAAACACGATGGTCTATTACCGAAAAGATACATTTTCAAGCTGCCCAATTAGTGATGTCTAAAATGTTCACCAAGGACAGTGGCTCTTCCCATGCAAGCAATAAACTTCTGAAAATAAGGTTAAGCTTGTCCAGAATGCGCTCTTCAGCAGTCGTAAGTGATCTGTCTCTTTTAGATGCAGGGTTAGTAAAGAAACACAAACAGCAGGCAGAAAACGTTATCTGCTGAGTGAGCGAGAAATGTTTATTGTCCAATTTGTAGTGTTGAGACTGAAGAGTAGGCATAATTAAACCTTTGGCTTACCCATCATTTGTGCAAGCTTCCAAAAGAACAAACAAAAGGTGTTCAGACATCAGTAGATATTGAAATCCAACAATGTGCTAATTATTTTCTGTTATGGTAGGGTTAATTTACATCGAATATTGGTAACTGAACATAAGTGTTTTGGGTGCTTTATAAAAACAAATTCTTACAAGCAGATTTTCCACAAGATATCAGACAAAAATCATGATACATCCCTGCCTAGTTTCCCTGGTCCATGCATAATGGTGACTCCATTCCAGGTTTGTTCTTTGAATTCTGGGACATTTTGGAACAAAACATCATAGAAAACTTGGCAGCTATGATTAAAGCTATGATTAAATAAACTGCAGCACATAAAAAGGGGCACATTACTCACAACAGAAATTAGGAAACCCACAGAATGAATGGTGTTTGCTTTAAAAAATCCCAATAATCAGAATGAATAATCAATAAACATTGCGGATTCATGTAGAAGAACTAAAACAATCCACTATTAGATTTTGAGCAAACATAGTATGACAAAGTTGTGGTCCGTATTTCAGAAAAGAGGGACCTTCAAATTTCCCTCATTTAACAATTACATCAAATGGTGGTCAACCTCTGAAAATAAAGCCAACCCTGTCACCCTTAGACATTTTGGTACATGCAACACTGATGTCTGTGTAAGTAAACTCAAGAAAGTGCACTTGGAGAATTTGTAATGTCAGTAAGATCAAACGAAGTGTCAAAATAGATGCTATTGATAGAATAAGAATATGAATAAGAAATATTCAATTGTAAGGTTGAGATCATTATTGATAAAGTTATGGAGAGAAAAAGTATTTTAGATTAACTACTTTAATATTGTTTTGGAAAAAGACGTGAACGAGCAACAGGAGTTAGTGCCCTTTTTATTTTAAATTAGTTATATGAACAACTCCAAAGAATAAGTGAAATTGAGGAATATCAATGAACTATGTTTACATTGAAAATTATAACTGTGGTGCAGTTAATAGAATCTTCCCAAAAATTGTCCCCCAAAAAATCGCATCCACCTCAGCTCCTTCCTGGAAAGTTTTGGGTAATTCATCAAGTGGGGGCTGAAAAATAGGGAGGTCCCAACGCCAGTTTTCCCTATTAATTTTTCCATAGGAAAATTGAACAACCATACTACAAAAACTGCGATAGTAAGGCATAAAATAGTTGGATATTTCATGTTCCAGAGGATCTGTGGAGCAGACAGATCTGAAGATGGTTTGCAAGACTGGAGTAATTACATTAAGATTTACAGTAAACAGTATTACATATGATTAATACATTAATTTTCAGAATAGAGCCAACATATTTATGTACACATGTATCCAAAACAAGAAAATTATGAAAGGCTAATGAATTGGCAATGAGAATTATTTATTTGTGGTTATTTCCTTGTGATGGTAACAGGACAGACCAAAGCAGAACAGCCAACACGTAGTCTACCTTGTTCCAACATGCAGGCCTGGGGCCATTTCAAGGCTGGAAAATACCATCTACATACATCAAATAATAATTAAATATTTAAAATGTAAAGGAAATGATAAAAAGACAATGAACATGCCAAAGTACCTGTTGAACAGTCCCGTTTAGTGAGGCCTTTTATATTGTGAGTCACCACAAAGTGTGATTCACTGCAAACTTAAATGTGTGAATGATATATTTTTGACCATATGAGCATGAGCTGCCTGTGCAGCAAGCTAAGAGAACCAATTAGCATAAAGTAGACATATTGGGGACATATTGTCAGTGGATAAATCATGAGAAAATACCTTTTGCAGCACATAGGCGGGATAATATGGTTCAATGTAGTCCAAAAATGCTCATAGTCAAGAAATGACAGAAAGGAGAGTATCAGGAAATGGTAGCCCTGGCCCCGCAGCCGCCAAACAAAGACTGCTTGTAGGTGCACTAGGTGAGCACCAGGCTAGCCATTGGAAATTAACAAATATCCAGCTTCCACTAGGGAAGCCATCTGGGGCCAGTGGGACTGTAGATCCCCTTGCGGCCCCTGATGAAAATATATCTGTGGGTTTAGTAAACAAAAGCAAAAAAAGAATGATAAATTAGTGTCCAGAGTACTCATTTATGAGTCACCGCTCCAAGCAAGAAGCGCCCCATGATGCTCTAGGGCACTCTAGAATAATATACTCTCTTGCTGGTGGTATCCCAAGAAGAGGTAGGAGCATTACCAAACTTTTATAATGTTGTGGGGGCTGCCGGAAGTACAGCAGCACCCAACAACATTAAAACAGCAGTAAGCCTACTGAGTCATTAAAACCATGACCCTTGGAGAACTGATCATATTTTTGTAACGTATTCCTAGCTGTAGCTCTTTCCTCTTCAGCTGGAGGGTATGGCCTCCTTGGGGTTGTTTTTATAAATGCATGTTGTGGTTTGAAAAATGTTCAAAAAGGAATCAGAGACATTTATTTTTTATAACCAACATTATTACAAGTTTTGCGTCAAAGGCATTCATTATCCCATACGGATGTAGCTGTGCAAAGAATGATATATCGAGACATGGGAACCTCACAGCAAAGAGAAGAGATTTCATTACTTTGCCAATTCATAGAAAGAGCACCTTTCTACCCCCACACCCGTTTGTGCTTATGGGGAAACCCACTTGCAACATTAATAGGCTTTTCCTATTGTCCACACCAGTCTACCGCACAGTATCAACACAGGGTCCTTAGAGGGTATCCATTGTTTCCATGTGCGAGCTACATACCTCTTGGCCACCAAACAGGCCACCCCAAGGAAAATGTATTTAGCTTGTGGGTCCCCTCAATTCCTCTACCAGTCCAAGTAGTATGTTATGTGGAGTCAAGTCCTGACGGTATTAAAGAACCACGGTACGCTCCGGACCTACCCGGTCGCAGAAGGGGCACAATACTAGGCAGTCCTATGCTGCATGAAAGAAATCTGTCGTTGGAAGATCACAACGCATGCAAGCAAGCTGTCCACCTTCCCCAGGTGTCCCGAAAAGATTTTAGCTGCAAGTAAACTATATTCAGGTAGCAGGGTGTCTGAGAGGATTCGTGATCTTAGGCAGAGCTTTAAGTGGGATGAAAAGACTGGTGGGTATCTCACAGTGGTGTGGCCAATGTAATTTAGGGCGTGGCTTAAAACACATAAACTAAAAATCTGTGCCGTCCGACTAGTATTTTGCTGTTTCTGTCATTCCATCCAGATACATGGTACAACTAGTAACATCATACCTACTACAAGTCAGGACTATTGGCATTGTGATTGGTTGTTAGTTGCATCAGATAAATAGGCAGCATCTATGTCTTTTATATAATATTGAAAAAGCTTCCCCTGAAAGCCCTGGTGACACCACAACAATTTTGCTGCTCCTGAGTTTCAAAAAGAGAAGGAAAATCCAGAGAGAAAAGGACTCTCTTTAAAGGATTTCCTTTCTCCTAATGGTCACCTGGCATGACGTCATGCCGTCTCTTCTCCACTAGTGAGAAGTGAGCAGTGTGAGCAGCGCACACCAATGTATCTGCTGTTACTGCAGTCCAGGAATAAATGGACTACATGTGCCAGGGCGCAAAACAGAGCACAATAGATACCCGGTTCGAGGCCTCTTTTAAAAAACTGCCGGTGCTCAGCACCAGTGATACCCCGTCCACTAAAAGCCCTGATCTTAGGGCATGTAGCAACTGAAGGAATCGTAAAACTCTGAATTACCAAGTGCATATCGTCCTTCAAGTCTTGAATGGAATTAGGTTTTCATCTTTGAATATATCCCCTAAATTAGAAATGTGTATTCGGTCCTTGGAGCAAAGCCCTCCAAAGTAGAAAGATAGTGGAGCTATGTACCCCACCAAGACGGAGTCATCCAAGTCAGATGGTGGACCCAATGGATGAGACGTAAGGCTGCCCTCCAGCCAGCAACAAATACTTGCATGCAGTAAGGTAATGTTGGGGGTAGACAAGCCCATAGACGAGGTCAACAAGACCATCAAGACCCACCAGATGGATTTCCAGGCAGGAGGCAGGGTCATCCCAAACCCACAGTGTAACAATCATTAATTAGAACCCGGTACACTGCCAAGTAATAAAAGTATAGATTAGACGTTCCGAGGCCACCATCAAACCCCTGAGAGTTAAAAGCCAAAGTCAGGTCGGGGAGGTGGGACACTTGAGGTCCCAGGTACTTAATAGAATTGCATTGGGTGGGTATATCAGTACACCAGAATTGACCCTGCATTTCCCCTTACTTCCACCGGGCTTGATTTACCCACATTGATTTAAAGGCCCGATGCATCACCATATAGCAAAGTATTTCCAGACACTGGGGTCCAGTGTCATTGGGGTTCCCAGAAAAAGGAGGATGTCGTCTGCATGTTGTGCTAGGCAGTCCTCAATGATATTTCCCCACTGCAATCCCCAATAAGACACGCTAGGGGCTCCATTGCTAGGGCCAACAACCAGCGAGAAAGCAGCAGCCCTGACACGTATCCTGCCAGATGGGAAATGGGCCAAACAAAACACTGATCACCGCAACCTGGGCTGTCGGATTACAGTGAAGAAGACTGGCCATTTAACAGAATGCAACTCCCAGACCTGACCGGAAAAGGTCCATATCCAAGAAGTCCCTAGAGACTGTGTAGAAGGTTTATAGAAATCAACAAGCAGGAGGGCCAATGTACTGTTCAAGTCCTGCATCAGAGAAAATGCCGTCTGTACTTTACGAATGCAGTGGCGGGTGCACAGACCTGGCAAAATTCTGCATCGATCTGGGTGGATGAGGTAGGCTAGAGCTTGGATCAGGCGAGATCTCTGGGGACGCCTTCCATAGGAAGGACCACAATAGTGGCACACTTCAATTCTGGTGGGAAAGAGCCCCATTGTATTGCAGTTGTGTAAAAATGTAAAAGGTGAGGGGTCCAAATGTTTGGAAGTGCTAATAATACTTGATGGGGTAGCCATCTGGGCCCGCTGTTTTCCCGGACTGTAGTGCCATTATAGCCGAATCTATTTCATTTACAGTGAGGACCTGATCTAATTCCTCGTACAAGAGGTCAGCATTGGCCAGTAGTGATATATCACCTAGGATAGAATTCACTATCTCTGGCTGAGGTTGAGGATGGCGAGTACAAAATGCTTGGTGAAAGTCTGCAAAGATAGAGCAATATCGGAATGCCCCTCCTAATGGTGAGTAGAGGAATTCCAGACCACAGGCACCACCCAATAAGAAATCCATGGATCGCCTACCAGATCAACAGGTTACCAGATTTCTATTCAGAATCATACACTGTCTAGGCGGAGGCCCTCCAGAACGGCACCACATGCCCAAAATGCTATGATTCTCCTCTATATCTCAGCAGTGGAGATAGACCTCCAGTCGGAACATCTGACCCTCAAAATCAGTTATCCACAGCAGTTAGCGTACCTCACATCAATGCACATAGCCCTTCATGTGACTCCTCCTTGAGGGTTTGCTGAACGCCCACAGCGTGATCGCCTATGACAGAACCCACATTAATCCAGAAGAAAGCATATAACTCTTCCTCCTCAAATGCAACACAATCAGGGGCCTGCAAGTTCCAGGCACTGAATCTCCTGGTGGGGTGGATGGTGTTGTGCGGAGTGCCCCTGATGAGAAATGCTGCATGGAAGAGTTTGTATCGACTAAACACAACTGAGATCTGCCGCTGTCAGCCACAATAGGTCTATGAGCGATTCCATATCATGAGCCGGCGACTGATGCATAGGCTCCTATAGCAGGATGCCAGAGACACCATACAACACACTGACCAACTGAGTCAGTCCAAGAGGAGTAGCATGACAAGCGAGTGCTTCAGCCTGGGTAGCTCGGGTCAGGTACTGCATTGAAGTTCCAGTCGACCACGGTGGTCCCCGAGGGGAGGGTCAGCTTAAAAGATATTAGCAACTGGTGAGAGGGTTGCAGTAATGGCGGAAGAACATAGAATGAAATGAAATTGTATTGTTCGCCTGCCAGGTGACCCTCACTTCCTACTAATCACCCCTAGGGATCTCTGTGAATCTTTCTGTCTGTCCGAAAGAAGGTTTATGCAATAATATGGCTTAGCGACGATTTTTTTATCGCTGCCTATCGCTGGGTATGTGAGCGGAGAAAACATGCTATTAGCAACGTTTTTCTCCATTGTGCTAAAATATCCAGCGATAGCGGGGAAATGCGTGAATATCGCTGAGAATACAGTGATATTCACGCATTAACAACGAAATGCTCTTAGCCATGTTATCCACCTCCCATTGGATAACATGGCTAAGAACTGGTCTGAGCAGGCATTGGTTTTTGGCGATTGCGCGAATATTTCCATCGCTACGCCTGCCTTGCTAATAGGCGATAGTGACGTTAGCGACTGCTTTCAGTCGCTAACAGGTTGGGTACGCCCACTTTGCATGTCATTAGCGATAAATATCGCTGACATGCAAAGCGGGCCCCAAACCGCTTGCTATCGCCTAAACGCTGTCGCTAACATCAGTTAGCGACAGCTTGCTAATAGAGCGATAGAATTATCGCCGCTTAGCGGCCGAAAACGAACGCTAAACCGGCGATAATTGCCTATCGCCACCCTTGGTAATAAGCCCCTGAGTCTCCTGTAAAGGAACAACTGCTGTCCTATAGCTATTAGAGCATTTAATCCGGTCTATGAGGCCATTGGTGTTCCAGAAGAGGACCGTCAGATTAGGAGTAGACATGGTGAGGGAGGGAATGAAGTAGGTACAATCTAGAACCATATGAGGAAAACCCTGAAGGTATTTGCCTAATAGAAACCAAAAGGAAATAACATGGTTATAACCACAAACCCAGCCATGAGGGCCAACTGAATCCACCCCCAACTCCACCCCACCTACACTTGCCATAAACGAACTACATCAGTAACATAAAAAGCCAGGGGAAGTAAAAAGGAGAAGATTTCTAACACCATACCGTTAACACTCCATGGAAATAGGCCAAGAAGGCTAAGTCAACAACAGGTCCAGGTAGGGGCAGCAGGAGCAGGACGAAGAGCAAACAGCGGGAAAATGTATAACGCAGCTAAAAGTGGAAAGTGAGCGCAGGCTGCCCAAGCGCCCACAGCGCCCCCCAATGACTACAATGTAGGTAGCCTATAGAGCTACTTCACTGTATGATTTGATCATTGAGGTGAGGAGGGTCGAGAAATGGAGCCTGGATGTAACATTGTTAAAGGTTCAGAAGTTCAATAGAGTGACTGTAAAAGTCTTGTCTGGGGCGATGACGCAAGTGGTTAGCCCTCCTCCATCACTGGGCCTGGTGATGTGGCCACCACCCACTGACCAGCCCTAGACCTACCGTAGCGAGTGCAACCTCCCCTTTTCCGTCGATGAAAAAGGATCTAAGATCCTTCCCTCTGGTTGCCGTTCCGATGCAACTCAGATGTAGATCCTCACAGCGGATGCTGCGTTGTGGCCCACTCCCAAGCCTGCCCCGGTCGTATCAAAAAAAGGGTAGTAGACTGAAAGATAATCTTCAGGTCAGCCGGGAAGAGCAACATATAACGGAGGTTGAGTTCTCGGAGCTTCTGCTTTACCTCCTCAAAGGAGCAGCGACATTGTTGTACCACCTTGGTATAATCAGGAAAGATGAGGACTTTAGAGTTGGAATGTTGGAGTTCTTGTGGGCCGCGAGCCTCACCCAGGATAACGTCTCAGCTTTGGCCACCCTGTTCGCTACGTTATACAGATCTTGGTGCAACAGGGGAAGGTCCACTTGAAGAGTGAATATTGGTCCATTTTAGTCTGAGCAGATGCCGTGGCAGGAGCTTCCTACACCCCCATCATCAATGTGCTGTGTGGCCTGACCATACACAGAAGAACAGTCTGGATGGAGCAAGCCCGCTTATCACTCAGGCAGCACAAGCAGCCAGCCCACTGCAGATGCAGAATGCCTCAAGGGTTGATCCCCCCCAGTCGTAGCAGTTGCTGGCCGCACCAAGTGACAATGCACGGTCAGAACACAAAACAAGTCGAGGTGTGTGCAGTCATAGTAGTCGGTGGGGCCCAGAGGATCCTGGTGTCACGGTCCGTCAACACAGTCCATTGGAAACCTAGCCCCCTCAAAACCCAAAGATGGTAGAAGCCACCAGTTAGATAGAGATAGTTATTCCCTCTGGCCCTCAGCAGTGGTAGGTCCAGCTGTAAATGGGGGGGGAGGGAGAAAAAGAAGGGTTTCTAGTAACGATGGGGTGGGTAGCAAACATTCCCCCCCAGAGACCCATCCACAGAGTGGGCCACATGACAACCCGCCCAGCCTCCAGGCTTTCAGGGCCTGTTCAGGAAACCCGCTACCTAACACATCACAGCAACGGCGCCAGACCCACAGCAGGCCCCAGTTCATTAGTGCTGGGACCACTCCGCTGAAACAGCCTGAGTGTCACCCCAGGGCAGCAAGGCCAGCCAGGTATGGGACAGCTCTTCCACGGTGGCAGGGTTGCCCTCCAGTACGCCGGGCCCCCGACGAGCATGCCAGGGCCACCACCAGCTGTCAACCAGGCCATTCACCAAAGTTTCTCAGTTAGAGTGTGGCTGCAGTGGCACAGCTGCCACGCACAATACAGGTCAGCCACCGGACGCCCTCACAAGGGGGGCCGATGGTGTACCTCACCCTCGTGCCACAGCAGGACCGGGGCTGATAGGCCAACTCACCCCCAGGCCCAGGGCAGCACTTAAGAGGTCTCAATAAATGTGGGACAGCATAAGGGTCTTCAGTCATGCAGCCAGAATCCGGCCAACCTAGCGGGTCCCACAGAGGAGTGCCAGTCCAGGAGCATCTTCAGTTGTCCCAAATGGCCCAAGGGAATGCAGGAAGGTCAGGACACAAACCTGGAGTCCCCATAGGTAGGAGGAGGTTGCTGTCAGAATGGATGGAGACGAATAGACATGGATAGAGCATCACTTTTATCAAACATTGTATTGTGTGAATGAATGAAATATACATTTGACTATAGCTATTGGTGATTTATGGACAAAGATGATACTACTGTCTTTTATAAGATGATTTGCTGACTCCTTGATAAATCCAATAGTCACACTTCTTATATTTTGGTTTTGTGAGACTATAAAAAAAAACAGTAAGCCTGTCTGACTAAAAATAACACCTTTTATATTGTTACCTCACTTAGTCAGCCAGTGGGGGTGGGACATATTACTCCAAATCCAATGCTACGCCATGTCAAAGACTGTGCACAGGGGGTTGTTCAGTGTTAGTGAGGGGCTGGGAGCCCAAAAACACACTGCACATGGCTGAAGACCGTGCACATTGGGGGCATGGTGCCACCAGGGGGTTGGGCACATGGTCACGTGTTAGGAAAAACTACACAGAGTACTCATGTCTTGCTGCATGACCTCTGAAATCAGCAAAGTGGCAGCTAATATCTTTGAGTACCGAAATTGACACGCAAGTTAGAAACCTGTTAACAAAAATAAGCATATTTGTTTCCTACCTCATAGATTACTCTTTTCAATAATCCAGGAGAACTAAATAAAACAGGCAGGGCAAACATCACACAAAATGTATTGCTTTAAAAAAAAGTGCAGATTTCCATTCAACTTCTTTGTTGTAGGATCAGCAAGTATCACTCTTTTAAAGAGTGTATCAGGTTGTCTGCTCAATTATACTGTTAGTAGAGCCTCTGTGATCATTGACCATTCATAGTAAGCAGGTGTAAGCATGTCTGGCATTTATCATTATTGTTAATAAAGGATTTAATAGCTTTGAGCAAGTCAATAGGAATGCGTAGTTAGTATTGATCCTGCTGCAGGTTCATTATGGTACGAAACACATTCTATTACAAATGCAAGCGATATCATTCTCGACATTTCAAATTTCTTTTTGATAACTCTGTCTTTTTTGATTGCTAGCAATAAGAGACACACTAAGAAGATCAATGTGCAGTTAATGTGCCCCAAGATTCTTTGCCTGCATGTACGCTTTTTACGGACTCTGATGTAGGTTGACACCTCTAACATGTTAGCTGAATGGGGCCCACTAAGACCCGAGTTTTCCAATCTCCAATCCGGGTTTTGCTAATTATTACTAACACCATGCGACTAAGGTAGATTTCCAGCGCAGGAAGCCCCTCCACATTTTCCTCACAGCGGTTTTACCATCAGTACTATCAGCCCTCCTCCTACTACACTACCATTAGATCGGTGGTGCGGGACTCCATTCCATGCCTGCACGTATTAGTGGCTGTACGGTATTTTACTTGTGCACTCCTACACGACTGAAAATCCTCCTCGGCAGACAGACCGAGACTACCTGCTTGATGCGTCTGCTGCCAATGCACAAGGTAAACCCCTACCCCCTGTGGCCACCCTGCCCGCTCGTCCGTTTACTGCTAATGTAGCAGCTAGTTGATGAACGTTCCCGTTTGTCTTTAGGCATTTTCCTTGGCATACCTTTGAGGAGCACCTCATCTATAGCATCCATTACCAACTACTGCACCTCGTGGATCCTTGATTGACTCGGACCGCAATTCCACAACTCACTCTCCACCACCAGTGGTAAATGACCCACCTGTCTGCCTGTAGTACTGTAATCGATCGGAAGTTCCCTTGATTCATTCTTTTCTTTCCCTTTCTCCCTGACGCTCGCCACCCATGTACAGAACCCGGCAGGGTCTGCTGTAAGTAATTTTACTCCTTTTCACACACGGTTGGCACTCCACACCCCTCACGAGCTGATCATTGTGACATCCACGTACTTACCGAGTTTTTGAACTTCCAATACCTTTCCTATTTTATATTGGTCCCTTTCTCACACCAGCCTTATTCTCCCTCTCTAGATCTCCCTATTCCCTTAAGTCCTGATGAGACCCAACAATCCAAGTGGGTCAAAACGAGGTCGACGATTAACGGAAAGCGAACCATGCACACAGCACTTATTATTGTATATAGTTGCTGTAATATATTGTATGACCAGATTATATAACGATCGCTTTCTTTGGAAAAATTATTTTCAAACCTTTTAAAAATTGTTCACTTTATGTCACTCAACTGTTTTTTTGTTTTTTGGTACTTACAATACATTTGGGACACCCCTCACTATGCCTTTTCTATATATTGTGTTTGATATATCTGTGATTATTAATACAAATCTTTATGTCAAACAACCCTTGGTGTCTTGAGCGCTCTCTCTCTTTAACATCCCCTCTGTACCCTTACTAGATATCACTATTAAGCTTTGCAATGACAAATGAAAGTAAAAGTATTGCTCCACTAGAACCTTTGTTTCTTATATAAAATACGCACCCTGGTTCCTCATTGAGTAGGGTCCCCTTGTTTTCCTTTTTGACGTTTGGTATGGCAGGGCGGGAGTCGAGGTTCCCGCTCTGTCATAGCAAACTTGAGGGCTTAATAACAAGTGCCATTTCACCGCATTTTGAAAAAAATGGCAAAAATGTGGTGAAATTTATATCACCCTGTTTACTGTTTAGGCATATATACAACATTGGGGACCGTGGGTGGAGCCCCAATGTCTCTAAGGTCCTAGCCCTTCTGAAGCCACCATTACTTTACCACATGCGGACCTGCTAATGTGCAGGTCCCCGTGGGGAAAAGCAATCTGGTTTGCATTTTGAAAGAGTGAGATAGTTTCCCTGTTCTCTCTTTCAAAATCCAAACAAACTTTGCTATGGCAGGGCGGGTGCTTTGGCTCACACCCTGCAAACAGCAGTGTAGAAAAAAATCTCCGGTAAGGCAACAAAGGATTTTCAAGTCCATTATTGCCGTTTTAGCGGCAGTTTGCTGCCGCTAAAGCGGTGATAATTTTAACACCGTCCTTGTAAATATGCCCCTAAGTTTTGGATTGTTGACACTCTTGTCTCCCATTAAATAGCCACGAAGTATTTAGTAAAGTTCACACTGTAAAACGTGAAGCAGCAGTTTCTGATTGGGATCAATAAAGAATTGCCCATTGTTGAGTACAGAGTAGGCAAATTGTACATGAGGTTTTGTAACGCCAGTGGCTGTTGCTTGCGCCCTCTCTTGACGTTAATACGAAGAGTTGTGTACTTCTTTTGCTCCTAATGTACACAGTGTTCTGTTGTCTCTGTTTGCTTTCTCCTCTGCCATGTGGGGGAGTTTGGGTAAATACGACGGTTTCTGTACAGCCAGCACCTTTGAACCCTACCCCCAAACTGCTTACTGCTTGCTACCATAGTAACAGTTCATGGAACATTCAATTGAGCACACAGGTCACAAGTTCAGCACGCAATGTTGCCAATCCAAACAGCAAGTGTGCTTGACTTAGGAACCGTTAATCTCAGCTAAGCCTCTGGTAAACAGCTGATAAAGAGTTATCACTTCTAGTTATAATCATCATTCTTATCTTAGTAAAACATTGAGCCCCGTCAGTTATTCTTTTACAAATTAAGGGGTATAATTTTAATAGCTTTCTTGTAAAAGTACTGTGTTAATGTCACATGTGAATTGGGCGTGGAAGGGTACAGAGACGTTTTGTAGTCTAGGAGACGGCCACCGTCCCGATAATTATTTACTAATTGTTCGAGGACTTCGTGGCAACTTAATTCCGGGGATTGTCATATTCAGGAACTTTATTTTAATATGCAGGATGTGCCTCAGCAGTCTCTGAATCCTCGGTGATGCTGGGCAGTGCCTTATTTGTTTTGTAATCACACAGGCAGTACTTATGGTGTTATAAAGTGATACACTCATAGAACTCTTGTACTTGTATAATTACTCAGGATTTATGTGCCTAACAGTAACTTACATTATTTTTTGTAGGTGCACTGTAATGTTAAATAGTATTGACTTTAAAATCTTATATAGCAGATGATTATCACACTAAATAATAGTCAAATGTTGTCATAAAAAGAAGACCTATACACTCAGTTATTTTTTGTTTTTTAATTATTCTTTATTAAAACAGAAATAAATAAATAGAAATGTAACTTTAACAGAACAGTATAATAAACAAAACGTGGGATGGACTCCAGTGGTAGTAGCGTGGGTAACCTGCAAAACAAAAATTAAACATTAGTCTGTGTGCTATGTCGAAGAGATAAAAAAAGCTAGCTCAAATTAAAGGATCATAGTGAAAATGGAAGGGAGGGTAGTGGGTGGTAGTGAGAAGAGGAGGGAGTGTTCGAAGTAGAGAGACTGGAGGCGATAGAGTGTCTGCTTTTTGCACTCAGTCTTTAGTGTTTACTGTTCGTCACTCGTTTGTCTACGACGCAGGGATCTGCAAGATAGAGAGTAGTTTAAGAAGTCCTTCAAATTAAATACATGAAGCCAGAGATCGCCGTTGTTTAATAATATAGTCCTACATTATTACTTGCTAGAAAATCACTTGTATGGACATTTGCACCCAGAGTGCTGGACCCCAGTCCCCACCCCACAATGTGCTCAATTGTAAGTCTTGCACACTGAGGCTTTACAGCTCACCTGCCACCACTGATGTGTCCCATGACGTGTTGGTGCAAGCGCCGAGTCCGGGATACATTTGTATGGAAGAGCAGGTCTCCACAATGGAATGGTGTCTTGATACTGCCATGGAAGTGTTAGAATGCTCAGGACATCATTGCGCTCAGCCCCTTTCAGCCAATCAATTAATCTCTGTAAAGAGAGTAGTAATTTAATGGTGGAAACGTTTGCAGGTAAATGAATGTTTATTTTTTGCTTGGTAGGAAATAGGAGTTGAGTGCATCCTTCGTTTTTGAAGTAAGATTAATCGTTAGTGATAATCGTGGTTCGAAAAGGAGTTGGAATGCACAAGAAAAAACAAGGTTAAATTATAATATATAATGCGAATGTTTATATACATAGGAATAGAACGTATGCTAGAAGCTTAATGTTCACGTGTAATGCAGTGGCGGGAGCTTGTGTGCATGTACACTCAGTAAGAAAGTAGTTAAAGTGTCCTAAAAGCTAATGTCACATGTCTGTAGAGCAGTGCTTGTTGTTGGCTAAGGTCTATAGTATGGTTCAGTAGGTCCTTAAAATTAGATCGTAGTAACTGAATGAGGTGAGAGATCACAGCATTACGGAAGGCAAGATTGCTTTTTCTCACATGCACACTCAGGGTAGTGTACCCCACCCCTCTCGCAGAATCACCCTCAACAGGAGTCTGTAGGGCAGCGCTGCTCCTAGGCTTAGGCCTATCTTATGGTATAGATGGTATTTAAAATGAGACAGAGATGTGACTGAATGAGGTCAAAGATCACAAATTAACATAACATTTGGCAAAATTGCTTATTCGCACGTATGCAGTGTGCCTGATGTATTCCCACCCCTCTCGTAGGTCCGTGTTGAAGAGGTGTCTGTAGGAAAGGGTCCACTGATTCAGTATGGTCCAGCAGGTCTTTAAAATGATTCAGCGATGAGCCAGAATGAGGTGAGAGATCACGTCATTATGCAGGCCAATATCATTTGTACGCACCGCGTTTAATTGGAGGCCTTGTGCGCCGCTCTGCTTACCTTTTGCAAACACTGCATTTAGCAGAGGTCACAACTTTGCATCTATACTGCAGACAGTGTTAAATTCAGCCTTGATTTATTAATCTGCAGTGTTGACATCAGGATTCATTACTTGAAAAGAGAAAGTGAAATACTGTGAGAGAGAGGAAGAGAGAGAGAAAGAAGAACATTGAAAGTGTGATAGAGAGAAAGTAATAGACGGAGCAGGAGAGGTAGTGTTGATACTGAAGAAAATCTTCGCAGCTCACCTTTTTGCCTTCGGTGTGTGTCCAACCACGTCCCGGGTTATAGTGCACCCTCAAGTTTAGTGATCTGAAAGATAGTATACAATTAGTAATTGCAGAGTACATACAACTGTACACGTATATTTCTGCATTACGCTTTTGCACACCCAGGCTACTGTATTACATCAACTCCCACTTGAAGGAGATGTCTGTGCGCTCTTTTCCTCCCAGGATGCTATACCTCATGCACTCCCACTGCATAGCGGTGAGTTCTCATTACTGCGCACCCAGACTGCTGCACCCCATCTACTCCCAGTGTCCGGAGGTGAGTACCCGTTCCTGTACACCCAGACTGTTGCAACCTATCCACTCCCACTGCCGGAGGTGATTATACATTCCTACGCACTGAAGTTGCTGCACACTATCCACTCTCCCTGCCCACAGGTGACTTCTCGTTGCTTCGGAAACAAGCTTCTTTGCTCACCTTGTGCCACCGGCATGTTTCAAAGAGGGTCCACCACATGTGGTAGCAACCTTCTTAGGTGTTGTTATGATGGTCACGCATCATCGCAGATACCTCAAACATTGAGCTTTGGAGGTAATGGGGGGACGTCAATTTGTGAAACACAACCTCTTAGATAAAAATGAAGATAAGATTGTGCGTCATTTGTTCATCAAAGGAGATAGGAAGAGAGAGAGTGAGAGAGTGACTCTGAAAAGAATATTCGCAGCTCATCTTTCTCTCACCGGTGTGTCTTCCACCATGTGCCGGGACATAGTGCACCCTGAAGCTCCACATCTAAAAGATAGTAAAGGAAAGAATTTATGATTGGTAATTGCCTCTGTCTTAATGTAGAGTAGAATAACATCGCCCTTTCACACACCTTCCCTCCCCCATTAAAAATACAGCCATTTGTATGGTTCCAACTTCTTTAATGGGCTTCGATTTATGAACAGTTAGTAGAGTCCGGTTATAGAAAACAAGTGGTGCGCAGCCACACACGTTGTTTCAATCACCACGCCCGTGTCTGGGGACGATAATTGATATCTCATGTGCTATTGGAGTTTATTACACGCAGCAATAGGCCATGGACGGAGCAGTGCGCCTGCCTCTGGCCAATTGCATGCATCTTTTAGAATAAGTCGTACACAAAGGCCAGTGGTTTAGCATGGAAGGAAATAGACACGCACGAGCGTGTGCGATTCGTAGGTTAGGTCCATATCCCCATTTTTTCACATAGAAAATGTCGTGCGCTGCGTGAGCAGTGCTGTGTACTCCAACGAAGGCACGAACTGTACTGTGCACAGCAACGGAGGCGCGAGTCCTAAATGAATTGAGCAAGGAAAGGTTGTCAAAATAAGATGGTACATAGTATAAAAAAATAAACACTCATCTACTTCGCTACGCATGTGGGAGCGACGGACATTTGACCGACTATAAATACTTTCCTGCTATTGGAAAAAAAAATACAAATGCAATAAGATAGGGTATGTAGGACTGCATACGCCTAAATCGCTGCATCGCCTTTTTGTATCCAGTCTACTGTATCGCATCTACTCCCTCTGGTGCGCACCCAGGCCTCACTGCTCATCTTTTTGCGAACAGAGCACCTTCTACATCATGCAGTCCCGCTCTGCCACCAAGTAGTCTCACATTTGGTGCTAAGTCTTGATATCACTATGCCTAAGGACATACTCGTGCACCCATCATCATCGCAGGTTACTGACCCGCTTAGTCCTACCGGTACCACTAAAACAAAGACCAAAGAGGCAACGCACATAGTGGTGGGCCCCTATGCTCTGTGGTTTGGGCCTACATGGGGCGTACGAACGACCAGGACGGGCCAATATCAGTGCTTGCGAAGGTAGCTACTCTACAATGTCATAGAGCATGTGCGCCTGTTGTTTTCATTGGTAGGGTCACGTGTCCTGTGACGCCTATGCTGGATGGGTGTGGTGTGGGCGTATACCAGCCATTAGGAATTGTGTGTGCCATTCTGAGAACTAGACATGTAACTAGCAGATCACTAGAATGAAAATCTGGGCCATGCAGCGTTGTTGTGATTTCCTGTAAGCGTAACAAGAGTGGGCTGGCCTGATGTAAGCCAGTGCTGCGCGAGGTTGTGAACAATGACTCCGGAGCTATGGGCGTGGCTCCGTTGTGAGCTATTTGACAAATCAAGTGATACGGGTATTCGTGTTATATGCATGCTGTCATCCGGATCTTAAACGCAAATGTGTCACTATGTCTGTGAAGTCCCACAACATGGAAGGTACGGGGTATCATGGAACCTATATTCATCCATAGTTTCACATATAACAGATGGTGGACATGACATATTTCGGCGAATACGAATGTTTGTTGTACATTCAGTGGAGTGTTGTTCCCGTAGCAATACAGGGCTATGAAAGCTTTAGGTTGCAGTTTTTGGCACATGAAGGGCAGCTCATTTATATACTTATGTGGTCATTCAGCTATACTGTCGAATTTGGTGCTGGAAATCAGTGTTCGAGCCTCAGAGTCGCGTCCACATCCTGTCATTGTAGACAAATCACGTAATCTATGCGTGCCTGAAAACGTACTGTAAATACGGTACTCATGTAAATCGCTGAAATAGTTTGGGGTCGACCACGCGCTATATAAATATGTTACAAAACAAAAACTCAAGCAATCGCACACACTTATAAATTTACTATACACTTTGCTTGCAGCATTGTAATGGTCCAGTTTCTACGTTTGTATTTGTAGAATGAGCGAGAGAAAGTTATATAACCATCATTTTTGTTAGTGCCAGAGGTAAAATGGTTGTATACGTTGTTTACAGCACAATATAATGTGGTAGGGCCCGGGGCAGCGTTTTATAAACATAATGAATACACAGACACAGATAGATAGAGGAAGTGGGAATGGCACATGCGCTCGACTCCATTTTATAACTTTGCTGTTGGTAACAAGTACAATTGTAATCATCGTATCATACACAGATATTCCATCATAAACAATTTATGACTTCTGCTGTACAAAGGTAGGAGCACTATATGTGAAATAATACAGAGAAGATTCTATCTTTAAGGGTTCATGAGTTGTTGTGCACTGAGGTAGGGGCGGTTTATGTGGAGCCTGCGATGATGCGTGGTCCAGGCACACCGCACTGGTAACAATGTCTTTTAACTACTGAATTTTGCCTTAATAAGGCTACGTGGCAATTATTTATGGTGTACTAAGTTAGTGGTACGTCTGGTGCTCAGCATGTGCTCACTCTGCGATGATGCGTGGTCTGAACGGGCTGCAATGGAAGCACTGTCTGTTGCCTACTGGACTGCATCATCTGTAATCTTGATTCAAATAAAAGACGAAACATATATGGACTACGTTGTCGAAATATGTAGGTTTCAGGGACATTATAGTTCAAATGGTGACCTGTGCTGTCCTCAGTGTAGACTGCCATTCTGTGTTCCTCTGGGCTTGTAGGGTGAATTTTGTTATTGAACTAAACCTATAACTGATATAAAAGAAGTTCTTGTAGGAAGCATACTAAAGGGATATTGTGTAGGTTTTAGGGACGTTATACTTAGTTTGGTACTGCACTCTGTAAATAATGAATCAAGAGTCTTTTTAATTGTGAGCCCTGATGACCGCAGTGTAGGCAGGAGGCAGTGGTTAGCAAGAGCCCACGGCTAGGTGGCGTTGAATAGAGCTGCACAGTATTGGTAAGTTAGCGTGTCTGCAACCAGCGATGATAAGTGGTGCACTGAATTAGTGGCACCTGAACTAACAATGTTCTGTGGAGCCTGCGATGATGAGTGCTCCCGCCAAGCCGTACTGGTAGCAATGTCTTTTGCCTACTGAATTCTGCCTTAATAAGGCTATGTGGCAATGATTTATGGTGCACTGAGTTAGTAGTACCTTTGGCGCATAGTGTGTACGTACCCTGCGATGATGCGTGGCTGGGGGGACACAGTAATTGAACTAATGTATTTTGTCTATTGAATTTTGCATCAATACAATTTAAAAGTGATAGCATGCTTCAATGCTGACATAAAACTGTTCACTCTTCTTTGCGATGATCTATGGTGCACTGAGTTAGTAATATCTTTGGCACTGAGCTTGTGTGTACCCTGCGATAATACGTGTTCCGGGGGGGGCCGCATTCGGACCAATGTCTTTTGTCTATTGAATTCTGCGTGAATACGGCCATGTGACAATGACTTATGGTGCACTGAGTTAGTAGTATCTTTGGCACTGAACGTGTACGTAACCTGCGATGATGCGAGTTCCGGGCTGGCTGCAATGGGAGCAATGTTTTTTGCCTAGTGAATTCTGTCTTAATAAGGCTACGTGGAGATAACTTGTGGTGCAGTGAGTTAGTGGTACCTGAAGAACTCAGCGTGTGAGTACCCTGCGATGATTCGTTGTTTGGGCGGGTGGCACTAGTACAATGTCTCTTGCCTACTGGAAAGCGTCATGTGCAATCGCCATTCCACCTGAATCGTGGGCTCTCACAATGTAGATCGAAGGCAGTAGTCAGCACAGACATTGAGGAATGTTTTTTGTCACAACCTTTAACAAAATCTGAAGACATATAGTACAATTGTCTCTGCAATAAATAAAGCATTGCTGAATTTCATGATGTCCGTAATGTAGATCCAAAGCTGAATTCAAGTAGTGTACCCTGCTGTCCGTAGTGTAGATCGAAGGCAGTAGTCAGCACAGACATCGAGGAATGCTTTTTGTCACATCCTTTAACAAAATTTGAAGACATGTAGTACAATTGTCTCTGCATTAAATAAAGCAAGGCTGAATTTCATACTGTCCATAGTGTAGATCCAAAGCTGAATTCAAGTTGTGAACCCTACTGTCCGCAGTGTACATCGAAGGCAGTAGTCAGCACAGATATCGGTGAACGCTTTTTGTCACTTATTTTAACAAAATCTAAAGACATACATTACAATTGTCTCTGCATTAAATAAATCAAGGCTGAATTCCCTGCTGTCTGTAGTGTGGATACAAAGCTGAATTCAAGTTGTGAACCCTGCCGTCCGCAGTGTAGATCGAAGGCAGTAGTCAACACGGACATCGAGAAATGCTTTTTGTCACATGCTTTAACAAAATCTGAAGACATATAGTACAATTGTCTCTGCATTAAATAAATCAAGGCTGAATTCCCTACTGTCCGTAGTGTAGATGCAAAGCTGAATTCAAGTACTAAACTCTGCTGTCCATAGTGTAGTTCGTAGGCAGTAGTCAGCACAGACTTCGAAGAATGCTTTTTTTCACATCGTTTAACAAAATCTGAAGACATATAGTACAATTGTCTCTGCATTAAATAAAGCAAGGCTAAAGTCAATCCTGTTCATAATGTATATCCAGAGCTGCATTCAAGTTGTGAACCCTGCTGTCCGCAGTATAGATCAAAGGCAGTAGTCAGTACAGACATTGAGGAATGCTTTTTGTCACATCCTTTAGCAAAATCTGAAGACATATTGCACAACTGTCTCTGCATAAAATAAAGCAAGCCTTAATTCAATGTCTGTAGTATAGATCCAAATATGAATTTAAGTTGTGAACCCTGCTGTCCGCAGTGTAGATCGAAGGCAGTATTCGATACAGACATAAGTCTGCGGTGCTGTGGTGCTGAGTTTGCAATGTGCCTGTATCAAGGAGGCACATGCTCATGGCGGCAGCCACGTGGCAGAGTGAGGACATTCGCTGTGGCAAAGTCTTTAGTCTTTGCACTAGTGAACCACCCCAAAGGCATAGCCTATGTATTTATACTCTTACACTGGAGTTGCGTACGTTGGACCAGCCCACTCCGCTTCTGCTACAAGTGGGGGGGACAACACAGCTACATGACCGAGATATTCCCCAGTGTCTGAGATAATATGGTTGCATCCACTGTGCAGTACACTACACGTACCAATACAACATCTACACACGGAAACGTTTTTGGTTTGTATAGTAAGTTGTGTATAGCATATCACCGGTAGTCTTGGGATTGTTTAAATTATTGTTGATGTGCGAGTGCTCTCCCTTATACATAGTTGGTTGCCACATCTCTGAACTTTCAGCTAGTGTGCTGTTGAGGGGATATATTGTTTTTCGGAAGGTTCATTGTCCTGTTTTGTGCTGCCTCTGAGGTAGTAGGGGGAGAGGGGTCAGGAGGGGTGTGTGTAGTGGTGGTGGTGCTGGGTGTTGTGATTTTGTTGGGTGTTGGAGGTGAATAATTAGTGCCTCTATCACATATTAGTCTTTAAATATGGGTGTGAGTTGGATCTAATTCACGCAGTACATAGTCAACCTTCTAACACTAGTTAAATGTTGATGTTAATTTGTGAGTGGTAAGTAGAGCTATCGCCTGTTTTTTTAGGTAGCAATGCAGATTTGGCTTGTTGTTGAAAATATGGGGAATTGGTGTTTTTGTGTTTTTTTCTACGGGAACGCCTAGTTTGTATTTTATTAACATTAGATATGGTTCTGTTTGTGGCAATTTTGTTGGCTGAATAGTGGTGATATTTCCAGTTTTTACTAGGTCAAGAATGGGATGATAATTAAAAAAGATAGAAAAAGACAGGTATGCTTAATAAACATTATAATTAGAAATTTGCATTTAAAAAACCTTTGACATTCACTAAAAAAACATAGGTTTCATATATGTTATAGTTAGAAATTAGCATTTAAAAAAACATAGAAATTCACTGAAAAAACCATAGGTTTTTAGGGGTGTTATAGTTAGCTGGAAATTTCACTCATACAAAATTATTGAAATTCCTCGATTATAGTTAGTTGTACTGACTGTCACTCGCACGCCCACAATCCACTGCTGATGATGTCACATATTACACCATTCATGACATAGTCAGTGTAATCACTGATGACATCACTGATGATATCTCAAATGACATCACTGATTACATCATCCATGTAACAATCTGATACACCTGATCATACACTAGGATAACTTTTCATCACGCACAAAAAAATATAGAGTACCATTTTTAAAAGAATAACACACCAACATAACTTTCTAAAAACACACTCACTGCTTTGTAGATCTACACACACATCTAAACACTTACGTATACATTTACTCAAAGATCAATATAACACTGTTAAATATACTTATACACTTATATATCACCGGTAGTCTTGGGATTGTGTAAATTATTGTTGATGTGCGAGTTTTCTCCCTTATACATAGTTGGATGCCACATCTCTGCACATTCAGCTAGTGTGCTGTTGAGGGGATATAATATTTTGGGAAGGTTTGTTGTCCTGTTTTGCGGTGCCTCTGAGGTAGTAGGGGGAGAGGGGTCAGGAGGGGTGTTTGTATTGGTGGTGGCGCTGGGTGTTGTGATTTTTTTGGGTGTCGGAGGTGCATAATTAGTACCTCTACCACATATTTGTCTTTAAATATGGGTGTGAGTTGGATGTAATTCACGCAGTACATAGTCGACCTCCTTACACTAGTTAAATGTTGATGTTAATTTGTTAGTGGTAAGTGGAGCTATCGCCTGTTTTTTTTGGTAGCATTGCAGATTTGACTTGTTGTTGAAAATATGTGGAAGTGAGGTTTTTTTAATGGGAACGCCTAGTTTGTATGCCATTAACGTTAGATGTGGTTCTGTTTGTGGCGATTTTGTTGGCGGAAGGAATTAACTGAAGAGTGGTGATATTTGCAGTTTTTACTAGGTAGAGAATGGGATGATATTTTAAAAAGATAGAAAAAACAGATATGCTTAATGAACATTATAATAAGAAATTAGCATTTAAAAAACCTTTGCAAATTCACTGACAAAACCATAGGTTTCATGGGTGTTATACAAAACCATTGAAATTTCTCCGTTATAGTTAGTTGTACTAACTGTAACTCGCGCGCCCGCAATCCACTACTGATGTTGTCACATATTACATCATTCATGATATAGTCAGTGACAACACTGATGACATCACTGATGACATCTCAAATGACATCACTGATGACATCACTGATGACATTATCCATGTGACAATCTGATACACCTAATCATACACTAGTGTGACTTTTCATCACTCACTAAAAAATATAGACTACCATTTTTAAAAGAATGACACGCCAACATAACTTTCTAAAAACCCACTCACTGCTTTGTAGATTTACACACACATCTAAACACTTACATTCGAAAAAAACATTGACATTACCCACCAGCACACATTCTATTGATTTATATAGTCATCCTACTCACTATGCAAATAATTCATTGTACTTACATTTACTCAGCTTCACACTCTTACAAACATCACTTTATTTATTTATTCATATAGATACTAACCCATAATTAGTGTGTTACAAAATCAGTATTACAAGTATACAGTCTTCCATAGTCACTCAGACAATGTCTGACTGTTATGTATACTTTTTTATGTAGAACAATTGTCACATACGCTAAGTTTATATTTCTACTCTCTTGAAAATGTATCATTGACAAATGTATTTAATTATCAACACACCCATAAAGAGATTCACTCACCCAAACAACTGTTTCCACATACAGTCTTAACCTCATATATCTACTAAATCAACTATTTACACATCTTTGAACAGTCACACACACCTCCCACCCAACCACACACATATTTACTATGCCATACAAATACTCACTTAACTGATTAATAACTAATATAAAGTTTACATAGCTAGTAATCAACGTATGCAATAGTTTACACAACAAGAGACAGAGTGATACAGATATTCACACAGTTAAATCACTATTCCTTATATTTGATGAGACCCTTTAAATTAGGGACTTAGACAGTCAAATCAAGTGCTAATAAATTCTCCATCCAGTCACTTAAACAAACACTTAGTCTTCACTGCAGATTCCTATGTATATAATACTTATTTAATTATGGAAGAAAATCACATTCACTGGATGATGTCATCAGTGATGTCATCAGTGATGTCATTTGAGTTGTCATCAGTGATGTCACTGACTATGTCATGAACGATGTAATATGTGACATCATCAGCAGTGGATTGCGGGCGCGCGAGTTACAGTTAGAGCAACTAACTATAACACATATACATATATATATAAATTGTATGATTACTAAGAGACATCTTTTAGACATTTAATTAAACATGATTGATTGCAATGTGGTTCGTATGAAAACCACTGGGTTGTTGACAAATGATACAAGCACTAAAGCTTCCTGTGCAGTATGCATTCCTGACATTTTCATTTGAATGACATAATATTCTATGCTAATATGATTGGAGCTAAAATGTAGATTGTATGGTGTATTATCCCTAAGCCAGGATGGCATCCACATAGTAAGTGTCAGATTCCAAACAAGAACATATGGGAACTAGAATGTTGTACAATGAGAAAGTATGTAATCCCTGTGCACTCACTATGATGATGAACAAATTAAACTGTGTTTTTGGCGGGATCAGGAAGGCGCTCTATTCGTCGCACGCAGTCTAACGTGCCTTTAAACGAAAATGTCAAATATTGAGGGTAGGATCACCTGCCCTCTAGACTATGCGCTCGGTAAACAACGAAACACATAGGTTTCTTATCCAAGTTCAGTTTATTTTAATTCAACCTTATGGATACTTCAATTCATTGTGAAGAACGAATTACAAACAATAGTTCCTTGCGTGCATAATGTTGTTCTTATGTCGCAATATTCAGGTTCAACGTATTATTACATCCACCCAATGCATTTTGGGTCAGAAAACCATGACCCTTCGCCAGGGGTCTGAAAACAAGGGGTAAAACAGGACCATATTAGTTACTCCGTCAATATGTGCATTGTATTAAACATAAGTGAATGGTGCTCGTAAACAAAAATGTGCTACCATTGACTCACCGAATCGGTGGATTGGAAGCATGCCGTAGGTGTTGTTGGTGAAAAAAATAAACATCAGTGAGTGCACCGAGTAACATGAACTGATAATACGTGTATGGAGGTCAGAGAAACGGAGAATGAAAATAGAAACAGCTATACCTGTCACCATGCATTACGTATAACCCGAAAGTCGTGATAAAGAAAAAATATACAGATAAATGAAAACTTACGAAAGGATCGGGCGACGCCGTGTCTCAATGAACTCTGGAAAGTTTACGCGGTGCAACAAGAACGATTGTGATAAGAGGGCCTGGGGTCACATGATCGGTTGAATCTGCCCAATGAACAGACGTGAAAAATGTGTATAACACCCACCAGGTGATCTGAGTATCGGTACTTCAAAATAAGGAAATATTAGAAGTGCCGAAGTGATTCAATGACATGCGAGCGGGCGAAACTGCACCGAATACTTGTGCAATGTGAAAAAACGCAAAATGAACGATCATGAGCAAAAATGAAAATTCAAATTGTTACAGATCACAATTATTAAGCAAATGTAAATATACAGTAATGGAGGGGACCAGTGTTATTCGAAAGTCAAACGCTGTAAACAAATGATAGATCATAAACAGAAGGAGTGTTCCACACGATCATTCATCCCGACTGGATGAACAGAGTTAAGTTTTTTGATCCAGTGGTATTCCGCTCTTAATCTTTGTTTCAAGAGATCCATGTCTTGGCGTTGTGGGATAGTCTCGAGAACCATGAATCTTAATTGGGCTATCTGATGACCGGCTTCTTTCCAATGACGTGCTATGGTGGATTTCACATTCGCAAGACAGATACTGCTCTTATGTTCCGTGATACGTACTTTTATTTTACGTTCTGTTTGTCCAACGTATACTTTCCTGCAAGGGCATTTGATTGCGTAAATGCAATTTGTAGTGTCGCAGGTGCTGGTATGATGCAGTTCTATGGGATAACCTTTGGTAGGATGAGTGAAGGTTGTTCCTGTGATCACATTATTGCAATGGATGCAATTTAGACATTTTAACATATCTCTCCAATTCGGATTCTCTTTCTTGGATGTGTTTACTAATTCTTTCAAGTTCTTTGATCTTTGAAATGCAAATGTCACTCTGTCACTGTATAAATCTTTTAAATCCAGTTCCGATTGAATTAAGTGCCAATATCTATTAATAATGCGTTTAAATTTGGTGGATTCTGTAGAGTATTTCATCACACATACTGTCTTCTTTCCAGGAATTTTTTCTCTCTCCTGTAATAGGGAATCTCTATGAAGTTTTTCAATTTTGCTGAGCAAAGTTTCTAAAATGTCTTGCGGATAACCTCTCTGTTGATATTTGACTGTTTGTTGTTGTTGAGTGATGTTTGAAGATCGTTGTCATTAGTGGTAATTCTTTTCAATCTGATATATTGAGACGTAGGCAAATGCTTCTTCAGAGATTCCGGATGAAAGCTTTGAAATGAAAGACTCGCGTTTCTGTCTGTTTTTTTTGTGAAGACTTTTGTGCTGATTGCATTATTAGCTAACATCACTTGTACGTCCAAAAATGCGATGGATGCCTTTTCAATGGTATGTGTGAACCTGATCCGTTCATTGTGTGTGTTTTATGTCCCGATGTTCATCTCCAATTGTTCTTTTGAACCTTGCCATATAACAAAAATGTTGTCTATGTAGCGTTTGATCATTATTAATCCTTTGGTCCATGCTTGATTATGTAAGACATGATCAGTCTCAAATTTGTGCATAAAGATGTTGGCATATGAGGGTGCGCCCCCAAAGCCCATTGAAGTGCCGTTGCATTGGTTAAAAAAGTGTCCTTGCCACTCGAAGTATCTGTGGTATAGTGTAAATTGCATTAGTTCCAAAATCAGCACTTTTTGAGAATCTTATAAATCACTGTTGAGTAGGCTCCATTCCAAAGCTTCGATGCCCTCATTGTGAGGGATAGATGTATACAGCGCGATTACGTCAATTGTACATAACCAATAGGTGGCGTCTTGCTGCAATGACACGGTTCTAAGTAGATTGAGGAATGTTGTAGTGTCCTTGATATATGTCACACTCTTCAGCACTATGGGTTGTAGAAATGTATCTACGAACCTTCCGATCGGTTCCGAGATGGACCCACGAGCTGAGACTATGGGTCTGAAGGGAGGATTGGTGGGATCCTTATGGATTTTTGGCAACATGTACAGTTGCGGTCGTCTGGGATACTTCATGATGAAAAATGAATGCGTTTTCTGGCAGATCCACTTCATTACGAGTGCATGATCCAATATTTGTTGTAGAATTTCTTGATACTCTCGCGTGGGATCTCCCTCAAGTGGTAAATTAATGTCTTGATCGTAAACATGGTTGTTAACACTCTTTACTTAAAATTCTGTATCCATCACTATAAGTGCGCCACCCTTATCAGCTTTCTGAAAGATGAGACTCTTATCATGACTCAAGTTTTTTAGAGTGTTCCATTCTTTCGATGATAAATTGCTTTTCTTGGGTTTGTTGAAAGGAATTTTCTGGACTTCCGATAATACAGACCTTTCGAAGGCTTTGATCGTTTTGTGCGAAAATGGTGTACAAAATGTACTGTGAGGTTTAAAATCACTATCCCATGTTGCAGGTAATGATGTTTCTTGGATGTCATTGAAGAAATACCATAATTTCAAATTACGGTAGAATTTGAATATTGAGATTTCCGTCTCACCAGGGTTTGACCGATATGTGGGTACAAATGTTGTTCCTTTGTTCAAAAGGTTGGTTTGCGCCTTAGTGAGGTGCTTCGTTGAGATATTGATGATTAAGTTGTTTTCAACATCTGGCTCCTTGTCCTTTTGGCTACCTCTTTGGCTACCTAATTGGGTGATTTGGCTAGTAGAGGGTTTAGCGGTAGTTTTGCTAGCTGTGTTCACAGGAGGTCTCGATTGAGCAATCTCAGAGTCAGAAACGACACTTTACTGCGAAGATGTTGTAGTAGTTTTATGTGTTTGCTGCTGTGGTTGCCATTTTTTTCTGGTTGTATATCTCCGCCCAAGTGTATACTTCTTCAAGTTTATAATCCAACGTGTCTCGTCGGTATTTACGTACTTTTCTTTCATTGACCTCTTTGGCGTAACGTTCTAATTTGTTATTGATGTCTTCTAGTGTTTTATCAAGGTCAGGAATTTTGTCCAGTTCTAACTTTAAGATTTTGATCTCTTCCTCAATTTCAATTAATGCCTTCGAAAGTTCTTCTACGATCAGTAGGATCAAATCAAGAGAACATTTATTTAAGATTTGGTACAATTTTTCGATGAATTTTTTACTGTTTTTGCAAAGCAATGGCTTAAGAGCTATCCTAAGTCCCCGTGGTATTCTTTGATTTTTATGGTAATGAATGAGTGTGGTCGGGTGCAACCTTTGATTGATCTCTTTTTTGCTCATATATTCGAATTGTCTCAATAATTGTGCCGTGGTTGTTTTTTGCGGAGTAAATCGTCTGGTCTCCTGTATTAGCCCATAGATTTCTTTAGCGGCTTCTGCTGTGTATCGAAGAGTTTCGGCTTTGTTGGTGGTTAAAAGGGCTATGTCATCTAATTGCATCTTGGTGTTTTGGTGCACCCAGGGATGGGGTTGACTGAGTTGAACAATGAGAAAGTATGTGATCCCTGTGCACTCACTTTGATGATGAACAAATTAAACTGTGTTTTTGGCGGGATCAGGAAGGCGCTGTAGTCGTTGCACGCAGTCTAACGTGCCTTTAAACAAAAATGTGAAATATTGAGGGTAGGAGCACCTGCCCTCTAGACTATGCGCTCGGTAAACAACTAAACATGTAGGTTTCTTATCCAAGTTCAGTTTATTTTAATTCAACCTTATGGATACTTCAGTTCTAGAATGTTGTAGCCATATTTTAAACCAAGTATATCAAGGCACTTACTCTTAAGATCCTTACTTTCCAATGCCCTACTATCATCTCGATAATACCCTCTTCATGGTATCATCTGAATTTCATCATTTGACCTGATTGTTGTGGCAGTATTGCCATCTGTTTTTGTATAGATCTGGACATTTATTCAAACGTGGCATTTTTTAATGACTGATTCTACTAAATGAAAGTTGTGTTGCTGTTGGAGATCTACATGATTTGAGAAAAAAACTATTAATATTGTAATGCAGTTGTGTGTACAACCGACCAGCTGAAGATTACCACTTAATAAATAAAGTTATTAAAAAAAATGGTGTTGTTGTGTGTGGTGTCACTATCTCCTATTTCCGTTAAAGACTTTAAGTCACATACTTGATTTAGTTCTAAGCGTACTATAAACTACATTCAATATTATTCATAGTAGTTAAGGGATTAGGGGCCAGATGTAGGTAGCCAAATACCGGTCGGTAACGGCCGAATTCGGCCGTTACCGACCGGTATTTGGCGATCGGCATGTAGGTGACAGAAAATAGGCCGAATCGGTAAAATTACCGATCGGTAAAATACCGATTTGGTAAAGTTACCGATCGGTAAAGTTACCGATCGGTAAAGTTACCGATCGGTAAAGTTACCCATCGGTAATTATACCGATCGGTAAAGTTACCGATCGGTAAAATACCGAATCGGTAATTAAGAATAGGTAAAATTGAAGTTGGAGATGTAGGAAGGCTCTGAAATACCGATTTTGGCCCAAAATCGGTATTTAAGAGTCGGTATTTACCATGGATTCAAATCAGGTGTAAACCAGGTACAGCCTATAAAAATGGACCCAAAATGCAATTCTGTTTGCAAAATGGCGGCATTTTATGTCATTGCAAGACGGCTACGGCTACAGGAGGAAGGAGAGAGGGAATGGCTGAGACAGGAGCAGGTTTACAGGCAGAGGGTGACCCTGTTCATGCTCACAGAGGAAGAGATACTTCAAAGGTACAGGTTGGCTCCAGACACCATCTTGGAGCTCATCGGGGACCTCAAACCACTGTTGGAGCACCCCACCCCAAGGGCACATGCAATACCAGCACATGTACAGGTGCTGTGCAGCAGCCACCTGCTGGCGTCAGGGAGCTACCAGAGCGTGGTTGCTGCGGTGGGAGGGGTGACCCAGAGCAGCCTCTCAAGGTTTTTTCACAAATTCTTTGACGCCATGTTGCACAGGATGGACCATTACATTTCTTTTCCATCCACCCATGCAGAACTGGTACAAACCAAATCGGACTTCTACCAGATGGCAGGATTTCCCCATATCATCGGATGCATTGATGGCACACACATCCCCATTTGTCCCCCTGCTGCCACAGAATACATTTACCGCAATAGGAAATCAACCCACACCATCAACGTGCAGGTGATTTGCAATGCTAAGCACTACATCACAGACCTTGTAGCAAAATTCCCGGGAAGTACCCATGATTCATATATATTTCAGAACAGTGGCATCTATGCACGTCTGACTGCAGGGGAATTTGGTGAAGGCTACCTCCTAGGTAAGACACAGTGTGCAACACCTATTAGACCTATTGCAATTAGCAGTACATGTATGCATGTGAGTAAATTATTCCCTTTTCTTTTCAGGAGACAGTGCATATGCCCTCCGCTCATTCATACTAACCCCCTACCTCAACCCCTCAACACCCAGCCAAAGGAGATACAACCGGGCACACAAGCGCACACGCAATGTTGTTGAGAGAACATTTGGTATTTGGAAAAGCAGGTTTAGATGCTTGCACAAGAGTGGAGGTGCAAGGCAGTATACCCCCATCACATGCTGTAAGATCATTGCTGCCTGTGCCATGTTGCACAATCTGGCTGTTAAGAAGGGGACTGAGGTGGAGTTAACTGACTATGAGGATCACGACGACGACAATGCTGTGCCTGAAAGACATCCTGCAGGAGTGTCAACACCAAGTGATGGCAGATACAGACGTGAGGAGATAACACGCAACTATTTCTGAGTAAGTAAAGACACTGAGCTATAGTCAGAGCACAAGCTTCTGTTTAATTAGATTTCTTAAAGAGATGGTAAAGAACAAAAGTGCAACAGTAAGCATTTGACATCAATGCTCACAGTGAGCAAACACACTCAGACAGGTCTTGAATCCACCCACCGTAGTTGCATATTGTCACTAGGCTGGTTTAAATGGCACAAATGTGCAAATGAAACTTTAACAACTATGAAACAAATGTCCACAGGCAGTAGGCCATAGTAAAAACTTTTCATTTTCGGCCACGCTTTGCACTGGCAGGTGTCTGTGGCTCAGCCTGTTCACTGGGCGTTTGGCCTGTAGCCTCACCCTGTCGCCTGCTGCTCCTCCTTGGCTCAACACCATGTGGGCTAGCTGTGCTGCTCCTACTGGTGCTAGGTTCACTGTCCGGCACGTCAAGAGCAGAACTTTGTGCACTTTGTGCATTGAGTAGGGCCTCCAGCGCACCAGTCATTCCAGCTATGCCCCTTGTTAACTGGTTGCTATTATTAGTCAGGACTTCCTGACTATTGATGCTACGCCTGCATAGCAGGGATGTGGCTGTTGCCAGGCGGTGTAAGGATTTCTCAGCTCTCTGTGCGCGCTGCTTGTCCCTGCGCCTTGCAGTAATTTCTGAGTCAAGTTTAGTGCACAGTTGCTGTATGCCTGTTGCCATGCACTTGTTCACTTCCACAAGCTCTTGTATGCCTTGCCAATTTCCTGAATGTTAATGTTCATGTTTCTCATTTGTCTTTGACAGGCCATGATGCCCTTGCCCTGCATCCTCTGTATCCTGACCATGGATCCCTCCAGGCCTTGGAAGACACTGGACCCCTCCCCACGTGCACCTACACCCCTTCCTTGTACTGTGCGCCTTCTAGTGGTAGGTGGTACAGGTTCTGTGCCGGGCTGCAGTGTGGCAGTGATGTCAGCCTCAGACAAGTTATGTGACTCTACACCCACCATTTCCTCAGCACCTAACTCCATTTCCAGCAGTGGGGAAACAACATGCCTCCTGCTAGGGTGTGCAACAGGTGTTACCAATTCAAGGGATGCAGGCATTTCTGGTGATGAGACCAATAGTGGTGACTGTGAGGGAATTGGGGATCCCTGCATTTCCTCACTGATGTCTGTTTCTTGGGAGGGTGGCTGCCCACTCGGAACCCCTGTGTCCTGGGATGCACTGGGCCCTGGATCCTGACTGTCATCCCTCTGGGGTGCCGTGCCTTCTGCCTCCTCGGACTGCCTTCTGGATGTGTGACCTGTGGACATATGGGCACATATCAGCTAGGTGCAAATGTGTCACAGCCACTACAATTAAACATATCACTTTGCACTTTGAACATGCTGCCTGCCCTTCATTTTGTCTGCAATCATTTAAATTTCTTGTTGGTTACAGTGCTATGTCACATGTTCTTTCAATGACTGACTACGTGTACCATGATGCATTGCTACAGTTTTGCACACACACCATGGGACTGGGGTAACTGAGCTGCAAGGGGTGAGGGATGGATGGGGGTGGGAGGGGGATTGCTGTGAATGCATCTTACCTTTTGTTTTTGCAGATTTAGCCGAGCTGTCCACTTCTCCCAGTCCATGGACACTGTCAGACTCCAGGGTTGTGGCTACCAGCTCCTCAAGCTCGGTGAGTGGGGGTGCAGTGTTCTTTCCTCCACCTGTTTTCTGTGACTGTTTGTGGCGATCAGCCAATTTTTTCTTTGTGAGGCCCCTTAGGGCATAGAACCTCTTCTTTAAATCTTCAGTCACTCTGGTGGTCACTCCCACAGCATTAACTTTATCTAGGATGTCCAGCCATATTTTCCTTTTTGTTGATTCTGCCACAGTGAGGGACAGTTTTCCAAAAAGTCTGTGGTGTACCTTGACCACCTCCTCAACAAGCACCTGTAGCTCAGTACTACTGAATTTAAGTTTCCTTTTCCTTTCTGCCTGCTCAGTTTCCCTGCTGCTTTCCATTTTAAAGTGTTCTCAATTCACAAGCTCTGCCTGCTGCTGCTGCTGCTCCCAGTCTCTCTGCTCCAACTTCCTTTCCAGAACCTTCTAATTAGTTGCAGCTGCCTGTGTGCACACTTCCTGCCAGGAAGGGGGAGGGTGGTTGCACCTGATTGGCTGTTGTGTTGAGTTTCACTTTTGTTTGCTGGCCGAAGCGGAAAATACCGATCGGTATTTACCGATCGGTATTTACCGATCGGTATTTACCGATCGGTATTTACAATGCATTCCTATGGGACTTTTGCCCCATAGGAATGCATTGGACATACCGATCGGTAAATACCGATCGGTAATTACCGATTCGGTATTTACCGATTCTTATTTACCGATTCTTACCGAATCGGTAAATGGAACATCTGGATGTTCCTACATACCCCCCCTTCTTATTTACCGATTCTTATTTACCGAATCGGTAAAATTCGGTAATTAAGAATCGGTAAATATTTTTTACCTACAACTGGCCCTAGGTTCTCCATGCACAAATCCTTACACCACAGAAGAGCTAGACTTTAGGCAAACATTCCATAGAATGGGTAAAAGGTAAACCATGTGTATTCACAAGCATATGTGCCTGCAAATTGTCACCCTCCTCAGTATGTTGAATATTGAAAAAAACTGCAGTTTAGAAGATAATATGGCAAATGTTGTTTGCTTAATCTCCGCATTACTACTATTTATGGAAAAAATCCATATGAGATACGAGAGAGGATGCTATGCAATAATATGTGTCTTTCCTAATTCTTGAAGTCCAGCTATTGTGCGGTGGAACAGTGAGCCTGACCATTACCCTCACTAGCTACTGGGCCATTACTCACCTCCCTACACCAGCAAGATCTACGAAAAAGAGGTATATGCTCAACTTCAAGATCACAACAAAACTAATCTTCTCCTGCACAACAAAGACATGACTCCTGCCTCCTGTTACTGCTGGACCACTCAGCTGACATCAACACAGTCGACCATCCCTGAAGCACTGACATAGATTGACAATGCCCCAAACTGTATCTCTCCCAACAATTCCAACCACACACATTTATTCACATGGACTTCCCTATGTCCCAAAATATCTCTATCACTTCAATTCACCAATAAGCCAAGTATACACAGCTCTACTTGGAAGTCTTATCCACTTCAGATATCAACAGTCTCAAAAATAGCCTGTGCCTCCCCCAGACCAAGAAGTGAACACCCTAACTGAAGCTCAACACCACCTATTTAGTAAGACTAGCAAGCAAGACAATAAATGTTCACCAAATGACAAGTTACTTATAAGAATGAATGAATTAATGAATGAAGTTTTATTTCTATAGTGCATTGCTACCCTGAGGCCTCCCAGCGCTGACTAATTGAAGGGCAGGAAAGATCAAGAGAAGATATTCACCCAGGACCTCAACTTTACTCTCAAGGAACACTCTGCCAAAAAAACATACAAAGGTGGTACCAGCTCTCTCTCCTCTAAAGGAAATGAAGACATTTATTCTAGTAAGCGACTTCAGAACTGATGTTCAAGTACTCATACTCTTTTATCTGTATGATGGTCACGCCCAGCTCTATAGCCTCTCAGACTCCATATTGGTGCCTTTATGGGTATCTAACATGCCTCAACATGTCTCATCTAGGGCCTGAAGATATATGATCACATCATCCTGGTGGGCCTTCAATGGCTCCCTTTGCCGACCAGCAATTCTTCAAAATCAGCCACCACTGCTTATCTTGCAGACAAGCTTATGATCACAGAAGGTTCTTGGTGCACCAACATCCAGGACACAAATAGAAGGGAGACTAAGAAATAAAGAGAAAGAACAATAATGTAGGAAGAGAAGAAAGAATGAGCAGTGGAAATTAAGCAATGAGAATGTAACAAAGAAAAAAGAGCTAATTGGAAAGTACGAAATGGAAAGAACACTACAGATGAAATAAAATGAAATAGAGGGTGAAAGAGAAAAGAATCAAAAAGAAAGAAGTCACAGATCGTGTATAAAAGAAAATTCAACATTCGAAAAAAAATAAAAAAGAAAGAAGTAATGTATAAAAGAAAGAGAAAGAAAACAGGAGTATGGTAAGAAAGGTAAGCAATAGATAGAAACTTCTGAGATTGAGGGGCAGTAAGTCTAGGATGCAATTAGTACATAATAATTCCAAAGAATTAAATGTGAGCGAATAAGAGGTGTAGAAAGAGATACGAGAAACACTAAAAGATAAGACAATAAATGAATTAATTATTTACCACCCGAAAAGGAAGTAGTATGATTTAGCCAAGCTTACTGGAGCAAACAAGGCAAGTTCACAAAGATGTCTAGTTTGTCAATATGTCAAAACTTTACCTGCTGGCGAAATTGGCAGAAAATAAGGTTTTGTGAGAGACTGCTCCCTCAAAAACGTTTTTCTAGAGAATTCGTCTTCCAATGGGAGGTTTTGTATGTTTTTAGTCTCATAAACCAGGCTATTACTCCCACCTTCTACACCCTTCCTTTAAGTTTTCTTTACCAGTGTCATGCACCCCAATGTGAAACCAGATAGGGTTGAAGAAGGTTGTTCTAGTGTAAAGGGTACTTTGGTACAAACTGCTTTTATTCAAAATATGATTGGTACTTTAAAATCACATTCGCTCACTGCTTAATGGCACCCTTGATTCCTGAGACACGTTTGATGCTGTACTTGTAAAACAACAACAAATCAACATGGCAATAAGATCGAATTTATTTTTAGTCCAGTTTATTTTTAGTGAAGAGGAGAAGAGAAAACAAATGAAATCTGGAAATGAGTAAGGAAATTAAGTTGTCGTTCTCCAAGCCCCAAAGGACCTGCAAAATATTACAACACACATGAGCTTCATGGCCCCAGGATCTCAGGATGTGAAGTCGGAAGAAATTAATGACCTTTGGTCTGTGTATTCTTTTTTGGCAATATTTAAAGAACTATTTGTTTTTAGTAATGATCAGTCTGCGGTACGTAATTTAGTTTAGGAATACCAGTTTTTTTTGCAGGAAGCTGCCCAGCTACAAATTGTAAAACAACTAGATACTTTTGAAAGCTTTCTACAAAGTACAGAAGATGAATTTGACAACACAACGGCTGCTCTCTCGTCCACAATGTGCAAAAATGTGCATACATTGATATTTTATATGGTACAAGATACCTACCTGCTTAAGGTTTCTCGCTAATCTATAATGGATTTATTTTGTAAAGAGCCCCAGACCTTGCCTTCATATTTTCTGCAATCTATTTAGGGAGCTGAAAGGTTGTAGCAATTTTTTCTGGGGACTTACCTTTATTTCTCACAAACATGACAGTTACTTTAGATAGTGTGCAAAGTTATCCTGAGATTGATTTTCACTTGAAGATCTTGATTTTATGCCGCTTTTAACAAATTTTTAGAACAAAGATTAATTCCATTGATTCCAATTTTGAATATCCAAGAAAAAAGGGGTTCTAGTAAATGTGCATATAGACAAAATATCGGTTTTCAGTGCCAACCCTCACTATAGAGGAAGTATTGTAGGTAGAACTACACGAGTGCATGCATAGATGTTATTGAGGTGGGACAATCTGGGAAATAAAGGTCGGTAAATAATGGGTCTTGAGGCATTACTTCACTACCATAATAAAAACAACCCACACCCCTAATCAAATTCTCATGTGACAGTGAGCCACTTACTTCATTCATTGTAAGAAAATATATGCATGCAGTGGGATCTGTATAGACCAACTGGGTAGACAACCAATAATACATACCACATTAAGCTAGTAAAGATTGTTTCCTGTCAAAACATTTATTGAATTTGGTGGTACTTGGGATAAGTCCTCTCATTGCATTTATGTTGTTAATGGCATATCTTTCCGACTTTATTACGAACTTGTCTGAAATGTAGCAGTCCCATTATCACAAAATTCGAACCTGGGTGCATGGTCTACCTCCACATCCCTCGTCCAAAACCATCCATTCTGAAAAAAGCTGATCCTTACACTTTTCTCCAAAATATTCCTGAGGGGAAAAAAACACTCACTTTCAAAACGTGTACACGAGGACGGCATACAATATTTGCCACAACAAGAAAGATACAGCTGTTTCTGCTTATTAAATGATTCTCAGAATAATCAAATTCACCAGTAAATTCTTCAATACATGGTCTCAAGTTCTCAAGAAGTTTTCTTCTCCGAGTACTACGATCATTGGGCCCCATTATAGCTGTCTTTACTTTGTGATTCACAGAGTGATGTTATATCAATGCGAACCTCGTGAAGATGGGTCAGAACAAGCAAGAATGTGCTTGCAGCAGAAATAGAGATGCAATCACAAAAATGACACTACAAAACTTAGAATACCTAAAAAACCTGACTATGAGTCTAAAAGTAATTGAGCTATTCACATTCACACCTAAATCCCCTTACAGAAAAGGTTGTAGCTAAAACCAGCAAATATAAACTAGAGACTTACAACTGATATGGATATGGACTTGTAAAATATCATCAAGATTAGTGCCCATCAGGAAGAGTAGATTCACTTCTCTAATCCCACGCCACTTTATTTGACAGTTGTGTGCTAGTTGATGTTATTGAACATCACTACTTGAAATCAGTGTTCTGTCAAAACTACACCTACTGTAACTCTGCTAAATATGGATAGCATCTCGATGCTTGTCAGTGTCTGTTGATATCCCCCACAATGCTGCATGTTTTATACCGCATAACAAATATATTACATTTACTACATCGACCAAACCACAAGTAACCGCAAGTAATTCTGGGTAAGTAGATGTGGAGGTAGTAATTATATACTCAGCATGATGCTGTGGTAGGAGGTGCTGTAGTGTTTATGATAATATAGTAATCTAAAACCTCAATATAGAGTCATACAATCTTTCTGCCAATTATGGAGTCAAAAAAAGGCTCCAAAGGACAGGACTTGGGCCTTAAATAAGTTGGTGCTATATACAGCACCAGTTAAAATACAACATGTTGGGGTTCTGTATTGCTCAGTGCAGCAAATGACACCTGTTACCATTTGAACCCTCGAAAATAGAATATAACTTGCAGATGTTTGTTCTTCTTGCACCTAGCATAGTAAGTCAAAAATCCCATTGTTATCAGCATCACAATGTCACCTATTACAGCTCCAATCAGCTTTGTGTAGTCCTGTGAGGAAGACAGCATGATGCAACAGGGGAGGGACTTAATATACTAGTGGAATTCAAGACCTGGGTTCAAATGTCACAGTATGCTCCACCAACAGCACTACTACTGATAGAGTACCACCGAAATAGATCAACAACCCATGCTCATAAAGCAGACTCGAGAAACCAATATGTTAAGTTTCTTAGAAAGTGAAATGCTCATTATGAAAGCTACAGAAGGCTGAAATGTAATGTCACAAATTCTGTGTGTAGGCGCTCTAGAGTTGTGATGTGCTACAGCAGAAGATCATATGTCCCAGCACAGCAGAAAATGTTAGGAAATCAAAGATGCCAGCAGAGCACAGACATTTTTAGAACATCACTAGAGACATCCAATATGAGGAGACCTTTGAACCAAACTGGCCTCGGCTGTTGAGGATGCTGCCAACCCCGTCATTTACCTGTTCCTATTAGTGGAGTCATGAGCACCCTAAATACACACTGGTTGGTGGATGGAGGGGGAAGCTGCTTTTTACAGCACACAGCAGTGAACCTCTGAGGACCCACTAAAGCTCAACCGCAAGCCAGGAAAGACTAATCCTACCCCTCAGCATTATAACATATGCCCACGGATATACCCGGTCCACTGCAAGAAGCAGTGGGTGTTGGTCACAAGAGACACTAGAAAATCCGAAAGACCTCAAAAGTGTCCAACATGATGAGTTTGAACAGATGTTTTAGAAGCACTGAGCACACCTGCTGATCTGCTCTGGTACCTAAACGACTCTCTAGTGCACCTAACCATAATGCTGCAGTGCCACCAGGCATGTTATAGAAGGTGCTCCTCCACCACAGAGGCCCCAGCATGTCAATCTTTGAGAGGCCACCTCAGATCTAATATGCCATCAGGGAGCCTCAGCACAAGTAACACCTTCATTGGATTCAGTATATGACACACACTATACATTTCGTCATTGAGAGAGTATTGTTACCCTTTCGGATTCCAAACAATGCTCCCAGTAATGGGCTAGTGCAGAGGCCTACAACAAAATCTCCTTATATGTCTGAGCCTTTTTTACAATACAATATGAGGCAATGATACTTTTTGCTAAATGCCAGGCCTTTCTCCCAAACAATCGCTGACCATTCTTGTTTCATTTGTGTTAGTCATTGGAGCCATGGGAACCCTCTCTTCGATGACTACATTGACAGACCCCATCTATTAGAATTCTCTGATTCTGTCTACTATTCCATGGACAGGGTGCTCCATACTAGCACAATATTAATGCTTCACATTTTCAGTCTTGACTGAAAAGCCCAACTGATGTCAGTGGATGCATGTGGGATAAGGCTGCCTGATGTCCCAACCAAAACATCAGGCACCACTTCCTTTCACGGAAGTGCCCTCCAGCAAACAGAGAAAGTAGGGATTGCTCCAGGGCATGCCCAAGACTGTGGGGATGACATTAGACCTCATAATGTAGGTACTTTCTTTGATCAAATAGTCCATTTAAGCCATATATGGGAGTTCACAAGAAAGAATGCATAGATAAAATCAATGCTTGCAGAAATGTCCTCTTTTCAAGTAAGACACAATACCATTAAATAAAGCCCTCCACTGATGGTGACCAGCTAGTAATAGACTTCCATGGTTACAGATTGAGGCCAAGAGTTGTGGTCACTGCATTGGAAGAACCTGAATCTGGAAGACAGTAGTCACTGGAACAATATCAGGACATGAAGTATCCCAGAACATGAGGAATATGATGACATGCCAACATTCTTTAGTCCAGGGTGTCGCCTTTCACCAATTCTAGAAATCCAAAAGGCACACAGTGTGCTTTCATGATGCAAGGCCGTGGAAAATGACTCACAGATTTTCTTTGACTCTGCTTTCTTACCAAAAAGCCAAGAAGACCATCATGGCCAAAAAGAAGAAAAATGAGCCATTCCTATCCAAGAAGCATAAAAATCCACTTCATCTTAGCAGAGTTCTCACTGGAAAAAATCTAAAGAAGAAGACACTTCTAGCTCTCCGTTGCATTGTAGCATCCTAGTCACAAGCCAATATGATAATCATGACTGAGAGTTCTATGAAACAGATGATCTCAAGATGTTCCTGCAATACTATGATGCTTATGCCAACCAAGTAGACCCCTGCTACTCCACGGCACACCATCAGTGCTGGAAATGGAGATGGAGCCGAGAAATGTTAAACGTAAAAAAAAAGAGACCAGTCTATTACCCAGATCAATCGTGACCTCTTCTCTTTGAGCCCAAGCCTTCTGCACCATGGGAACTCATGAACAATTACACCTTGCATGCTCTCCTCTTGTTGTTTGTGTGGCATACCTCCTAAACCAGCCTATTGTAAATTGCAGGCCCACATCACCAGCTGGGTGTCATGATACACTTTTGGAGGCAAGACTGTGATTCTTCCTCTGTTCCCACACAAATTAATTGTCTTTGGACTCTAGGTAATACCCGGTGGATGGGATTCCAGTGTAGTCTCCTCCCTCCATCTCCTCTTACATTTGGCAGCACTTTGACACATGCTTGCTCTTCTACTGACTTGCCTATTCTTGTCTGCTCACATTTGCTGCTCACCTTCCTCCCGGTGAGTGGTGGGGTGATGAGGCAAGAGTGTTTAGCCTGCTCAATCACACTTATGCTTTGTGGTTTTATGGCATGACACGGATGCCATATTATGCAAATCTGGTTGGTCATGACATCTCTCATTTTTTACTGTCAATGTCTCCTTGTATTCTCTGTGCTCGATTTTAAATGGTTACATATTATTAATTTTATCACCTGTAGCTTCTGTGTACCTAATGCTGCTTTTGTCGCATCACCACTCAACCATACATTCAAGTGAGGTCCCCTGCAGCACATGACACCTCACCAGGTACCGCAGGTTTGTCTGCCATAACCGCTTCTACCTTGCTCAGGGCCTTTAACATAATTTATTTGATTGTATATTGCTTACCCATTGTATAAAAAAGAAAAAGACACTGCTGTCTCAATAGACAAATGTCTGGCATTGCTTTGCTCTAAAGAAGCTACTTTCGCAGGTGGATGCCACAGGACTATAAAGAGACTTGATGGGCAATGTGGTACAAGTCTCCAGTCCGGAAAATGTAGTGCCATGCACTGCACAAAGAGATTTAAAAAAATCACTACCTGTCTTTATCCTGAAGATGTGGCTGACATTGAGGAACACTAAGCATTTGCAATAAATTCTATGCAGTGGTTGGTTCTCTCTGTATATGTGCCCAACAATAATATGCCCTTCTGTTTCTCCAGGTTGGCTAGGACCATTACAGAGTTTGTCTAGGAAAGTAGGATCTACTCCCATGTTTACCCTCTCTTGTTGCCTGGTGCTAAGCTGTATTTTGACTAGTCGTACTGGCATCCTGCTAATCAGGACCCCAGTCGTTCTGCTACCTCCCCAACCTGTTGTGTTCTGTACCAAGGTATATGAATTTGAATTTGAATTTGAATTTAAAAACATTTGTACAGCGCACTTTTACCCAGCGGTTTCATGGCGCTATTTGTGTTGCAGTGAGCGGCAGCAGTAGGAGGAGGTTAGACAGAGTAAGCTTGCGTAAAAAGGAAGGTTTTAAGATCCTTCCGGAACTGAGGGTAGGAGGGCGAAGTGCGGAGGGAAACAGAAAGGGAGTTCCAGAATACAGGAGCCTGGACAGCGAACTTCGCTCCACCAGCTCTCTGTTTTTTAAATCGGGGAGTAACTAGGAGGGCCTTATGAGAAGAGCGTAACTCTCTGCCTGGGAGATAGGGCATGACAGCAGAGCATATGAATTTAGGGGCAGTGCCTGACCTGGCCTGAAAAGTGAGGCAGCCGAATTTGAAGAGGGCGCGCTCTCGCACCGGCAGCCAGTGTAATGCTTTAAGCAGTGGGCTAGCCCGATGATATTTGGGAAGGCCATGAATCAGGCGAGCAGCCTAATTCTGAACCAGCTGCAAGCGGTGGATTGCGTAGGCGGGGGCCCCGTTGTAAATTACGTTACCGTAATCGATGCGGGACAGTACCATGGCCAGCACAATAATTTTTAAAGCAGGGAGGGAAAAAAAACAAGAAACTTTCCTGATTGTTCTTAGGGAGAAGAAACAGGAGGAAACAACTGAACCAATTTGAGCATGGATAGAGAGTTGTGAGTCTAAAAGAATCCCAAGGGTTTTAACTTTAGGCACAGGGGAAGGAGGGGCACCAAGTGAAGGAGGCCAAAAGGAAGGGGACCATGGACTGCAACCACCTCCGGTCAAAACCAGCTCGGTCTTGTCTGGATTGAGTTTGAGGTGGTTGCAGTTCATCCAATCCTGGATAAATGTCATGACTGACTGAACATTCTGGGCAGATGAGGGAGAGTGGGAAAGGTTGAAGATTAGCTGGAGGTCATCGGCGTAATTGAACACCGTGACCTACAGCTGCTGTAACATAAAAATAAGGGGGTAGATGTATAAATTAAATAAGAGGGGGAAAGTGACGATTAATTTATACATCTACCCCCTTATTTTTATGTTACAGCAGCTGGAGGTCACGGTGTTCAATTACGCCGATGACCTCCAGCTAATCTTCAACCTTTCCCACTCTCCCTCAACCCAAGCGGTCCACCTGGCTGGCTTTACAGCGGCCTCCCGCAAGGTAGAGTGCGGGGTCCCTCAGGGCATAAGAGGGGGGAAAGTGACGAGCCCTGAGGGACCCCGTACTCTACCTTGCGGGAGGCCGCGGTAAAGCCAGCCAGGTGGACCGCTTGGGTTCTCCCGGCAAGGAAGGACTCAAGCCACGAGAAGGCCATGCCCTCTATGCCCGCCGCCCTGACACGGCTAAGGAGGATGGAGTGGTCCACCGTGTCAAAAGCGGCGGACAGATCTAAGAGTATCAGGGCTTGTGGTACATTAGTATCAATACCTTCACGTAGCCTGTCCATTACCGAGATCACCACCTTCTCCGTAGAGTGCAGGGGCCTAAACCCAGCTTGGCAGGGGGAGAGGCAATGATTTGCCTCTACGTGGGCACTCAGAGTGGTCGTAACATGAGTCTCAAGGACTTTTGCTAGGTAGGGCAAGAGGGAAATCAGGCGGTAGTTGGAAGGGGTAGATGAGTCAGTGCCAGGTTTTTTATAATTGGAACGACAGCCGCTGATTTATGTAAACTGGGAACGGTGCCATATGTAAGGGAATCATTGAGGAGGGTCAGGGGCGGGTTAGGGCAGACTAAATAGATTTCCCTGAGAACATGAGCCGGGGCGAAATCTAGGGGGGAGCCTGATTTGACTCGAACCAACAGCGGGGGGAGGGAGTCCTTGGTTAACAATGGGAAGGTAGTCAGTTTGGGAACCGTGGGGGGTGGGGAGGGATTGACAAATGTAGGGGAGGGGGAGGGAATGTTAAGTTTGATTTTTGCGACCTTGGTAATGAAAAACTCATTGAGTGAGTTACAGAGGGACTGGGAGGGGGGGGATGGTTGCCGTGGCTCTGCCAGATGAAGCTAGTTCGTGGACAGTAGAGAATATTTCCTTCGAATAAGACTCTGCTGCCATTACCCTACTCGTGTAGTACTCAGTTTTAGCATCAAGGATGCCCTTTTTGTAGACTTGTAGCACGGACAAGTAGACTGACTTTTGCTTGGGGCTGTAAGTTCTTCTCCAGACTCGCTCGGCCCTCCGTGCAGCCAATTTCATTTCTTTTAAATCTGAAGTGAACCAGCGATTGGCGGCGTGGGCTCGCTTGACTGTGAGTCGCCTTAGGGGGGCAAATTCATCGCCTGCCGAGGTCAGCCAGTTGTCGATGGTGGCCAGCTGTGAGGTAGCTGTGAGGTCAGATAGCTCAGGGCTGGTTTCGGCCAAGGTCGAGCAGAGGGAAGGCATGTCGGTTTTGCCCCACTTCCTAACCCAGGTGTTCTTGGGGAGTTGGAGTTTAGTCATAGGGGCTAAAGCGAGGGAGAAGGTGATAATGGAGTGTTCCGACCAGGGACAGGGAGCTATTGTAGGGGATGTGGACGGGATGTTTAGTACCCAGATTTGATCTAGCACATGGCCATGCGTATGAGTCGGACTATGGACAAGTGGTAATAAATTTAGGCTGGTAATGAGGTTAGTGAACTACCTGGATTGGAGACTCTCGGCAGGATCATTAGGCCAGAAGTTAAAGTCCCCCAAGACTAATACTGATGAATTGTTAATCACCAGGGTAGCCAAGAGGGTCTGAATACCAGGGAGAAAAGAAGGGGTAGGCTGAGGAGGACGGTAGATTAAAACAAAGGTAAGAGGCACCTGATGTGAGGTCGAGCGGGCTAGAAGGTAATCTACATCAGGGATAGGGGGGAAGGGAGGATCTGAAAATTAAAATTGGTATGAGCTATAAGGGCCACTCCTCCACCTCGCCTGCCGTCTGAGCGGTCCGCTAGAATGGCCCAGATTGTATACTTGGGTACCCTTATTACTCCCAAATATATGGTACTTAGGTACCCAGGGCATAGGTATCCCATAGGTATCCCATGGGCTGAAGCATGTATTATGCCACACATGGGAGACCATTAAAATGGATCTACAGGCCTGCCATTGCAGCCAGTGTAGGTTGGTGCTCGCACCACTTGCTTAAGATATAGGTTTCCTATATCTAATGGTCACTGCACTTAAAACCTATAAGTCACCCCTATTGCAGGCCTTTGCAATCCTGAAGGCAGGGTGCTTGGCTCTAACTGAGATGGTGCCTCTGCATGAGCAGGACATCCCTGCAGCCTACGAAATCCATTCTCCCAGATTATCTGTTAAGCAGCCATATACTACATAGTGGGATACAGCGTAATTACGAGATGACTATCTCAAAAACGGCTGCAACAAATCCTATCATGTTTGGTATCAAACATGTTGGAATCATACCCCCAAACTGTAAACAGTGTGGAGGTGTGATTCCAAGCAAAGCATGTTGGAATCATACCCCCACACTGTACACAGTGTGGGCGGTATGATTCCAAGCACTGGAAACGCCCTCTGTTAGGCTCCCAGTGTTCCCAGCACCAGCCTTCTAGACACAGACAGCACAAAATGGTTGCTGCTGGCCAAAGACAAATTTCTGCCTTTATTTCTAGCCACATACTCTTCCCTGCCACAAGTTGCATCATGGGACTTCTTGGAGGTAGGCAAGTCTGACTATGGCCCATTTCATAAACAGCTAGATTGGTTTATGTGCAAGAAAAGCTCTCGCTTTTTGGTAATGAGGGGTTGATAAAATGTTGGTGCTATGGCGGAAGGAAATCTGAATGTCTCTGACTCACCTTGATGTTGTAATGGGTTTTAGATGTTTTTATACGTTTACTTTTTCAGCTGATGGTTGTTAGTTTTTCTGCTTTTATGGTCATGTGTCAATGTTCAAATAAAGCTTGTCCGTCATTCATTCATTCAACTAGACAAGTAGATTAGACCAACTTCCGCATGGCGCTCGCTAATGAAAACCCTTAACTTTAGACTAACCGAGCAGAAGAATATATGCAGGCATAACTTGCAAACTTACAGTAAATAGTTAGGGTTCTGTGGTTTCTGACCTAAAGGTATGAGCAGCCAGTAAAGTCCAAATAAGTGCCATAGGATGAGGGAATTTGCATTACTTAGAATGAAATTCTGACAAGAATAAACATTGTCAGAGGTGTCGATAAGGGACATGACTGCTTGTTATGACAGAGCTCCTAGCAGTGCACTCCTGCAGCGACTGACCAGTTATAGGTTATTATTAAACTCCCTCTTTACGTCCCAGGTGCAGTATGTCCTGACACGGCTAAAAAGGTAGCACTGTGAGTACGGAGAGTAAGCATGCAGACTGTTAGCAATGCAGTTACATCAGAGAGAAACAATAGTTGCCATGCAGCGATCTACAGTGATGGTGATGTGCTCCTCACCAGCCACATGGACATGGTCAAAGAATTACCAACGGTTTTACTAGATTTTAAACTCGGATCATTCTCATCGCCCACATCTTGAGGATAAATGCTTATCAGATATTCCTTTAAGGCAGATCAGATAGGATTTCTGGAGAGACGCTTTTCTGTGCACAAGATAATGCAAGCTGTTGATGTGCACTCGCAAAGCCCCTGGGAAGGACGGGTTCTCTGAGGGGTTTTGTCTGACCATAAACCAAAGTCTAACAAATGGTGTGTCATCTGTTCAAAAGGATGGGACAAATTGGTGGTCCGTATCTATAATTTAATAGTGTCATAGTCTTGCTGATCCCAAAATCAGGCAAATATCCCCTGGTGCTTGCCATCTGTAGACCCTTTTCCATATTAGACACAGATTGAAAATCCTAGCCAAAGTACTAGCTAACAGGCTAGGCCCACTCAATGTCAAGAGACAATGATGCCTGTGCGCACACGTAGATAAATCAGTATTCAAAGAGTTAATACAACTATTTTATAAATGTGTGTGAATCCACGCTGGGTGTCTGGTCTCAAGACGCCAATCATATCCAATGCAAGAGTGTGAGGAGAACACCTACTCACTAGCGGGAGCACAACTAATGGCAACCAAGGAAGTTGCTTTCTTCCAATTCAAATCCAAAGTTCAACATCCAATCACTCTCCTGATCAAATGGTGCAAAATTCTTGAATCATTTCATGAATTGTTTTATTCACAATTTCCATTCTTCATAATGGTGAAGCATAATCACACGGTTCCGTACATTCTCAATCTTTTAGAATCTGCAACTCAATGCATTTCGGGTCTAAGTAACGACCCTTCATCAGGGGTCCTGAAATATGTTCTTCATTATAACGGTACTGTTCTCAGTGTCACCCATATTCATCCTACAGGGGTTAGCTATGTACCCTGTACGGCCTCTGTAGGCATAAAGCAGGCATGACTATATCTTTGATTGCTGGCGGGGGATGATCAGGGTGATAGGGTAGCACAACCCTTTGACACATAGGAGGCACTTGACTATTCGGAATGGGACTACCTTTTCAGAATGCTAGAGAGAGTGTGCATATGCACCAGACTCAGTAGCAAGATCTGGTGGGTCTACACATACCGCTGGCAAGCAATATTGTTTTCTTTTCAGACTCAATTCCAATTTAATCTTGAACTCACATTGATACCCACTTTCCCCCTACCCCCACTCCTGATCATAGTGGCCCTTGATCTCGCTGCAGTTAAAATATGCATAGCATCCAGTATTAAAGTCGTAGAGATAGTTGGATAGGCATAGTATATCTTTTTATGAGTATACTTCCCGTCCCTGGCTTTGGAGTCTGCCAGTCGTAAACGTTCTATTAACTCTGTTTGTGAATACCAAAACAACCCAAAACGTACACAATATTGTAAGTTTACCTTTGTGAATTAGACCCTTTGTGTTTCTCCAGACCCTGCCCTCTTAACACATAAGGGCAGATGTTACGACTCGCAAATGGTCATTTTGCATTATTTTGAATGTGTCAAAAATTCGCAAATTAAGAAATCGTAAAGATTTGCGATTCCTTAATTTGCCATGGCATTTAAGGAATCGCAAATTTTGCGATTCCTTAAATGCTATGTATGAAGCATTTTTCCTTTGCGAATTTTGGTTAAGGAATCGCAAATTACCACCAACTTGTAGTTGATGGTAATTTGCGAAGTCCTCAACAAATGCACAATTTTGCATTTTTTAAGGTGGCATGTGATGCGCACACATGCCCATGGGGCATGTATGTGCGCCATATGCACACATATGTACATTTCAGGGGTGCAGCAGGGTGTCTTCAAGACACCCCTACACCCTTGAAATAATTCTCAAATTGCGATTAGCAAATTGCGAATTCGCAATTTGAGAATTAGTTCAAAATCATTCCTATGGGCCTCCTGGCCTATAGGAATGCATGGGAAATTATTCCTTATTTGCAAATTCGCAAAATGGGAATTCGCAAATAAGGAAGTGTAAGGAATCGCAAAAAAATAGCGATTTTTTTCATACATTCCATTTTGCGATTTCTAAATAGCGATTCCTTAAAAATCGCTATTTAGGAACCGCAAAATTGAATCTTGATACATCTGCCCCATAATGCTTTCCAGTATGAGGATATGGGACTCCTACACCTTGTACCCCTCGTTGTCTTATGTGATATATCCTGTAAATTGATCTACACACCTGTATTGTATCCTATCTTTGTATGTGCAGAAATCTTCACCCGACTACAAAGTTTCCACTGTTGAAAACTCACTATTTACTCTGTGTTTATCAATACCAAAACAAAGCACAGCAGTTGAGGGTTGTCTGTCCTAAAAAGACTTTATTACTACCCAAAATAACTACTTTAAACAACCTCAGAATAACGACTGATTGAGAAAAAACAACAATAAGGTCTGCATATGTAAAATGTAAATCTGTGATCTGTTAGGTACATAATGTGCCTTGCAGCAGGGACATTAACCCTCTGTGCTACATTATGAGTCAAAACAATGACCTACCAAAATTCCGATCCATCCAGCAAATGCATTGACCAATAGAGTTATCTTACCATCTTTATTATTATCCCCTGAAAATGGCGTTGCGCAGGAAATATATCTGTAGCAAATGTCTTAACTGCAAAATAGTTTAAAATGCAGCCTCTTTGTCATCAATTTAGTATGCCAGAACACATTTATTGTAATGTCTGTTTTAGTTGCCAATTTCTTGGTGACGGAGATAAAAAATATATATATATATATCAACTGCATTTCAGACACTGCTTTCATTACTCCACCTTCAGGACTCCACCCCCTTCCCACTGCCACACCTTGCCCCCATTTTATGGATTCCTAGAGTAAATGTTTTCTATTTCCGGTGCTAGGGATGATATATGTAGTATGCTTTCTCCAAATTTACTTATGTTGGTAGTCATTACTGTGTACTCAAGAGATGTGCAGGTTGATATTGCAACACATCTGTCAGTCAGGATATATTTATAAATATCCTCCTGTTATCAATATAAGCGAAAATAAATATTTTGTCCAATGAAAAGGTGACACCTTGATACCTTGAAATTATTAGATAGTGGTTGTCCCAGGGTGAGTTGGAAACAATATGGATGCAGATTTTCCGACCAAAGTCACATGACCAGATGGAAGCCAGAGTGTGCCTATTCATTGGATCAAACTATCAGTGTAGTTACTGTAGCACTGTGGGGCACTGCCTCTGTATGTGAGGGTATGCATGGACACAACATTATTGGCAGGTACCATTATCCAGCATATATTCCTGCAGCTGTTGCGTGGTAACAGGTTATAACTCTGTCAGTGATTCCCATTCCATGAGGTGACATGTACAGAATAACATGCACATCCAGGTCTGAAGTGAACAGACCCCGGAAAGTGTTTTAGATAAGACAAAGTATTTCACTGACAATAGAGGTGAACACTGATTTATAGCTCTACATACTAAGGGGAGACATTGGACTAAAGGCTAGGGCAGTCGACCTTGAATCTGGAGAACCGGCTACGCGTCTCGGCAATGACAGCTGCACATCCTGTGATTCTGGCAAGTCACCTAAGCTCCTCGTGCCCAACTAAAATTAATGGGCCTCATTTATGAGGCTATGCGTCACTTTTACGCCGCTGATGCGTCACTTTTTGTGACGCACCAGTGGCGTAATAAATGTGCCTTGTTGCGCCATATTTACAAAGTGACGCATCTAGGTAGTTGTGTCACTTTGTAAACCCCTGCACCACATTATACCTGCGCCAGGTATAATGTATGCATGGGGGGGGCGTTTTGCCGCAAGAAAGGGTCGTAGAAGTGACGCAGTGAAATCTATGTGATTTCACTGCGCCACTTCTAGGACACAAATGCGTCAATTTCTAACGCCAGCCTCACAGCAGGCATAAGACTGACACAGGCCCTTTCACATGGGGCTTGCCCCATGTGAAAGGATACATTGCTGGAGTTGCGTCACTTTTGTGACACACTCCAGCAATGCGTCACTTTTGCAACTACAGATATGTCAGAAATACTGACGTATCTGTAACTCCTTGCGCAATGATGCGTCATACTGTAAGTATGACGCATCATTGGTGTCGCAAGGAGGGCGCAATGAAAAGTGACGCATCGCTGTTTTCATGCAGCAATGCGTCACTTTTCATAAATGAGGCCCCATGTGTCCTAGGGTAACGCAACTGGTGCTATGTAAAGCGCTATATCGTGGCATTATGATGTAGTTGAGTTTGTTGCTGGCTATGTTAATGAGTTGTGGTATGTTGTTATACCATGTCAGGCTGTCTCATTCTATTCTGGAGCTGCTGTGTAAGATTCCATAACATAGAGACAATCATAACAGTTTTATCTAACAGGGGCTGGTCAACCTGAGTCTTGTCTTAATAAAGACTGCTTATTAATCATATAATCTGAGATTATTCTAAAAATTGGTGACAAGGACGGGGTGCGTTTATGCCCCCTGCTCCTGCAGTGCCTACCGGTGAGTGCGACAAGTTTTTCGACGGACAGAGGAGGAAACAGCCGGAAGCAGGAGCTGGACCAGTTTACTGCTCAATTAGCGTCCTGCTACATACTGTGTCAGCATTGTTGCTTACTTTTTGGAGGGAAAACGTTTTAGATTTGTCCCCCATGTGCAAAACAAGCCCTGCACGAGTGTCGTCACACTCGAGGTGGACCAGTGAGCTGGCAGGCACCACGCTCGTGTCAGAGCTGTTGAATGAGCCTCGCATGAGCACGTGCCCGCAGCTGCTCTCAGGAGTCTTAGACAAGTGTGTGTGTGTGATCGGCCATGACACTCTTTGATTTAACATGTCAGTGGAATAACAGTAAGCGCATGCCTGGAGTGATATATATTTTGTAACTACAGTGTGCGAGGCTGAGGCTCACCTGCAGCTGGTGTCTTCACAGGTGTTCAACGAATGTTGCCATCTACCTCTTCATAAACAGCAAAGAAGGACCAGTCATTTAAAAAATAAGGAAAAGTAGATTCTCTGCCCATTTTAATTTTTGTTTTCATGAACATTGAGAAAGGACCACTCATAAACATCAGAATGGGTCCAGTTGCTCATATACATAGGAGGAGTTTTCAGAGTTGAAAGATACCTCCCTTGATAAAACCATCACAATTACACAACTTATGGTGAACACATTTAGAAATGTGAAGGCGCTTAATGAGGGTCAAGGAAAGGAAAAAGCGAAAAAAAACGGTGTTGAAAACGTTCTTGTGGTGCAAAATGAATTGAGAACATCGAGCTCACAGAAAGATAATAGTTAGGCCAAGTTACCAGTTAGAGGGCAATTTGTTAAACATACTGGCTATCTTTATGGGAGTATGGGATACTTGGCGGAGTCTGACTCTTGTCCAGTCACTAAAACCAAATGTTTAAAGTGCAAGAAAATGTGTCATTTTTCATGGTTGTGCAAGTTGGAATTATGCAGTGGAATTAAACATATTAATCAGGTACAGGATGCGGCACTTGGTTCAGGTGCACACAAGAATTCTTCTGATGAGGGAGAACTGAAGATGTCAGTAGTGAATAACAGCAGCCAATAGGAGTGTGTCATTGTGATCGTAGGGAGGGACATTGTCCTCTGAAATGTGATGTATGGATCAATGGCAAGGATATGTGTATCCGGGCCAGTTCTTGTTCACCTTACACCCTTATAGATCAAACCACGTGGAGGAACATCTGCCTCTGAGTTGTTCTTGTAGATGCAGATCTAGAAAGTAACTGCAGTGCTTAATTGCTGTTATTAGGATATTTCATGAGTACGTTGGAGTTTAAAGGACAGTCTGCTTCTGTGAAAGTGTATGAGGCTGAGAGAGGGAGAGCGCTGCTGTGGTAAAAGGAGCAGAAGGCCCTTAGTGTGATTTTATATCCCTACAACCGTGACTAAGTACTCATCAGAGTTCTGGAGCAACAAGTATCCAAGAATATTTACCAACCGTTTAGAGTGCCCAAAAAAGCTTGAGCATCATATCATCCTCAAAAGGAGATATCTCAACATGGTACATAAGGTGAGAAACGTGCATTTGGCATCGAGAAGTCAGTAGAAGAAAGAGTTGGATCAGTTGTGTACAGTTGGACTTATTGTACCTATATTGACATCTGAGTGGCTCACTCCCATTATATTGGCGACAAAGTACGATATGAAGCTAAAGATCTGCTTAGATCTTAGGAACATTAACGAATGTATTTGGGTTGACCTCCATCCACTTCCATACATCACTGAGATGCTCCTTAGCATCAGGAAAGCCAAGTATTTCTCATCCTTGGACGTATCTAGTGCATACCATCAGGTGGGATTACACTCTGACTCGTAACAGCTTACATCCTGCATTACACCCGAGGGGGGGTTTCCGTTTGTGCGTATGCCATATGGGTAGGTGCCACGCATCAGAGTTATTTCAGAATTAAGGGGCTCATTAGGATGGCGGAAGGAATTTCGTCCGTCCGCCACCCCAGAGGAGGAGGGACCGTCCACAGGAGCAGCGGCGGTCCCTCCATGCCAATTAGGATGTGACTGCCACCCTGGCGGTCACAGCCTATATATTTAACATTGCGGACGGTGCTGCTTGTAGCAGCACACGCCCCAATGTTAAAAAACACATGTTTTCCTTCGCGTGCACGAAGCTGCAGGCACCGCGTGGTGCCTGCCGCTTCGTGCACGCAAAGGCAGGGGGGTACCATAGGTAACCCCCATGTGCAGCCCCCACCCCGCTTCACCCCTGGGGGCCCGCAACGGGCCCCCAAAGACAAGTCCATATGCCTTTACACGGCGGAAATGCCGCCGTGTGAAGGCATAGCACCGCTGACATCCCAATATGGCTTGCGGTGTCTGATAGACACCGCCAGCCATGTTAGTGCTTTTCCGCCGCGGACAGGAGGCGACCGCGGCGGAAAAGCGGAGGACGGAAAAAAGATACCCCAGCCATCCTAATCTGGCGGGGGGTCTTTTTTCTGTCCGCAGTGGTTAATCCGCATCCTCCAGGCCGGCGGTGGCTTCCGCCGGCCCGGAGGATGCGGATTAACCGCAATCCTAATGTGCCCCTTAATGCAGAGTGTCCTTAAGGGTAGAGCTACCATGTTGTTATTTTAGAACAACATCCTGGTGGTCCTGACAAAATAAGGTACAATGGTGTGTTAAATGCATTTCTGGAAAGACGAGATAGTGTACTGGAGGTGGACTGCTTAGCGCACACATTATCTTGTGATGGTGTTCAGCCTAAACTCAAATTGGTGGAGTCTATTTAAAAAGCGACCCTGCCTACTGACAAAGAACAGCTACACTCTTTTCTGCGTTTAGCTGAATACTATTCCAAGTTTGTGGAACATTTCTTAGACCAAGTTCATTTGTTGAGCCTGCTAACAAAGAAGGGAACGTAGTATGATTACGACAAAGGAGTGTCAGTTGGCGTTTGAGACCATCGTCAAAGCCAAAACTAAAGTGAGGGTAGATGCCATCCTATTCTATAGGAGCACTGCTGATGCAGCAGGAGGGAGGCCAGGAGAGGACGGCTGCTTTTGCATGACATACGTTAAGGGGAGTTAAAGGACGCACTCCACCATAGAGAAGGAAGCTATGGCTTGCTGGCGGGGTGTGCAGCATTTAAACTCTATGTCTGGGGAATTGAGTTTGAAATGCACACCGACCACAGGCCATTATTAGAACTGTTCTCCACCAGTGGTGCCCAAAGGCCAACTCACAGAGTGTATTGAGAAGAACCACAAAACCATAATCCTTTCAGAATTATAATAATTTGTGTATATCAGTAAGAACACAGGACGGGATGATCAAAATTAGATTACTAATAAATGTAGTGTTTCAGAAATTCAGTAGTAGGGAGCAACATCACAGGATAAGTAGTACAACAATGTATGTCCCTCATCACTCCTGACATCAGAGCAGCCCCAAAGAACTGCGCAATCCTAAACAAACAAGGGCCTCAGAGAAGCGAATGCAGCCCTCTAACAAAGCCAATCTATTAGGCATCGAAATTGTATCCTGGAATGTTGCTGGCATATAGAGAGAACTCAAACATGTATCTTCAAGGAAGAAAATGCAGGAAGGCGGCAACGTATGCCTACAAGAAACCTGGGCCTTCAAATCCACGTACCTGGAACTTTTTGCTGGGTTTCATAAAGCAGCAACCAGACATCAATGTTGCAGCAGACCATCTGAAGGGATTTCAACTTACATAAAGCTAGCAAAAAACCTACAACAAGGAAAACAAGGAAAATAAACACAGTCTCAGAAATGTTGCAAGCATTCATAGTGGGAGGGAAAGAGGAGGGGAAGGAAAAACGTCACTGCTAGTAATAATTGTTTATCTTAATGTCCAGGGTCAGGCAAAATTGGAGACAACAAGATCCACGATCACCATAATAGAGGAAATCCTATGTACACACAACTCATTTGCTCAGGTGATCATGGGCGACTTCCATCTCCATTATCTTGGAATGTAGGAAATTGAAACAATGCATCGGAAAAGCTCAGAATTTTTTTTCAATGATTTCCTACAAAACTACAATTTCATGTCTGCAATAAACAAAAATTTAAATCCAAATGCAGCAGAAATGCACATTTATAACAACTGTCCAACAACTGATTACATCTTCCTCAGTCGAAAAATAGCTCATTTCGCAATGGCAACTCACGATACAAGTGACCATGCAGTTCTTCAATTGGAACTAACAGCCACATGCATCATTGTTGCCGTTTGCGATTTCTTAATTGCAAAAATTAAGGAATCACAATTAAGAAATCGCAAACGGCAATGCATCAAGAAATCGCAATTTTTATTGCGATTTCTTAATTTTCCTTAATTGCGATTTACAATTTGCAAATCACAATTAAGGAATCCCTTCCCATTGATTCCTATGGGCCTAGAGCCCCATAGGAATGGATGGGAAGCCATTCTCATTTTGCGATTCGCAATTAAGGAATCGCAAAATGAGAATGCTATATCAAGGGTGCAGAGGGGGTTCCAAAGGACCCCCCCTGCACCCCTGAAATTTAACTTTAAGAACATTTTTCACACACATATGCCCCAAGGGCATGTGTATGTGTAAAATGAAACTTTGAAAAATGCACTTTCGTTCATTTTTCAAAGTTTTCGCAAATTACCATTAAGGTAAACTTCATGGTAATTTATCTCTCCCTATTTGCCAATTCGCAATTTATAAAGTGTGTTGCATTGCATTTAAGAAACCGCAAATTGCGATTTCTTTAATGCAATCGCAATTTAAAAAATCGCAACATAATTGCGCTTCCTTAAATTGTGAAAAAATTAAAAAACATGATGCATCTCAAAAAAGGAAATTGCATTCACAAACGGGCGAATTTTGCGATTCGCACCGTTTGCGAATGCAATTTACCTTGATGCATGTGCCCGTAAGCATTTATGGCAAATAATGGAAACAGGTAATGACTCTAGCACACTCTAGAGGTATAGAGGAATATTCATTAAAAAGGAGGATAAGATGGAATGAGCAGAAGGATGCCTTACTAACATCATGGAAACACAAACAGGAATGTATAAGCAACCATCCTAGCATCGAATACACTATTGAACAAGCATTTGCAAAGCAATAGGACTCGCATTTGCGAGAAATTAAGCTATAAGTATTGTAAATAACAATGCCTTTCATTTATGTTTTGGCGTTTAAAAAAGAATGACACACCTGGTTTCTGTGTGTAACATAACCTAGCTAAAGATTTTGCAATTTTAAGCAATTACACTTAGTGGTTGGTGTTAATAATAATTATTTGATAAATGCTAATAATAAAAGTATATTTTTTACATTAGTAATTATTGTATTATTAACATACAAGGCTACCATGTCACTTCCAAATGCTCTCTAATTATCGTGACAGTCGTTAAACCACAGCTGGCACTGCTGCTGTAAATATACCATTCTGCGGCTGACTTTTTTCAGCACAATGATGAATTTTCCACGCTTACCGCTTATTCCACACTCTACCGCATAAATCGCCAGATTGCACTAATATAAAATCTTTGGCGAATGGATAAAAAGTTTGCAAAAAGTGCAGTGTTTGTTGATACACACTCACACACCCCTGGCAAATCAATCAAATCAGGGGAATTATAAGCGTGCTCTCACCCGGGAGGGTCTCAAGGCGCTGGGGGGGGGTGTCAGCTGAACCGCTTCATGCGAAAAGCCAGGTGTAGGTGAGGAGGAGGATGTTGGAGCGGAGGTTTTGTTTGGGTACATGGAAGGTGAATCTGTCTTTGAAGTATTGGGGACCGGTGTTGTGTTGGCATTTGTAGGCGTGGGTGAGTATCTTGAAGGTGATTCTCTTTTCAACTGACAGCTACTGTCAGGCGGAGACCTATATGTTGTTTATATACATTGATGCTATGTATGTCCCCTGTCTTATTGACCTTTCTTGTCTCTAAAATGTAAAGCGCTCTGATACCCCCGGGTCCAGCCAGCGCTATATAAAACCACTAAAATAAATAAATAAATTCCTGTTACAGAAAACAATATGATAAAAACTGTCTAGGTGGGTACCCCTGTACCTTTAATATAGGCCCCACTTGGCAGCATTAAAATCAAACGGGAATATCAAAGCGTCTACGTCTCTTTCACCTAATCTATTTGTATCCAAATGAAGCATGCCACTATTAGTGGATGAAAGCAATCTTAACACCTTGGGTGCTCATGACGAGCTGAGCTCATCATGAGCCACGGCGCTCCGGTGCTCATGACGAGCTCAGCTCGTCATGGCCCGTGGCACGCTCAGGTGCGGGGAGAATTCCCCTGCTGTGCTGAGCGTTCCATGGGTGCCAATGCACCTGTGACGAGCTCAGCTCGTCATGAGCACAGGAGCGCCGTAGCTCATGACGAGCTGAGCTCGTCATGAGCATGTGGGCGTTGTGCGCACCCCCCTCCGCCCCAGCACAGCGGGGGAATAACCCCCGCAACGAAGGGGTTAAACCAATGGGCTGTCCAATAGGAATTTAGGGGCTTATTTATCAGCCCTTGCTTTAATTTTGCACTTCCGTTGCGCCTTTTTCTGTAACGCCTCAGCAGCGTAAAAAATGTGCCATTTTGCTTCATATTTACAGAATGACGCATCTAGGTAGATGCGTTACTTTGTAACCCCCTGTGCCACATTATACCTGGACCAGGTATAATGTATGCATGGTGGGCGGTCTGACGCAAGTAAGCCTCTTAGAAGTTACACAGTGAAATCTATGAGATTTCACTGCGTCACTTCTAGGACGCAAATGCATCAATATCTTACGCCTGTCTCACACCAGGTGTAAGACTGACGCAGGTACATTTGAAAGGGGACTTGCCCATGTGAAATGACCCATTGATGGAGTTGCGTCACTTTTGTGACACACTCCAGCAATGCATCATTTTTGCGCCTTCAGATATGTAAGAAATACTGACGTATCTGTAACTCTTTGCTACATGATGTATCATACTGTAAATATGACTCATCCAGCATGTCGCAAGGAGGGTGCAATGAAAAGGGACGCATCGCTGTTTTCACGCAGCAATGCATCACTTTTCATAAATGAGGCCCGAAGTTTTTTCTCCCATTTCGTTTCTCCCAGAGCATCCCCAGAAGGTTTGGGGCGCTATAGTCCTACCCTTGTGTGTGAGGTACAGTATCTTGTTTGGAGCGTGAGGGAAGGATCAATTTCTACTCCCTTTTTGTTGTGTGTTTTGTATTCTCTGTTCGCCAATTGTGCCCATCAGGGAGAATGACAGCGAGTAGTTCAAATGTTCGGATTCTTAAGGGGCCCAGAGCTAGTACCTAAATTGATTCTCTGTAAAATCGTCTGTGTTTTTTTTAGCATGGCAATGCTGTCTCTATTTGCTCTCATAAACCTTGAGGAGTAGTATGGGCAGCTGTAAATACTTCACGAAGTCTATTAGGTATTCCACCCATATGTTGTGCTGTTGTGTTGCTCTAACGCATGTGATTATATTTTGTTATTGTTGCTTATCCTTTACTTTGAATAATACACTTGTTTGGTATAATGTAAGTGTCATCGGCTACTAATCACATAAAAGAGGTTTTTTTTTCGTGTGAGGTGTAGGAAATATGCTTTTATTATTTTTCTTCTATGTGTTCATTTATTTTTTGCTGTTGGTAGGTGTTTCCACTGTGCTCATATTGTGTATCTGGAGGTATAAGCATGTTCATGCGGGCGTGGGACTAGGATTTCGTCCCCCTATGCATTTTGGTTGATATCTGTTTATTTTCCCCGCCCTTCTTGGTTTGTCTTTGCAAACACTTGTTGTTTATTTTTATTTTCTGCATCACTTTGTGTTTATCGAGTTCATAAACCTTTTTTTCGATATAATGCCTTTGCCTGGTCGGGCCTTATCCTGCCCTGACTCAAACATCACCACCCCAGTATCACACAATGTTTGGACAAGGTTTGAAGCTGTGATTAGAACCCAATTCTCCAAGTTACAAGGCCTGCAGACAGAGAATCAAGAATGACGAGCATGTAATTAAATAAATGTTGCCACTCTCCATGGTTGTTCGATGTCACTGAAAACACTGTTACCCAAGGTTACACATTCAAATGGTACACTTTTTTAAAATTATACTGCCATACACATTAGTTCTTATAAATATACAAAAACTCGTTGATAAAAAATAAAATAGGCTAATTCCAGAGGCACGTACATTTTTCCGTTTTTAAATATTTATTTTCTCGGAAACGTCAAATAATGTATTTCTTTATCTTGTCTGTTAGATAGAGACCAATGATCTCACTGTGAAACCATAGTGGTTTAATCCGAGCTATAGAATCTAAGTACACATAAATACATCAATGGCATTGTGGGGCACTGAGGTGATGATGTCATCAGGCAAACGAACAGAGAGCAGAGCACAGGAGTAAACAGAGATGGATTCCGCTTATGAATGGGGAGAACCCGTACAAATAAAACAGCAAAACAAATTCTGAAGATACGGTCCCAGTGACAATACTGCAGACAAACAAATACCTGGAAACCCACAATGCTGTGGCATCTTCATTCAAAGGTAACAAAGGTGTTGCGTGGAGGGCATCCGGTTTTCAGTATTACCTGTCACTAGGACACACCTTGGACCACAATGGTCTTTGTTGGGTGGCGTGCACTGGGAGTACTGGTGTCATGCAGCCACCTGGATATGTAGACCAGAGTTCTTCAGTATGTTTCTGTGTGTCATGCTTGAATATACCATGGTCACCATGACTACCAGAGACATCTGTTGTGTGCACAGCGGTCACCTGAACATAGCGTGCTGTGGTCAAACCAATGTCACAAAACCACCTGCCCAGAAAGTCGAGACCTGTGTGTGTGATTTAGAATACCTGGACCCAGAATTTAGTGGTGACTCTGCGATGGGATTGTTGCATGCTTGGAGACCACGCAACTCTACTAAGGGCCATATGTATCATACAAATTCGCATTCGCCGAGGCCGAAATTCTGCGAATTTCGGCCTTTGCGAATGCGAATTTGCTAAATGGGATGTAAGAATGAAAATCTGGTGCAAAAGAAGGAATCGCTAAATTTGCGATTCCTTATTTTGCAATTGCATTTAAGGAATCGCAAATTTTGCGATTCCTTAAATGCAATGTATGAAGCTAAAAAAAATTGCTAATTGTCCCTAAGGAATCGCAAATAACCACCAACTTCAAGTTGGTGGTAATTTGCAAATTTCTTGAAAAATGCCCATTTTTGTATTTTTCAAAGTGCCATATGACGCACCCATGCTTATTTCAGAGGTGCAACAGGGTGTCCATTGGACACCCCTGCACCCTTGAAATTATTCTTAATTTGCGATTAGCAAATTGCGAATCGTAAATTGAGAAAAAATTCCCATTCCTTTCTATGGGCCACCCAGCTCATAGAAATGAATGGGAAAGTATTCTTTAATTGCGAATTCGCAATTTGCAAATTCGCAATTAAGGAATATCAAGAAATCGCGAAAAAATGCGATTTTCTTGATACATACTAATTAGCGATTCTGAAAGAGCGATTTCTTAAAAATCGCTGTTTACAGAATCGCTAATTGGTACCTTGATACATATGGCCCTCAGTCTATAGATGTGTTGTCTTAAAAGAGTGAACGCAGATCTGTCAACCCTGAGATATAAAGATTCCAAGCTATTGACTTGCCCGACATTGTCGAAATGTACAAATTTGTTTGTTCAAGATAAACTGCTAGACATTATAATCGAATCGGTATATGTAGAGGTGAAAAGGAATATTTTGGTAGCACAACACCATTGTATTTTTATGGTCCGTTGAAGTACTGCAACTCAGTGGTAATGCTGTATTTTCCTGCACATCTGTGGCAAGAGGGGCCCCTTTCCTTGCTCATGTGAGGGTCTTTGCACCATAGCTATGCCCCTGCTGTAAGTTACAGGTCTGTGCAACAATGTTTGCTCTACGGTAAACATGTGTATTGCAACAGTAGAAATGAAAAGCACTGGTGTAAACTTTGGGCACCTAAATAACACCGTGAGTTATTGAAAGGGTCATCTAGTGAATACAAAATAATTGTTCTCCCACACGCTACTCTGTGTCTCTAAAATCACCAATAATTAGAATTCTAGAATGTTCCTTTGTTGGATGATACCAACTGAATATCGATTGTGACAACATTCACTGGATAACCCATTTAATGTGGGACACAAAAAACATTCCAATACTCCAGTAAATTTAATTGTGCTATGCACTGTATGGGTTGGAGCCACAAACTATGCTGCTACTGACAGTGCTTAATTTGTAAAAAAAGAAGTGCAGGTGCTGAAAATGTTGCCAAGGACACCTCAGTTCACTTCTTCCTCCGGTGAGCCCCACTTTCAACACTCTCACTGCCTCAGTCTCTATCTTCTAACCTTGAACTGTTGTCTGTCCCCTAAGTCTTTGCTCTAAGAGTCTATCCTCTCACCTCTCTAATTGTTTTCGATCATCTTTGTCACACCTGGTGTGTTACCTTATTCCCTGTATTTCTGATTTGCCCTCTATTCATTCTAGCCCTGCCATTTTTCCTCTTCACTTTTATCCACGCTCTGCTCTCTCTCGCCTCGATCTTGGCTTTTTACTATCACTCTTCTAGCAGTGATTAGCTGTGTCTCCGTTTTATCAATTGTCTGCTTTTTTTCCTCTGTCCTGTCCTCTACATCCTTTCATTCTATCTTCTCTCTTCTTAATGCTCTCATCTTCACATCATGGCTGCTTCCTCTTTGTATCTGATTTGCTCTTTTTTTCTTCTACTTAGCTTCGTCTTATCTCTCTCCTCTCCTGTTGTTTCTTTCTTCTCATTACTCCTGCTCTCACTCTCTTCTATAACACTGCTGCTGCCTGTGACCTCTGTCATCAGCCTGTACATGTCCCTGATATTTTGAATTCTGCGCTTTCTTGATTTTTTTTTTTTTTTTTAGTTTTCAAAAACCTTTATTAAACAAAAGTGCAGAGCAAGATTACATACAGATACCAATGCAAAGGGCCCTAGATATGCACACAATTGAGTCCGACAACATGTGTCACAATCACGGTATATATTAAAGTCCGCCGGTCACGGCAGAGATTTGGCCAGCTTCTTAATCAAGGCGAGGATAATGAAGTGCATTCTATCCACCACTCGCCCGATAACCTTGTTCTCAGAAGAAAGCGAAAACCAATATTTGCCAACCCAAGAACTCACCCGTCCCTCCCCCCCTCCCCACCCCAAGCCCTCCCCCAACTCCCCCCCCCCTCTCGCTGCCGGGTCTGGAAACGAAGGAGAAAGTGTAAACAAAAAATCGGGTCTATGCCATCCCTTCCCTATCGTGGGTCATCATGTAACGTGCCACCCTGTGTCTGGGTCTCCCGCTGTCTCACGTTCGTGGAATCTGAGCTACTTTGAGACTGAGGGGCATCCAATCCCACTAGCTCTTGGAACATCACACCCCAAGCCTGCAGGACCTCCGGTAGCTTCCCGTCTCTCCTTGTGAGTCGTATGTGCGCTTCTTCCGCCAGTGCCCACTCCCGTAGATCCGCCCTCCATTTCTGCAATAATGGGCCCTGTGGGGACAGCCAGTGAATCGCTATACGACGTCGGGCTGTGACCAGGCCCAGCATGAGGAACCGCCTGCTCACTTTCCGTTTGGGGTCTCTGGGGATTAAGCCCAGGAGGCAAGGGCGCAGGTCCAGGTCTATCACCCACCCTGAGACCTTCGCCAAGATCTCCAAAACTGATTTCCAGTAGGACTGGAGGTTAGGGCACGCCCACACCATGTGGACAAAGTCCGCCATGGGACTGCAGCACCTCGGGCATTGGGAATCCCTGGTGTTATCAATAGCCTGGAGTCGTCTAGGGGAGAGATAGGTCATGTGTATTATATTATATTGAATTTGTTTAAAGCGATTGCTCACTGACACCTTCCGCACGCTTTCATGTATCTATTCCCAATCGCGGGGGGGGTGATGTCCTGCGGACACGCCTACTGCCATTTGTCTTCTATCGCCAAGGACCGTAGTCCTTATCCTCCCGCAAAGCCCTGTAGAGGTGGGTCACTAACTTCCGGCCCCCCGCCATTGCTAACATTGTGACTAAGGTATGGGTGTGAGCCGGAGCCTCCGGGAACGAGGGCCATAACTGCCTTGCAGTCGCCGCTAGTTTAGCGTAATGAAGAAACTGTCCCGGACCCACCTCGAAGGTAGCGACCGCCTCTTGGTAAGTGATGAATTTATCATTTGGGTACAGGTCGGCTAACATCAGGCAACCACCCACCATCCATTTGTCTACAGACATGACCTGCGCAATCCGGGCAAAGGGCGGCATCAACCAAAGATCCATGTCGGGGCAAACGGCGTGCCGCCCTCTGCGCTTTCTTGTTGTCTTTCCTAAAGAAGAGGAAGATGACATGTGTGTTACTTTCTTACCTACATCGAGTGCAAAAACAAAATGTACACCAAATGAAAATGCTTTTTTTGCATATATTAATCAGTGCAGTATAACTGGGTTATTTACAGAACAGGTAGCTGCTCGGGCACAGCAGGTGATGTCACTACTAGTGCTGCCTGTAATTAGTAGGTCCAGGGATGGCGACGGCATCGGCATCCACTGCTCAGCTTGCTGTGACCCTGCCTGCTACAGCACAGGCATTGTCCCCAGCCGTAATGCTGCCAATGCCGATAAGTATGGCTGTGGTGCCTACTGGACTCACGCACGCTCAGCAATTACCATGCTGGGGTGCAGCGCACAGATTCTACAGGTGACGCCATGGCACACAAAAGTTGTGTTGAGCCACAGCCGCATCGAGCACGTTGAGGATAGCAGCAATGCACGACTGCAGGATATTCTACTCTGGCTACACAGCAAGTGGAAAGTCCACACTTACTTTTGTTTATTCTTCCTCAAGAGCCCTCACTCCCAAGTACCAAATGCGCTCTCGCTGCTTCTTTGCCTCAACTCCTTCATGAGCCAGCCCCCAACTACAGTTATCCAATGGGAGGCATAGGATCAGGCAGTGGCAGGGTGCAGCAGACTCGGGAAATAGATTGCAAGACATAGTTTGTCGATGACTACTTGGATTTGTGATCGGCATGATGACATCATCACTAACGTGGTGATACACAATCATGCCTGCCTGGACAGGACTATGCTGGCCTGTCTATGAACATTTGCCAGCCTATCACCATGCAATGTAAGTTATTCTTTTTATTTTGAATTTGAACAATTAACATTGAGACCACCAACTGCAGTGTCAGAAATTGTAGCCCCGGCCCTGTGAAAGAAGTGCCGGTGCTGAGCATCTGAAAGCACCTGCTCAAATTAAGCACTGGCTACTGAACACTTAGCAGGGCAGGTATACTGCTTTGCCTCTGCCCCACCCTTATTGCCACAGCACAAGCTTTTACATAGCTCATGCCACAGTGTGTGATAAATAGCATTTTATGTGAACCATAGCACACAAGTGACAGCTGTCAAAAACCTGGCACTAGTGTTGGAATGCAGACTTCCCATAAGACCTTAAATTAAGGGTTGCTATGTAGCGGCTACTTCCATCTGAAAATCACTCCCCCAGCACTGCCAGCCAACCCACCATCTCCACCTGGACCCCAGCCTACATCGAAGACACCGAATCGACCATGAAAGACAGCCACTCAGCAGCACCTAGGGGCACCTGCCTTCCGCACATTTTCCACAGAGCCACCGCCGCCATCGTACCGGAATTACGACGCACCATCAACACCACATTTGAAAGCGTCATTTTACCCGACGACTGGAAATGCACAGAAGTCAGGCCCTTACTCAAGAAGTCCTTGGCAGATCCCTCGGACCTCAAGAACTACCGACCCTTCTCCGACCTCCCGTTCGGGGACAAAGTCACTGAGAAGAACGTCAATGCCCAACGAATGAAATTGATCTAAGAGTACTCCATCCTCGACCCCTCCCAATTCGTATTCCACAGCAACCACAGCACCGAGACCGCCCTACTTGCTACCACAGACGACATCTGCACCCACCTCAACCAAGCCCACTCCATGGCGCTGATCCTACTCGACATCTCCCACGCACTCATAATCAGCACACTGGACTATGGAAATTCCCTCTATGCCGGAATCAACAAGTCTCCGCTCTGCAAACTCCAGACCATACAGAACACTGCAGCCAGACTCATCCTCGGCATCCCTCTACAAGAACACAACTCTCAACAACTGCATGACCTCCACTGGCTCCCCACCTAGGAGAGAGTAACCCATGCCTACAAATGCCTCAACAACACTGGCCTCAGTACCTCAACGAAAGAAACTCCTTCCACGTACCCAAGAGAATCCACCGATCCGCCGACCTCGCCAAAACCCTGGGCATCCGCAGAGCCAGAACGGGTGGGAGCCTTCTCCTACATCACAGCCAAAACTTGGCACGATCTCCCGCTCAACATCAGACGTGCCCCCTCTCTGCACATCTTCAGGAAGACCATCAAGATCTGGCTCTTCGACTGACTGTAGCTGTTTATCCCCCCCCACACCTTTAGACCCTCGCGGGTGAGTAGCTCTTTACGCTTCTCTGATTGATTGATTGATCGTTTATGTAAACCATTCGGTTTACATAAACGTCTCAATTTGATTAGAAATTCCTAATGAATGACAATGTGTTACCTAAATGATTCTTTGATATTTAATGGTACAAGTTGATGTGCAGCTAGTCTAATTCAATTGAATTTCCTTTTGATGTTAACTCATACCCTTTGCCACAAATAATTGGGTTTAATGCAGCTAATTATGCCTTTGTCATAGGTTAAATCCATAGTTGTATTGATATATTTTGTATGAGTACATTTTAGTGCAAGAACTGATAATGCTGTTTGTAAATTTGGTTTACTATGCTTTATAGAAATGAGATTGTATTGATGCTAGTTAGCACTACAGACCTGAGGATGGCTCAAAGCCAATGATTTCGAGGACCGAAATGTCAACAGTGTCCACTGATTGGACACATAATACATGATTTCATGCATTATAATTGCTTTTCTCAATAATTACACTTGTCCAACTATATGTTTCTTTCAACTTTCTAATGTGCCTTAAGTAAACGCTTCTGTTTGCCTTTAACCAGCTTTGCTAGGTGGTAGACTGTTCTCACTGACAAAAAATACTTACAAGAATGTGTTTTGATATTTTTGTAACAAATTATGTTTCGTTCTTTTCTTCATTTCCTTACCCAGAGTTTAGGTGTATGATGTAATCATTACAAGTCCCGCTAGTAAACAATTCCAATCTGGAAGCCTTTGGTGCCAAAAATGATGACTGGATAGCATTACTATTATTTCTAGGTAACATCTAAAAACAGCTGAGAGCTAAACAAGTGTACAATGTCCTGGAAAACTGTTGGCTTACTGGCAGATGGGCTTTCACTAAGGGAGAGTCACAGCGATGGAGCTACTCTCTATGAAAGAAGACATTATAGCTACGCTGGATCCAGATTATGCACCTAGAATGATTGTTTCGGATCTCTCTTCTGTCTTTGATACAATAGATAGAGAGACAGACAGACAGACAGACAGACAGACAGACAGAGACAGACAGACAGACAGACAGACAGACAGACAGACAGACAGATAGATAGATAGATAGATAGATAGATAGATAGATAGATAGATAGATAGATAGATAGATAGATAGATAGATAGATAGATAGATAGATAGATAGATAGATAGATAGATAGATAGATGGATGTTACTGGGGATAGGATTCTCGGATTTACTGGGCTGCTCCCTATGAGGCCCAAACTTCTGGAATGTGCATGAAACTGTGATTTAACCCCTCAGTGACAATCTGCAGTTGAAAAAAATTCCAAGCGACAGTATCCTCTAAAATAAACACACTTACTGATCCGTATGCCCATTGTTACCATTGTTTTCAGCGCCAAGAGACCACTCCCATCATGAACGGTGTGCTCAAGAAGCAATACATTGGCTAGCAGACCATCATGTAACAGACAAGGACGGTCTCATTCATTAACCCCTCCCACGCTGGTGACAGTACCGCTCCGTCACGCCCCTCGGGTGGGCTGTGCTGGTGACGGAACGGTTCCGTCACGGCCCGCTCACCGCGCCTGCGCGGTGCTGATTTCGTGCCTGTGCGGAGTGTTCTATTGAGCGGGCGGGGCCGTGACGGAACCGTTCCGTCACAAGTACAGCTCACCTGAGGGCCGTAACGTCGGAGCGCCGCGCGGCCCCCCCCACCCCTTAGCACTGTGGCGGAATAGCCGCCGCAGCAAAAGGGTTAAAGTAAGCTGCCTTTCGGTGCCAAGTGCCCCTAATAATTACAGATAGTAATGAGGTTACCCTTACCCCAATGCTATTTAACCTTTCTGTGGTCCTGGTGCACCACCAAACACCAGGTTGTTTTGATCCTGCCCAGCAATGAATCAGTCACAACTTCTTAAACCCTATCACCAAGAACTACCTCTTACTTTTGTGAAGGTAGAAGGTTCATTAAAACTAGTGTCTGAGACTTTTTCCAGGTGTTTTTTGATTGGAATCTATCATTTGTCCACCATATTTCTTTCTTGGTTAATAATACCTGCTTTGGATTACTGAAGGTGCTTAGGTAAATAGTTTTAAACCAGTTATTGTCCCACAGGTTTTGCCATTAGGTTTTTTATTTTTTTTATTTTTAAAAAGCGAAATCAGAGTACCAAGTTGCAGGACGTCCCTAGTTCGTTTTGAACTTTTTAATTGATGTTTTCTTTATGTGATTCTCAATGTTTTTAATGCAATGCTTAATGTACTTTACGTATATTTTTTAAACGATTTATCATTACTGTGTACAAAATGTTATTATTTGAATAAATGCATAAAGTATATATATTTTTACATACAATCACTTTTTTGGCTCTCCTTTACATCTTTATTTGAAATATATGTGTCATAATGGTTTAACACTGTAAATCTCAGGTGGATCGTTAACTATATCATTTGATCTATGCTCTGTAACGCAGCTTCCTGCATCATATACAATTTGTGTGATTGGTATTGCTAGACGTCCTGCAACTTGGTACTCTGATTTCGCTTTTAAAAAAAAAAAAAACCTAATGGCAAAACCTGTGGGACAATAACTGGTTTACAACATATCTCCCCTGTCCCTAAGTTGACAGATTAGGGGGCCTCCTTTTTATTTTTCATGACTTAGGTAAATAGTACCATTCCTTCTAGGCGATTCCCACGCAACACATGGATCCAAGTGCAGCTTGTCTAGGCAGGAAAACTATTAAATCATGTACTTAGCTCACCCATCAGCCCAAATTACTAGGCTCCCTTACATCCAGAAATATGTGATGAAATAGTTTTGTAAACTAAATAAATATTATTATGTGTTGGCTTTAGGAGAAGTCTTCACCGGCTGTATGCGGACCTAAGGGTCTGATTCTGATTAACTCATTAATTCTTTTATAATGACCCCCTTTCTGGCTCTGAAAGTCATAGGAAGCACTGCTGTCTACAAAGATCCCTGAGGTCTTCTTACTAAATTTTCTTCAGGCTTCCAAGAGACATAAAGCTTGTCATAGAGGATGGATGTTTAGCTTTGTCAGGGAAGAGGTGTGGCACAGCGGGCAGGACTACTGATGCTGGCACATGGGCGCTCATGGTTCGATCCCCGGAGCTGGCAGCAGATCAGCCCAGCACCATGTGAATCTGGGCTCGCTTAATCTTCCTAAAGGCCCCCAGCGCCTTGACACCCTCGGGTCATTGTTTGCGCTTTACAAATACTAGACATTTATGTGTTTCCTGCATGACCCATTGCAGGTTTTCCCATGTTAGCTTAATTATTCACGTTGCAGGTCACTTTTTCTTTTGCACACATTACTATATAAGCATTCTTGCTTTTGTGCCACATTGTACATTCACACAAAACCTACATCTGTTTTCTTGTTCTGTTATTTCCCTGGGATTTAGTCTGAACAACACAGACAAGGTTAAACAACAATGCCTCTTGTTATTCTCTCAGGGCAGGTACTAGCACCTAGACATAACACGAGATTCCAGCTGCTGTTTGAGCACACATGTCTTGTCATATAACCGAGCACAGGAGTTTAAGTAGACACAGCAAGGATTCTGGAATAAGATTGCTATGTCAGCTGAGACGTAGAACGTCCAATTGTGAATGCTAATGTACGGGGTCCGGCAACAATATCAGAGATCTTTGACATATAATCATCTAGCTTTAGTGGAAGGGAGGGGGTATAGCATATTCTGTCTTATAAATGACGGGCTTTTTATGATATATTGTTTATTGACCATGCTAACAGTATTTATAGTATGTAGTTGTTTTCTAATTGTGCACGAATACTGCATTTTAGGACACAATCATTTCAATAAATATTCTTACCTTCCTTTGTGTCTCTTGTATATTTTACTGTGGACTAGTGCGAGTGAGATAGCAAAAGGGTGTGTACTGTTACTGCGATTTCAGAGAGGATCAAGAGTGTTGGTTTCTGGGTTGCCAAGCACTTAGCTTCCTAATAGATCAAAAATACCTTTCTATCACCTCTCAACTCTGCATGTCGAGAGGCCACTCTCATTCTCCGTCACGCTTCCCACTTACCTCTTCTATCCACATTCTCTACTCTATTATACAAATTGCTACTGTGATAGGTGTATCACTCTGCCAAGCATTCATGTCTTCTAAACAAACTATTTCTATTGTACTTGTATTGTTTCACCTTGTAAAGATGAGAAACGAAATTGTATTTTTTGAAAATGCCCGGATGTTTGCCTGGAATATTTTTGCTAGCTGTAGAACTCTCTGCATGTTACCCCTGCTGACTAGTGGTAAAGTGCTAGTGCTCCTCCTTTCAACATGGTTATATTGGCCTTCCTCTGATTGGCATATATAATAGGGGTGGGTGTTACTCGCATAACCTGAGGATACAAAATAGTACTAAATGTAACAGAACAGGAAGAGTGTAGTGTAGTTCCTATTATCCCAATAGGCTCTGCGCATTGGAATAATACCTTCAATAGTATAGGCCTAGACCAGACGTTAACTAGGTCTACTACTGTCGATATTAGACTTAAAGTTTTGGGTTTGCCAGCTAGCTCAGAGTTCACTAGAAACTTTCTCGAATAGGCAAGGAGGAGTTGAACCTCCCTGGATAGACAAGAAGGGATTTAGTTTCTGACAACCATAGAACATGACAACTTTGCTCTCCCCTAATCAAGAGTGTATCTCGAGAGTCGTGTGAACAAAAGGCAATTTATTTTACTCAGTCAGTACGTGCATTCTTAGTCTCATCAGATTGTAGAGAAAAGGAAGAGACGGGCGTGTTCAATAAAAGATGTTATTTATTGATCAGTCTCTTTTCTCATACAAGAGAAATGGATCGATATTATTGCAATACTTATGGTTAAGTAAAGTGCATACATTAAAAGCAGAAGTATAAAATAATACTGTAAAAACATTGATATGGTTTCTAAGCCATATGAAGGTTTTAAAATGAATAAAATATATTACATACACATATACATTTGACTAATCGTACTCAACTGGTGTTTCTAACTACGCCTACCCCGTGTACCTGACCTAAGCCTAATACGTGGGCGGGAATAGAAAGTTACAGTTTAAGTTAAGTTTGTTTTGCCAAGTGACTGACTAAAGAATTCTCTGCGAGGGGTTATTCAGTTCTGTACCTGGAATCTAGGATGGATGAGGGATGGTATCTCTCGTCTCTGGTCTCGATATTCCAGGCTGCCTGCGAGGGCTACCCGGAAGCGCCGGAGCTGGATTTCTCGGCAGGAGAAATGGGCAGCTTCTCGTTCTCAGCGCGTCAGGAAGGCGGGGCTGCGCCAGCGGGGTCTGCTCTGCTCTGGGCTTCGGCAAGTCTGGCTGCTCCGATCTCGTCACCACCGCGTGTGTTTGCATAGGGCAATATCGGTAATATTTATACCATTAAGGTGCCGAGATTGACGTAAGGATGGACATAGATACGTCAATAAAGATGTCATATGACCAGGTCGTTAGCACATTCTTTTGCTGAAGTTCTCGGTGAAATCAAAACAATGGCCGCAGGGTTTTTCCCAGGTCTGTCATAGGTTTGATTTGTTTTGAGAACTCCGTATGCCTTATCAGGGGCTGGAGGAATATCGCTTGTCTAATTAGATGGCAAGCGTTATGACCTAATCAGATAATACGTTCCTGTGGCGTAGTGTGGCTTTATCAGATAACGGTTCCTGCATCATGGGGGTTTTCTGCCTCATGGGATGGCTGCTAGTTAACTTGTTAGTTTGTTAACCAGAATAGGGTCAGGAATAGGGGGATCGATACAGAACCTATAGGAATACATCACACCCACTCCACGCTAACTATGGACATATTTACTAATCTATGCATAGTAAAACATACTGTAGAGTATCGTGTATACCTTACCACCCCAAAATACATAAATGCATTTTGAAATTATCAAATATACGGAAAAAACAGTCATATGTAATATATGCACTCAAGCTGTAGAATAATGCTAAAGTAATCACGCATATCTATACATTATCACTAATTGGTATATGAGAATTTACACATGATTTATTTATTTATTTATTTATTTAAAGGATTTCTAAAGCGCGTAGTCACCCAAGGGGTATCCCAGCGCTGAACCTATTACTCACCAAGGGTAGAAAGTCGAGAGCGAGAAATGCCTCAGGGGAAGAGTAGGGTTTTGAGGGACTTCCTGAACCGTAGGAGGTTTGGTTCTGTTCTAAGGTTCAGGGGGAGTGCGTTCCATTTTTTTCCCGTATTTACCGAGAAGCGACGGCCACCTATCCGGGCTTTCTTCACCTTGGGGATCGTGATGAAGTTTCCATGTTCGGAACGGAGCGCTCTCGTGGGTCTGTACGGTGTAATCCAATTCCCAAGGATTGGGGGGCCGGTCTTGTGCAGCACCTTGTGGGCCAGGCAAAGGGCCTTGAACGTTACTCTTTCCCTAATGGGGAGCCAGTGCAGCGTCCTCAGTGCGGGCTTGGCTGATGATCTGGCCGGGGTATTCGTTAGGAGTCGGGCTGCGGCATTTTGGGCTTTTTGAAGAGTTTGGAGAGTGGATTCTGGAGACCCTAGGTAAATGGCGTTGCTGTAATCCAGCCTGGATAGAATTAGGCCTTGGATCAGCAGGAGACGCGATTGAAAAGGCAGTAGAGGGAGTACCTTCCTGCAAGATCTCAGTAGTCCGTAGCAAATGCCGGCAGTCTTTCTTGCCTGTGTCCTGAAGGTGAGATCAGTCTCCAGCCACACACCAAGGCTCTTGACCTCTGTCTTAGGGGTGGGGGGTTCACCCATGCAGGCGGGCCAGATATTAGGGGGAAGATTCGTGGCGTTATGTCCTAGTAGAAGGATCTCCGTTTTAGAGCTGTTTAATTTCAAGGCAGAGTCACTCATCCACTGATGTACATGGGATAGGCAGTCGTGGAGGTTGGAGGGCTCTAGCTTGGGGTGGGAGAGCGTAACCACCAGCTGTGTGTCGTCGGCATAGCTAACTATAGAGATTCCAAAGGGTGACACCAGTTCCTCCAGTGGGGCCATGTACACGTTGAACAACGTGGGGCTCAAGGATGAGCCCTGTGGCACCCCACACTGGAGGGGAATGGAGGGGGAGCGGCATTCGCCTTCCCATACTTGGTAGGAACGTCGGGAGAGAAAGGACGAGAGCCATTTTAGCGCCTTGTCCTTTACCCCGATGTTATCAAGACGATGGATTAGGACCTGGTGACTGACCGTGTCGAAGGCCGCACTCAGGTCCAGGAGGACCACTGCCACTGATCCTCCTGTGTCGATAATTTCCCTGGTCTTCTCTACGGCTGCTAGGAGGGCGGTGTCTGTACCCTGACCTGGTCTAAAGCCCGTCTGTGAGTCGTTGAGGAGATGGTTTGACTCCAGGAAGTGTGACAATTTTTTATTTACTAGTTTCTCCGCGACCTTGCCTATCCAGGGGAGGAGTGAGATAGGCCTGTAGTTGGATAGGTCTGCGGGATCGAGCGATGGTTTTTTGAGGAGCCCTTTAACGACGGCCTCCTTCCAGTTTGAAGGGACTTCTCCTAGTGCCAACGATGTGTTAATGAGGGCCGTCAATTGGGGGACTATGGTCTGAGAGATGGTTTTGACGAACCGTATGGGAACTGGGTCGCTGGGGGCTCCGCTCTTGGTGGAGCTGAGTGTGGCCATCACATCCTCTTCTGTAACTGGGCCGAATGAGGCAAGATGTGGCTCATTGGGTGGGGATGACGACTCTTTAGCTCTCATTCTGATTTCAGGCTTAGCGGCAGGGAGGGAGATGAGGATTTTTTTGATTTTGTCGTCAAAGAAGGTGGCCAGATTGACACATTTTTCCTCCGCTGCTTTGAGGTCCATGGGTTTCTGTGGGGGATCAGGGACTTGGAGGAGCTCTTTGAGGATGGAGAAGGTCTCTTTGGCTGAACAGGAGGAGTTTTTTATTTTTTCCTCGTAGAAGGCACCTTTTGCAACGTGGAGGGCTCGTTTGTATGCTTTCATGGAGGATTGGTACGCATTTTTTTCTGATGTCGACTTGTTTTTCCTCCAAGAGCGTTCTGACTTTTTGCACTCCTTCTTAAGGGCGTTGAGGGCGGGTGTGTACCAGGGAGCGGGATTAATTCTTTTAACGTGTTTTAGAGTGCTGGTAAGAGGGATAAGACTGTCAAGGGGGCGGGCTAGCCAGTCATTAAATTCTCTGTCGGCGGAGTTGGGGTCCGTGGGCAGAGGGCCAGTGGTTTCGCGTAATTTAGCTTCCCATTCCTCCGGTACTAGCTTATACCACCGTCTGGTGCGTATCCTTGTTTTCTGTTTAAGAGCAGTGGGGGTTTTGAGTGACCAGTGCATAGGGATCAGCATATGGTCTGTCCAGGGCAGAGGGGTTGGATCCTGGGTATTCAGGTTCTTAATATTGGTGAAAATTGGATCCAAGAGTTGACCTTTCTCATGGGTGGCTTTAGTATTTTGGAGATGGAGATCGGCTATAGTGAGATCAGCAAGTAAATTGGCCGCGGCGTTGTCCGCCGGGTCCAGAAAGTGCAGGTTGAAGTCCCCTAGGAGGAGGAAGTTAGAGACTGAAATAGTTTTAAGTGAGATGTAATCCATCAGGGTGCTGGTGAATTCTCCCAGTGAGCCAGGCGGGCGGTACACCAAAACTCCCGAAAGAGAGATTGATGGGGAGATCTGAATAGTGAAATTGCAATTTTCACAGTCTTTGATGGTCCCACATTCCATTCTGCACTTGAGATGGTCTTTGTGGAGTATGGCTAGACCACCACCTCTCCCACTCGGTCTGTTAAGGCTGCAAATTTGGTAACCGGGGGGTGTTGCATTGACCATGTCAAAGTCACTGTGTGGGGTCAGCCATGTTTCCGTCAGAAACAGGACGTCTAGCATCAAGTCCTGGACAAGCATGTTAGTTTCGTGGGCATGTTTCACTAAGGATCTGCAGTTTAGGAGGCCAAGGCGGAGTCCTTGGTGTTCATCCGTTACCACGGGTGTGTAACAGAGGCTACAACCTACATAGGGAGTGTCTTCCTTGAGGATGTATTTGCACTGGGGATGTTTCATAGGGTTCCGAGCGAGCAGTGTATCTCGGGTGTAAGTGGTACGAATATGTGCGTTGGGCAGAGTGTCTAGGCCTAAGGCCGTCTGGGCCCGGACGGGCCCAGACGGGCTTGCCTTTGGCGCGCCTTCGGCGCGCTGACGGCGCGCCCGCTGCGCCCGTCCGCTGCGCGTCCGGTGCAAGCACATGTTTATCAAGGGGATCGGAGATTAGGGGGCGTGGCCTTGAGTGGGCGTGGCCTCGCGCCTCGCGGTTGATGGCGGCGAGAGTGAGCGGGGAAAGCGAGATGCAGCGACAGCGCTCAATCCGCTGTGCAGCGCTTGTTCTCCCAATGGATTCCTGACTGCCAAGAGCGGCGTGCTTTTAAAAATACAGGTATTTGTGACACAGTTTTTAAAAATTACAAACAAAGCTCCCGGCTGTTTTGCCTCAGGAGGAAATAGGATGATCTCATAATACAGAAAAAAAGGTTCGAGACCATTCCATCACAGAATAAAATAATTATGAACATACCAGCGGGCAGCAAATGTCTATAAGCTATCTAAAATTAGAAATTTTAGTTCTCTAAGAATAGTTCTTACTTTAAGCAGAAGATAGTGTCCCGAAAAATATGCAAAAATATTCTGGGGCTGCTGAAAAAATTGCTGTCCGTGAACTGGAGGGAAAATTGTTCATGGTATTTTGCTTTTCTAGTTGAAGGTCAAATTCAGGGAACGCCGTGTACGAGCTTGCTCAAAAGTCTCTATTTCTGCTCTGGTGAGAACATCATATCATTTAGACTCTCGAAAAAGTTGTCAACAGCTTCCTGGGAGAGTTCCACTAACTCGGAAATAGGTGTAACCATGCATTCGTGCACATGATTGTCTCCATTGACATTTTGATTTGGATTGCTGACAGAAGGTCGTACCTGATCGATGCTGCTTTCAACTTGAACTTCACTACCCCTTAATCGTAGTGGTGAAGCTTCCACGAATGCCGTCATCAAGATTGGTAGCCGTTGAGGGCAGCACAAAGCATGAGCCTTTGTTGGACTCAACAATGTTTCTGCATCCATTGGCGCATCCGATTGTAGCGTCAGACAGGTGTCTAACACGCATTCTTCTCCGCATAGCAGGCACCTTAATACAGGTAAAACACATCGTTGCCATATTGGTCGAAATGATAGAAACCAAGTCATGTTCAGGTCTCTAAGCCGGGATAGTCCCAGGATTTTTGATATCCGGTCCCGGTATCTAATGGCTAGGATTGTTTCTTCCCTTGTCGCAGGTGTTTTGTCTGTGACATGGTTTGCCATAACGAAAATGAGGGGAAGTCCGCCAAAAATCAAATGGACGAAATCTGGAAAAATACCCAGTATGGCTTTGAATGGTGTTAATGCCATCGAAAATACTGTCTTAAATACCTTTGAGACTCCACTGGTATCAGAAATATTTAAGATTTCATTCAGGATTTCTGCGAAATGTATGGGGGAATTAGTTGATAACAATGAATGTATCTCTGCAGTCGTCCTTGCGACTTGGAGATCATACGTTTCTTTTGATGACGTGAGCCTTGTCGGCGTCTGAAAAAGCACTGTTTTCATTCTGCTTAAAGTATCTATTCGAATAGAAGTAATTTTCAAGTTGGGCCATGCCCTTGCCTCCCTGTCTGGAAAGGAGCTGGGGAACAATGAGTGTCCACAGCACTTGACCTTCGCAGTCGTAGTTACGAGATAAGGAGTCCCGGGCATAAGACTACAACATCTGCGATCTACAATTAGAATGTAACTCCCATTATAGAGTCTTTGAAAGAATGGTTCTATCTCTGTTGCAGGTGCGCCTTGCTGGTGACATGAAAGGTTATTTGAGTTCCCTTCACAGGCTCCATGCAAACTAATTCCGTTACACAGAAGTGTACCGCTTAGTGACATTGCACAATTATTGCCACTAAGAAACACTTTCTGTCCTTTATTACTGACACATGCATGTGAATAGGGCAAGTTCCATGTTGTTTTAATGTACCCTTTTCCCAGCTTTTCGCACATGCCAGCCTGTATATATTTTTGGCAGTATTGAAACCTGAAGGTTGATATTGGAATATTAATTATCCCATGTATTATCCATTCACTGACAGGTCGTTCTGACATTGTCACTGGTAATCTTTCGAGTTTCTCAATGCTCAGGATTGTATAATCAGCACCCTTTTGTGCCATACTGATTTGTCTATCAGTAAGGTTAAAGATATGGAATAGTGACGTTGTGTTGATTAAACGCCAAGGCACATAGCCTGAACGCAGATTTTGTAACGTCCAGCCAAGCTGTACTATAGAGCGCAATTGGAACTGACCGTGTTGTAATAACAGTAAGTCTTGCGATAATATGTCGATTGCTGAAGACACAATGCTGTCCAAAGAAAAAATTCTGGAGGACAGAGTCATTAACCCATTGTCCACTATAGAAAGTGATTTTTCCAAATTAATACGGTCAATTTCCCGTATCCTTTCTGCTGTTTCAATTTGAGTAACCTTCCAGGCCTCGTTGTATGCTGCGTATACAGAGGCTGCTATGAAACGCTTTTGACGCCGTTTGCGTGGTCCCATAGTGAAATCACGCAAGTCAGCACCATCAGTAAGTAAAGTTAGGTGTTGCTTAATTTCTGCCAGTGTGGAAGTTTGCAGCCATTGAAGGCATAATTTGCCCACACTGTAGGTGGTTATTATCCCTGGGTGATGTCTTTGGGGATATCTAGGGTCTGGCCTGGTCATTTTGAACCCCTGTGTTTTGTTCAGGAATCTGTCTTGACAGTTATTAGTATCTGTGGGCCAGATCAACCACTGTTTCCAATCTGGATGTGTTCTGTTTTGGTTTAATACATAATTTACGTCTATCTCTTCATCCGTAGAGCTATTGCTGTTCATTGTTGGTTTTGGAATAGACGGTTTATTTAAGTCTTTGATTTTGGCTAAGCCAAGACAGGTAGTTTGTTGAACAGTGTCATTTAAAATATAATTTGTTCTGGGATCATGCAGGCTCTAAACAAAGATTCTATACCCTGTACCTGCCATTCTTTTGTGCCCCAAACACTTTTCAATTCAACATTTTTGTCCCAATAATCAAAACCAAAAGTATTCATTTGTTCAAAGAATGAGTCTGAATATATCAATTTCGTGTTTGTTATCATGGTCTTTGTCCCTGTCTTATTTGACAATTTGAAATAAAATGTTTCAGCATTACTTATGTTAAAACCTGAAAAGTATGAATATTTGTCGTAAACGGTTCTTGAGCTTCCTTTTGGAGGGGTTGCACAATGTTCCCATTGATTATAATTTAAAACATTTCTAGGTTGTGCAGATCTATGTAAAAAATGGTTACCATAGTGGTTGTAGCAATACATACTATCATAATTTGTAGAACCCTGCAAATAATCATGTTTGGTAAATTTAGCAGACATCACTAAGTCAGACATCATATTATTTATACTTTCGAAGTCCCAATCATCAGCAAATGAGCTTGGTTTCACAAAGTCACTCAATGAGATCTTAATTTGGTGTGGATATTTCAGGATTTCAACCGGACCATAGATTTCGTAGTCAGTGTTGTCCCATGCTACCCCACCCGGTATAGGATTGGCTGTGAAGTTGACTGAAGAAAGTTCTCTTTTCTCGACGTATGAAGATGTGTGTGGTTTGAGGATCAAGTTGATTTTCTGACTTGCTGTGTCCATTTTAGCATATTTTCCCTCAATGAAGCGTCCCAAAGTTAGTATCATGATGAGCCAAAGTATGAGGATAAATGCACCAAAACCCACCCAAAATTCGATCCTTGGAGAAATTAGATATGTTTCTTTCAGTTGTTTCAAAAGTTCTTTAGCTTTATCTTTAAAGGTTTTTGATGATGGCTGTGTCTTTGATTCACTGAAGCCTTCAGAGGAATCATCGAAGTTTATGAAGTAGCCGGATGCAGTTCTGTCAATTGTTCCAATTGCTTCAGGATTAATGTTCCTTGCATTATCATTTGGTACTTCATTATAGATTGGTGTGTCTCTGTTAAATGTTTTTATTTGGGTTTTCAGAGGTCTAAGTTCCATTGCATTGTTGCATATTCCTTGTTGTTCTTCTGTAGGCGTTTCGAATGTGATTAGCCTCTTTGTTAGGACCTCTGTACTGGTAGCAAACCTTGGTGTTCTGCTACTTATGGGGAGTCCACTTGGCCTACTATTTGTTATCGGCCACATGATTGTGGTTTTACCAGGTCGATGGATACAACTCGGTTCTCCTTTTTACCAGCAAGTGGCGGTAGTACAACTGATCTTGTCCCGTTGATAGACAAGACAGGAACTGCTTTTCTGTAAGAAGGCCCAAATTCCTTCTTTACCGCGATCTTTTCTCTGACTAGATCCCCGACTTTTGGAATCCAGACAGGTCTTGCTGGGACAGGTGGTGGTTCTTCAGTGGTTGTTGGCTGCTGTTTCAACTTTATGTTGCTCAGGTCTTTTCTTGTTTCGTTTAAGTCCTGTAAAATAGCCAAACGGTCTTTGATATCAAAACTTTTTTCCTTTACCACTGAAGTCTGACTGTCAAGGTCAGAGATTAACATCCTAGTTCCAAATAATAATTCGTACGGACTGAATCCCTTCAGAAAATTTCTTGGCAGGTTATTTAGACTACGTTGGACACTTATTAGATGTTTGACCCACCCAGCTCCCGAACCTAATACCTTTGCCGTTATAGATTTCTTTATGTCACGGTTTTTTCTTTCAACAATTCCGTTCCCCTCAGGGTGAAATGGACAAGAGTACCACAATGTAACGCCCATGCTGACCATGGCCTCCTTATAAGCTGTAGAGCTAAAAGCAGGACAATGGTCCGAATGCAGCATGCCAATTGCGTATGTGCCGATAAAGACTCGCAAATCTTTTATAACAGTTCTGGCGTCAGCCGTTCGCTGGGGCCACATCCATATGAATCTCGTGCATGAGTCCACTGCAACCAAGATATATTTATAGTTACCATCCCGTTGTAAGGGACCACAGTGGTCTAGGTAAACACAGGCTAATGGTTTATCTGAGATTAGAAGGGGCGTCTGCGCTGGACGTCTCACCGTTGATACTTTCATTCTTTGACATATTTCACATTCTAAAACATAGTTTCTTGTTTGTCTTCTCATTTGTGGCCACCAGTATCTCTGTTTTAATAATGATACTGTGGCTGAGACGCCAGCATGTATAGAAGCAAGCCCTTCGTGTGCCGCTATTATTAGTCCTAACCTATGTTCCATGTTTGGAATGGCCCTATCCCCCACTCCAGGGATTCGAGCAAAAGGAACATTGTTTGTATCAGTTATGTATGAGTATTTTACTGGAAATCCTTTCGGGAGTGTTTCTATCGAATCCTTTTCTGTAGCGCTGACAGCCTGTAATATTTCGCTGTCTATTTTTGTTTTTGACCGTGTGATGGCTGCTACGGAAGCCGTTTGCACAGCTGCCTTCGCGGCCTCATCAGCCAATGAATTCCCTGCAACGTGAACGCCATCACGTTGATGACTCAGCGTATGTATCACGTGAGTCTTTGGTAGTTCTTTTTGTAATAGAACTACTTGTTCCCAGAGCATTTTATGCTTGATTGTGCCACCTTTTGCATCCTTGAAGCCATTCTGAAGCCAGATCTGCAAGTATTCATTATAAGACTGAACGCAATAATACGAATCGCACACTATGAGTGTGGGGAATTCTCGATCGGTATTTTCAAGCGCCATCTTGAATGCCAGTAGTTCAGCTCGCTGAGCTGTACAATCTCCTAGAGGTTGTGTTTTAGTAATAGCTGGTTTAAATTTCCCTTCGTGCCAGCGACCTTTAACAATCGCGCACGCAGCACTGTTAGCTTGCTTACCCCCCACTGCGGGTTGTGCTGACCCGTCTGTATATATTATACAGCCGTAGTGTTCTAGAGGCAGAATTTCGGTCGGCGGAGGACATTCAAATTCATATTGGAGAAATTCTTGTGTTTTTAAGTTAGGATCAAATTCGTATGCCACGTCTGTTGCAGCAAGAGAATTAGCCCACTGTATCCACCTTGGATGTAGTGCTTTAGCATTCGGAATGCTTGCCTTTGTTACCGCCTCTAGGGCTGGTATCGGTGTCACGATTATTATTCGTTTACCTTGTGCCAGGGCTCGTTCTTTTGCTATAGCTGTCTGTGTCGCAGTTAGAATTTTTTCCGTTGGGCTAAATTTCATTTCAGCCTTAGTGTACAAGTGTGATTTGAATGCAATCGGTACCTTTTCTCCCTCATTAGAGGTCAGGTATGTGAATCCGCATCTTCCTGGGATGACTCGAATCACAAGATTGCGTGTGTTATCACGTGTTTCTAATTTTGTTTTAATTAGCATGTCTGTTTGTAAGGATCTCAGAATTTCTGTGTGTATTTGAGTCCAATTGGTTCTTTTAAAATCTGGTTTTATTAGATCATAAAGGGGTTTGACCCTTTCTGCGTAATTTGCAATGTATGTTCTTCCTAAATTTAGGAAGCCTAGAATTGACTGTAGGTTTTTTAGTGTTCTAGGTGCTTGGAGTACGGCACATTTCTCTAGAAAATTGTCAGCCAGGCTTTTGCCTTCACTTGATAATTCATATCCTAAGAACAGGACTGTCAGATGGGCAATTCTGGATTTTTTAAAGTTGAATTTGTAACCCTCTGCTGCGAACCCAAGTATTATGGTGTTCACTCTCTTCAAGTGAGTCTCCAAGTCATCATCTGTTAAGTATATGTCGTCGACATACGATAATGCTTCGTCATCATATGTTTTTTGTAGTAATTCTGTTACTCTCGCTGAGAATACTCCTACGCTGTTCTTGTACCCCTGGGCTAACCGACAGAATTGTTTTTGAGTGCCATTTATTGAGAATGCAGACAAATATCTGCTCTCTGGTGCTATGTTTTGACAAAAGAATCCATTAGAGATGTCTAATGTTGTTTTGTATTTTTTGCGCACTATGTTATTCATTAGTGCAGCACTATGCGAGTTTTGCACTGCAAAAGTTTTGCAACATGAGTTAAGGTGTCGGTAATCCAAAACTAGACGATATGAATTGTCTGGTTTGGAGACCGGAAACAAAGGGTTGTTCATTTGTGAGGTGCAAGTTTCAATCACCCCCTGGTATTCTAGCTGATCTAAGATTTCTTTTACCTGTTTTGTAGCTTCTTGCTTAATTGGGTACTGCCTCTGTGCAGTAGGTTGTGATTTTACCTGGATTTTGTGAGGAGGAGAGTCCTCATCCCATCCTACGTGATTTTTATATAAAGCAGGAGCTAGAGCTACTGCCCACTTTCTAGCAAGTGTGTATTTTTTATGAATTGGGATGTGATTTGAGAAGGCAGGCATAATTATTTCTTTGCCATGAGGGCAATCCCTGACAAACTCTGGTGGCCAGTCTTTTTCAGCTAGAAGGATGTCATAGCCCTTGGAGAGATTATCCCAAAATAGTCCCCTTATTTTTCTAGTCTTATCCCCCTCTATACGTAAAGTTATTTCATATATTTTGTGAGGTTTGCTAACTCTGGTGTCTGCAGTTTCCACTTGAAGATATTCATTCGTGTCCACTGTCTCCAGATGATTCATAAGGACTTTGCGAGCTATGCTCACTTCTGCTGCGCTGTCTAGCATTGTCTGAGCCCATTCTCCGTTTTTCAGTTGTGTCCTCAGTATTCTCGGCATTGTTAACTACCTTGATACTGGCTACCTTCTTTTTTGGAAATTGTAATTTCTTTTTTAGCTGAGCAGGTTCCTTGTCTTTGGACTTGGCGTGCTCTTCTCTTTGTTCTGATCGTCCTCTTCTTTCCGATTTCTGCGAGGAAGTCTGAAAAGATTGAGAGGGACGTGTATCAATGTCTTGATATCTATCAGGCTTCTTTATATTATCCCTATTTCTAAGGTTATATCTTTTCCCAGAGGGGTCACTCTGGGGTGACCTGTGTCTTTGGTTCGGAGATTTTTCTCTTCGCCTAGGAGACCTTCCTCTGGACTGGAATTTCTTTTCTTTAGGATTCGATTGTTTGTTTCCATCCCAGCTCTTTTTCTGTGATGTTGAATTATTATAAAAAAATATTTTTTCAGGACTTTCAATCAGTTGTGGTTTTACTGGTATTCCACCTAAACTATCTCTACCTAGTTCCTCATAGGATTTTTCTATGATTCTGGCAATTTCAGCTGGTTGGTCTGCTATATCTGTCTCCTCTAACCTCTGGCGGATCGCCACGTTTGCTGCTTCTCCCTTTATGTTGGCTAATAATATAGCCGAGACCTGCTTGAAGTCTTTTAGTAATTTCATACCAAGAGTTAAAGCGGGTTCTGGACCATATTCGTCTTGAATTTGTTTTAGCACATCTGGTATTACCAAAATGGATGGAACACCGTGCGTTTTTGTGTAAATGGAAGCAAAGACTGTACCCCAAGTGTCACAGTCCTCAATGTGTGGTGCGATTCCCATTGGAAGACAGATAGTCAGAATCCTGTGTTTTTCTAACGGGGTGGTGTCTGGAAACACAGCCTCTATTTGGGTGATTTTTTGTGCTAACCAGAATGGTATTTGTTGCCGTTTAGCTGGTACTTTACCTAGGCAGGATTGTATGTTCTGTGGTGTAATTTTATTTGTGTTCCCCTGGTGAGGGGTCAGCTGTGGAATTTTACTTGCTGGCTGAATTGTTGAAGTCCGCATCACATATTGGACTAATTGTCTATGTATCTTTATTAATTGTTTTAGTTGTACTAAAAGATCTGCTGCAGGCATTCTTTCGAACTCTGGATGTGGTGTGTATCCGGCTAGGACCGGCCACGTTGCTCCTGGTCTACCTAAAGGACCGAGCCTGGTGATGTGATTATTATGTTTTAGGGCGCCATTAAATAAGAGCAAATGCTCTTGAAATTTAAGTGGTACTTCCACCTCCTCGAAAGGAGTGTATATTTCAGGAGGTTCCTCTATTTTGTAATAGTGGAAGTACTTTGTTACAGCATTTGCTGCTGGAAAATGTATCCATGAATAGTATACCTCTGTCTGCCGATATTCGTGTGCCTCAATTACGAATATGACTGTACCACCTCTAGGTGTCAGTCCATTTTCTATAAGTTTTAAGGTTATAGATTTCCTTTTGATGACCGGGATGAGTATTATATCCTGGTCTGCTTCTTGCAGTGCAGTATCAGCTGCTACTATTTCAGCTGCTAATCTAACTGCCTCTCTTTCATCATCACTGTCTACCATTTTACCGACAGGATGGTTACTTTGTTTGTTTGCAGATCAGGTTTCTTATGGAAACAAAGATTAGATGCACAATATTTTGGAACGGTTTATCCTTCAACGTTGACTAAACCAAGTACCATACATAGGAGTTCCCTCCTGCGAGGTTTGGCGGATATTACCTTTCACCCACTCCAGACGTCTTTGGAGTATTATGGGAAAAAGGGGTCTGAGTGAGAAAGCACGACTGAGTTACTCTAAATGTCTTACGTTAGTTTTATCGCCCTTCCAAACGCGTTGGCCGCCATGTAGTGTAGTTCCTATTATCCCAATAGGCTCTGCGCATTGGAATAATACCTTCAATAGTATAGGCCTAGACCAGACGTTAACTAGGTCTACTACTGTCGATATTAGACTTAAAGTTTTGGGTTTGCCAGCTAGCTCAGAGTTCACTAGAAACTTTCTCGAATAGGCAAGGAGGAGTTGAACCTCCCTGGATAGACAAGAAGGGATTTAGTTTCTGACAACCATAGAACATGACAACTTTGCTCTCCCCTAATCAAGAGTGTATCTCGAGAGTCGTGTGAACAAAAGGCAATTTATTTTACTCAGTCAGTACGTGCATTCTTAGTCTCATCAGATTGTAGAGAAAAGGAAGAGACGGGCGTGTTCAATAAAAGATGTTATTTATTGATCAGTCTCTTTTCTCATACAAGAGAAATGGATCGATATTATTGCAATACTTATGGTTAAGTAAAGTGCATACATTAAAAGCAGAAGTATAAAATAATACTGTAAAAACATTGATATGGTTTCTAAGCCATATGAAGGTTTTAAAATGAATAAAATATATTACATACACATATACATTTGACTAATCGTACTCAACTGGTGTTTCTAACTACGCCTACCCCGTGTACCTGACCTAAGCCTAATACGTGGGCGGGAATAGAAAGTTACAGTTTAAGTTAAGTTTGTTTTGCCAAGTGACTGACTAAAGAATTCTCTGCGAGGGGTTATTCAGTTCTGTACCTGGAATCTAGGATGGATGAGGGATGGTATCTCTCGTCTCTGGTCTCGATATTCCAGGCTGCCTGCGAGGGCTACCCGGAAGCGCCGGAGCTGGATTTCTCGGCAGGAGAAATGGGCAGCTTCTCGTTCTCAGCGCGTCAGGAAGGCGGGGCTGCGCCAGCGGGGTCTGCTCTGCTCTGGGCTTCGGCAAGTCTGGCTGCTCCGATCTCGTCACCGCCGCGTGTGTTTGCATAGGGCAATATCGGTAATATTTATACCTTTAAGGTGCCGAGATTGACGTAAGGATGGACATAGATACGTCAATAAAGATGGCATACGACCAGGTCGTTAGCACATTCTTTTGCTGAAGTTCTCGGTGAAATCAAAACAATGGCCGCAGGGTTTTTCCCAGGTCTGTCATAGGTTTGATTTGTTTTGAGAACTCCGTATGCCTTATCAGGGGCTGGAGGAATATCGCTTGTCTAATTAGATGGCAAGCGTTATGACCTAATCAGATAATACGTTCCTGTGCCGTAGTGTGGCTTTATCAGATAACGGTTCCTGCATCATGGGGGTTTTCTGCCTCATGGGATGGCTGCTAGTTAACTTGTTAGTTTGTTAACCAGAATAGGGTCAGGAATAGGGGGATCGATACAGAACCTATAGGAATACATCACAAGAGCAGCTGCAAAAAGCTGGTCTCTATACCTGTGCTCTTGCGGCTGCATTGTGCCTCAGATTCCTCCAATGTACATGAACAGGTGTAATTGTGTAATTTGAGCTAATTTTGTATCACTAAAGTAATGCAATATAACTGAAATTGCTCCGATTACTACAGAGTAATTGGTTTATTTGGTTTTTCTACACCCTTCTGCACCAATGATACCCAGATCATTGTTAGACTGGACAGCCCAAGCAGCTAGACTTTCAGAATTGCCTCATTGTTGTCATCTCCTGATTGAATGCCATGGATGGGATGTTGCTGGGATAAGCTTACCTCAAGTTCTAACTTAGGTTATACCTTCAAAAGTACTCTTTCACTCTCGCCACAAAACAGCAGTATCTTCCCATACAGTTTTTTAGTTGTTTCTTTTGCAAACGATAATTTCTTCTGTATCATTGAACGTCGGTCAATTTGTCATTTAGGCCACAGTTCTGTCAATACTGACAGGATTACTGTAACTTTCTTTATCTATGTCTTCCTTCATCTACTACTTTTTGTCTGACTAGGTTCCAGACTGCTGCAGTCTGCTTAATTCTCCAGCTCACTCATTACTCCCTATCGCTCATCACTCCCTATCTTACTTCACTCCAATGTTTCCTGTTGCTAAACCATCTTAAAGTTAGTGTGCCTAGTGCACCCTGCTATCCATTAGCTGAGTCATACTTACCTTCAGGGCAAAGTCTCCACCTAGTGCCCTTCTAGATGAAATGGCTTGTCTACTCAAAGTTTACTTATTCTGCCTACATTTTGCTGAACCTACATTGGCAGTTGTATCTCTTCTTATCTTGCTACCAAAACATGGAATTCACTATTGATGATGATTTTGCCTTCCATACATTTCTTTCAATGTTTCTATTCAAATCACATCCTTATACCATACACTAAACCTCGTCACTACCATTTGACACTCTAGCACCAGGATACTACTGTGGGAGACAAAGAGCCCTTAAAGTGCGTAGAGTAGAATAGTGAGGAGCTTTGGAAAACCAAACAGATTAGATATTTTGTACCAAATGTTAACAATTGCAGAAAGATCTCTTAAATACTAACTTTAGAACAATATTTCAATCATTATCATACTATTTTTCCTGTACTGGGAACCTTTAAGGCTCCAACAGGATATTGTGGCTGAAGCTGTCAAATGTCCATGATAGTTTTATTAACACAAGAGCACTATCGGCACCACATTCTGGATCTTTTGAAGATTATCCAAACATTCACCGATACAGATTTAATCATCTGTGAGGGAAAAAGACTACCAAAATGTGTCCAGGAAGATTTTTTTCCAAGAACTTTTCTCAATTGCTCTATCACATTAGCACAAGAATGATCCATATCGGGGAAATTAGGATTTTTTACGGCATGGGCAACCAATCTGAAGCACAGAAATGTATTAATGGAAGACAATAACGGGTAGCAATAATCTTATCTAGTTGCTTGGAACTCATAATTAGGAAAGGGTTCAAAGGAAATCTTCTACTAAAGAGACTATCCTCCAAAACACAGGTCTTCAATAGGTAGTTTGAGAGCTACTGGTATCTTAGCCTAAATATGGCTATCTTTCACATAATTATGGCCATTCATGGAATAATAATGATCATGATTGGCATCATGCGGTGGTTCTTAGCATTCTGTTGGACAGCCATAGCACAATTGCGGCCCTGAGATCATGGTGGAGTACCTCTGCAGAATGTAGGCATCATTGGCATTATGGTGCGTTCCCTCACATGTGATGTAATAGTCGGGCTAGTGGAGCAGTAACTGTTAGTGTGATGGAGTTGTATTACAAAATGTACCACTTGGAGCTACATTTCTCTAAAAGGTCTAGAGTAATAAAGGTCCACACTGAGCAGGCTTGAATTCAACAGGTACATTAAGGATGGCTCTTGATCCAAAACATTTAGAAAGAAAGACACACATCTCAAAACCAAGACAATTTCTCACATAGAAAATAAAGAGACACAGAATTGCGTTTGATGGCATATGGGACACTGTATGTAGCTGCACACGAGTTACAAGACATTTAGTTTATAGTTTCTGCTACGCAGGTGCTCATCACTGCCTAATCGTATTCATCATTAGTACTCACTTTGGCTGATTAATTAACCACTTGGATGCTAAGGGGTGTGCTAGGAGGACCATTGAATTTCCATTGAAATCAATGGAAGCTCCATGACGAGTTACCCTTGTCATTAGCACTGAAGGGGTTAAGTAGCCATTGCGGAATGTCCTCCTGTCACATAGTGGATCTGTTATATCAGTGAGTAGCGTGTTCTGTCTATGACTTTATTTATGCAGCTCGTACAGTTTCATGCTATTTCAGAGGTGCACCGTCTGTTTCTATGAATTGGAAAAAAATGGGAGACTAAGTAGGTCCAACAAGGGGGATGAGAAAGGAGAATAGAATCAAAAATCATTTGTGAAAAGCATTAGTTCAGAATGTAGTATTTTTTATGGAAATTTAGAATAGGGATTTTAGTATTATTATGGGCAGCACAACGATGGTCAATAGACTTTATACTAGTATTATAGGTGTTCTCTTTTAGGAAAGTACAATTATGTGACTGTGTTTGCATGTCATAATAATTTTGTGGAGATTATTAACTGAATAACTAATCTGTTTTCTTTTTATACACTTCATTTCTTAAATCAGCACCCTAGAGCAAGTAGAGACACGTTAAGGGTCTGGGAGAATCTGGTCTGCAGCAGGCTTTGACCTCCTGCGCAACTGCTGATGGCTCTTCTCAGCCAAGTAAGTCCTAATATTTATCACTGTTATTTCCCTAATTTGGGGTTTTATGATTCTTGTGGATTGGGTAGAATTGTGGGGTATTGGAATGTTAGTACTTGGGTCCAGGATGGGAGCTCCGACCAGGAGGCAGATGTTGCTGGTGAGAAATGAAGGTTCTCTGACACCCTTAACTGCCATCTTTCTACCACATGGTAACAAAAACAGGATACGAATCCACACGCACAAAGCACACAGGATTCAATTTTTTTCATTCCTATTATCCCTGTATTATCTTTTCGGTAGCTAGCATTTTCCGGTCACTACTTCATTTAGCTTCTGCTTTGTTGGTAATTTTTCCCTCCTTCCAATACATCTTGTGTTACTTTAAGAGTAAGACTAGGAATTATACATTTTGGTACTCTACTATCTGCCGTTAAGATTGCAGGCTCAAGTAAGCCAGTATTATGAATATTCACGTGTATTTTTATTGAGAAGGCTTTCTTTTTCCTCCTCACGCTCCAACAGTTGAGTTCACGAGAGAGTAGCCATGGTCATAATGTACCACCCCCTCCCCAATGTAGTGTGCTGCTGTCTTATTCATTTATACAGCATACCAGCAGTTTCCCATAACAGTGCAGCATGGCAAGAAGAAAAGTACTCCCATTGCATTTGCCATCCAACACCATATGTCTTGCATTGACCATTATTCCACCCCGTCTTGTCTAACTTTGTGAACCAAGCAAATTCCCAGAGTGATATTGTTTGGGAGAAGAGACTGCAGTGCTAACTGAACTGTGGTGATGTATTGTAGTTGTATTTAAGGGGTGGTATATCTGGCATTTTAAATATATATAATGTAATATTATAGCTACACATAACACCAGTGATGCTGGCTCCAGTGTCGCTGCAGGAGGAGGAGAGCCAGTTGAGAGGGGAGTAGTGGTGGCAAGGACGGGCACTGATAGGTTACATCATTTATTGTAATTATTGGTATACTCACTAGGTAGTACCAGGGTGTCATCAATACGTGACCGTGTACCGCTTTACCAGCTGCAGCAGTGTTGAGTTATTATAGACTCTTCTATTTGTAACTCACAAATGCTCACATAATGAATGTTGATGGCTTGAGGGAAACATGAAAGAACCGAAGGTGAAAAGAAAGGAAAATGGTATATGAGTGAAAGGGTGGGTGGGTGAAAGTGTGCATTGGTGGGTAAAGCGATAGATGGGTGAAAGGATGGTTGGAAGAAAGAGTAGATATCGAATGGATTAGAAATTTTGCTGAAAGACTGGATGAGAGAAAGTAAAGAATAATCAAGGTGGCTATGGGTGAATTAGAACTCTGACAACACTAGAGCAGCAGCTGAACACCATAGAGAGTTGCCTCCCTACGATGGAGCACAGCCTGTACCATCTCCGGGTCGACATCCATAATTGCCTCATCTAGTCCTTTTAAAAAGAAAATAGAGGGGAGGGACTTGTTTATTGTGGCTGGGTGGAGTGGGGGTGGAAGGGAGTTGGGACCGGGTTTCACTGTCTTTGGACATTTTGAATTTAGGGACATTGGGGCTTGAGGACAGTTTGTTAGGGGAGGGAGTTGGCATGTTGTGTGGGTGAAGAGTGTTGAGGTTATTTATAAAAAAATAAAGGGGAAACTTTTTTTATCAAAATGTTTACCTGTAGTAGTTTGTTTTACGTTTTCTTTGCACTGATGCCTATAAACTTTACGCCACCTGTTTATGTGCTTTTAAGAGAGAGTGTGGTGCTTAGTAATAGAGTTATACCTCTCTAACTACCTTGACCATTAGGGAGGATGCTGCCATGGCCTATATTGTTTACAACATCCTAGATAAATGATAGTAGCAGTTAGTTGCTTACTTACTAAGTTAACTAGTACATTTCACTCCATAGTTGTTTTACCTGAATATAGATGAAGCAATAACAGAGAAGGCATCACAACTTCAAAAGCGAGGTCCCACTTCAAGTCTGGGGGGTACCTAAGTACTGAACAAAACAATTTAGTGAGAAAGCAGATAGACTGGGGTCCAATTAAAGGATCCCAGTCAGACTAGTCAAACCCCAGCATAGCACCAGGCAAAAAGTGGGGCTAACCATGCAGAAGAATCCTACTTTCCAACACACACTAGTATTTCACACTTTATAATTATTACCTTTTTTCACAAACAGCCAACCATAATACTTCTTTGAGAACAATGTTCAAGCTCACAACTAATCTGTAATCGTATTTATTGCAGGGCTTTTAAAAACTACCCTTGATCTTTAGGGTGTAAACCTATTGAAGGTGTGCTGTTCTACAACTATCCTGAAGTTTGGTGAGATCACTGTGACAGTCCGAAGTGTCACCTTTCGCCTTTAAAACAAAAAGCCTTCCCTTTGAAATTCATTATAAAAAAGTTGATTCTCACATTCCTAATCATTCAAGAGAAATTCCTTCCTGTGATTGTCTATGACCAGGAATACTTTTCGTACAGGTTTGCCAAGTGGTGGGCCTGGCACAATTTGCTTTATTTAGGTCTTTCTACACCATCCTGTTCTCTACGAGAAAAAGATGGATCACCCTAGAATTTGCATTGCTTAGGCGAACACTAATGCCGATGGGATTTTTGTCAATTATTAATACAGGGAACGTCATGCACCATCTGGCACCATCAAAGCAAAGTTCTGGTGAACAATGCACTATAACAACTCCATTTCCTGTGCTAGTCCCAAGAGCTTTTTTAAATCTCTTAGAGAGCTGGTCTGATAGTGTTAACTATCCTGACTACTAACAACCTGGTAAATGTTCTGCCTCTATGCTTACATTGGCAAAACATAAATTCCCAATGCCAATCTGCACCTGCGCCCGCATTGTTGTCAACTGTTAAACTGAAACCGAATGCATATTTAACCATGCTTCTTACAAACCATATGCACAAATTTCTCATCACGCGTTTAATATTGACACTGTTAATAAAATGTAGGCAAGTGTGGCTATTATAAAAACATCGACATTGATGCAGCTGCAAAGAAAATCTATTGCACATATGATATGTGTGCCCTAACTTATTTTTTTAATAACGCTGCCTTTGGAAATGCTACATTTTTGCAATAATCTCAACTCTCTGCTTAGTGGTAGTTGCTTCTCTGAATACGCCTTCTCCTTAGCTCTTGTCAAAGGTGGTTAAGTATTGTGAATATGTACTTTCCATTTGTGCCAGTATTGGCGCCTTTTTCTTCCTGCGTCTTTCTGATCTGTGTATTTTTTCTTCTCTTGCACTCCGTAAATATCTGTTATGGAACAATAAGTGCCGGTCCCCAAAAATAAGTGCTAGTGTCCCCCACTGGCAACCACCGGTTCAAATTTATCACATCCTCTGACCATTGGGAAAAATAACCCCCAAATACAATAGTTTATTTAGGGATACTGCCACGATGCAATAGAACCCTGAAATATCAAGGGTAATTCTCCTTCCTGTCGTTGTTAACAGGTGGATAACCAACATTTTTGGTGATTCTTCGCTCCAAGTAAATGAAACACATATCTCAAGATGTTTTCCATAGTGTTATCTAATCCTGGCCCCCAAAAGTGTGTGTGAATATGTCTTTTCGTGGCACTCATACCAAAATAGCTGCAATAGTAGAATTTTCTACCTCATTTCAGCTTGTACTCATTCACACTTGCTAGCTCTACATTAACATTTCTGTATTCTCCCACTTGTTCATCAATTTTTTCTCTAGGAAGTGAATCATTTCTCAAATTTTCTCGAAAATGTCTAAACCTACTTAACATGCCCCCAACATGGGACTGAGACAGCTTTGCTAGCAGTTACCGAAGAAACAAGAACGGTGCTGGACCAGGGAGGGAAAGCGGCCATAATATTATTAGACCTCAGCGCCGCGTACGACACGGTTAATCATGCTACCCTATTACATCGCTTGAAGGGCATGGGAGTGTCGGGTGCGGCCCTGGCATGGCTAGCCTCTTTCCTGGACGAACGCTTCTTCCAGGTGTTTGAGGGCGAGGCGGTATCCACCAAACAGCCACTCAGTGTGGGGTTCCTCAGGGCTCTGCCCTGAGCACCATACCTTTTAACATCTACATGAGGCCCCTAGCGGAGATAGTTCATCCATTTGCCGTCCGTATTGTCACCTACGCAGACGACACTCAGTTGGTGGTCTCATTAGACCACTCTGAAGGGTCGTCTAGCACACTGAGCTCATGCTTAGAAGCAGTGGCCAAATGGATGAAGTCTTCTTGTCTCAGATTGAATGGAGAGAAGACGGAGGTCATGTTACTGGGCAACCCTCCACCTACCTGTCTGACCTCCTTCTGGCCCACTTGTTTGGGCCCCCCCCTCTCCCTAAATCTGAGATTAAAAGCCTGGGAGTTTGGCTCGATAAATCGCTGGATTTTACTTTTCAGGCCACCAAAACGGCATCTATCTGTTTCGAGCTGATGAGAATGCTCCGGTAGGTACTCCCCCTGCTCCCATTCCAGGCGAGGAGAGTCATGATCCAGGCCCTGATACTCTCACGCCTGGATTATGGTAATGCTCTTTATTTGGGAGCTCCGGTGGCAGTGATCAATAAACTCCAGGTCACTCAAAACTGTGCGGCCCGGCTGCTTTTACAAATTCCTCGCTGGCAGTCGGCCAAACATGCCTTAAAAAAGTTACATTGGCTCCCTGTGGCAGCAAGGGTGCAATTTAAGTCTATGTGTATTGTTCAGAAAGCATTTCATTTCATGCAGTAACACAATATAGCATTTGTCGACTCTAGCCAGGCCATGCGTCCCTTTGTAATATCTTGCATATTCGCCACTAAAGTCATTTTGTAGAGTGCACTAATTACCCACAAGGGTATGTAGGGGCTTGAGTGGGTGTGTGGCTGTGTGACCCCAGCAGAATTATTTTAAGAGCTAGGATCTCAGCCTCTTGAGAAACTCGCATAGCGACGAGGAGGCTCTGATGAGTTGTGGGAAGTCGTTCCATTTTTTGGGTTCAATGTAAGAGAACGAACAACCTCCTTCTCTACTTTTGTGAACACAGATGAGTGCGCAAGTGAGAGTTAGGCTGATGTGTAGGTGTCCTGATAAATTGTGAAAGTGTATGCTGCTGTTGATGTATGCAGGTCCAGTGTTGTTTAGGTCTTTGTTGGTGTGAGTGTAGAGTTTGAATTTGCTGTATTTGGGTAAGGGAATCCAGTGAAGCTACCTGAGGGGAACTTAGATGTGTGTGCTGCCAGGAAGAATGAGAATGAGTCTGGTGGCAGTAGTCTGGATGGTCTGAAGTCTGTTCAGGAGTTGCTTGGATATTGGGGCATACAGTGCGTTGCCGTAGTCGAGGGGGCTTGTGATGAGTGCTTGTGTGATGGCCCCTCTGTTGTCTTGTGGGAGCCACTAAAAGAGGCTTTGTAGCATTCGTAGGATAAGGATGCAAGGGAAGCTCCCAGTATTGACTAGCGCCTTCATGTTGAGCCTATCATCCATGATGATCCCAAGATTTCTGGTGTGGTTGGAGGGTGTTTGGGTGGTTCCTAATTTTTTGGAGTGGGGAGTTCTTGTTTCCAAAGACCAGTACTTCAGTCCTGTCGGAGTTCAGTTTCAAACAGCTGGTACTCATCCTTTCTGCTGCCAAGCTTCGCGAGGAGGGCGTTGACTGCTGTTTGCTTCCAGACTTCCAGGAACGTGGCACATGTAGTAGTGGTGTTCAAGATGTGGGTGAGAGCTAATTGGTGATGAGCTGACATTATAGATGTAGTTGGAGCAAACGTCTGATGGGGCCCCAGAGTTGAAGGTCTTCAGAATGATGTCTGTTTTTTCGCTGGTGAGGGTCTTCAATTCAATCTGGTGTCTGCCTCTATTGGTGATGGGCACGTGGCTGATGCATTCCCTGGGGATCTGGTAGGGGTGAAAAGTTTCTGTAGATTTTAGGGAATTTGCTGTGAAAGAAGTTGGATAGGCTGTGGCAGAGCTCTTGAGAGGGTGTGATGCTGTTGACTGAGGCTGTGGGGGTGGTGAAATCTTTGAAGATCGAGAAGATTTGTTTTCTGTTGTTGGAGCTCCCTTCAATGTGTTCAGCTAGTGCTATTTTCTTGGTTTCGCTTACATTTTGGTGGTATCATCTGAGTGCAGCTTTGAAGGTGGCACTGGTAGTGTCTTCATGGCTTGCTCTCCACTTTCTCTATAACTGTTTGCAGGTCATTTGTGTACCAACTGGCTTGCTTGTTAAATCTTCTCTGTTTGTTGAGTTTGATGGGTGGGAGGGAGGCAGTTCCTGATTGAGTTGTTTACCGCAGGGTTGGTTAGGTGCATGTGGAGCGCGTTGAGCCATTGTAATATTGAGATTTTGCTGCAGCTGGGTAGGTAGACGTTGGTGGGTGCGTTATTCGGCAGTGTGTTGGTTTGGGAGGGGCTTATGGAGTGATCAGTCCATGTAAGGGGTGAAGGATGAGGTTGAGTTGAACTTGATGTAGTTGACGGTGGTGAAGATGGGGTCCAGTGTTTGTCTGGCAATGTTTATGGGTTCTTTGATGAGCTGGGTAAGTCTGTTGTTTAATCTTTCTGAGAGTGCTGTGGAGCCGGGATGAGGTCTGTCTTCCAGGTGCAAGTTAAAGTCTGTGAGTAGTACAGAGGCTTTGTAATTAATAGTGAGGGAGGCAGTGAAGTCTGTGATGAGGTTTGTGAAAGTAGCTCATGGTCCCGGCGGTCGGAATACAAGGGTTCTGTTTAGGGTGACATTTTTGGAGATTTGAAGCTTGTATTGCAGATATTCCATAAATGGAGTGGCATTCTCTGTGGTCAGTGATTAGATGATGGCGTTTTTGTAGATGTTCGCAAGTCCCCCTACTGGCTTCTGATAGCAGTCCTGTTGTGCAATCTTAGATCATGCAGGGATTGCAGTGGCAATGACAGGTGTTGATGTTGGGTTGAGCTAGGTTTCTGTTAGAAGAGGTGGTCCAGTGGATCACTGCAGGTACCAGAACTTGGTTGCATGTTTGCTGAGCGAGCGTGTGTTTTGAGTAGCATGCATGTGAGTTAGTTTTGAGGTGCTGGTTTGCTGCTGCATGATGATCTGGGTGGGAGAGTTGTTATGGTGGCGGTGTAATACTATGGTGGTTGGACCAGGGTTTATGTGCTGGGCCTGGTCCAGGTGCAGACACATAGGGAATGCCATTAATTAGGTCTTTGGAGAGGGGCACTGGGGAGGTGGGCATGGCTGTGCATCAGAGAGGTAAGACAAAGCAGGAGAGAAGCATGTAAGGAATGGGGGAGACAGGAGGTGACAGAAAGGCACAAGAAAGCGTGGGGGCCAAGAACGCACTGAGAAGGAGATCCGTAGAGCAAAAAAGAGTGAGAGCAGAAATGAGCTTAAGAAAAGAGGAAAATGGGCAGAAACCCTGAGTAATAGCAAAACAGCTAAAAAGAGCTAAAGTAAAAGCATAATTGGCTGAAATAAAGAGGGCTGAGCAAAAGAGAAAAATGGCTGAAAAAAGCTAACGCAAAAAAGCTGAAAATGCGGTGAAAGCAAAAGAGCTAAAGGAAAAAGGAAAAAAAGGACTGAAACAGATGGAGCCAGTCAAGAGAGACAAAAGGCCTGCAAAGTGCAAAAGCTAATATAGGGCAAAGGCTAAAAAGAGCTGAAGCAAAAAATAACCTGAGCCAGAAAAGAGTTTGAGAAGTGCAAAGGAAAAAAGGAGAATTCAAGTAGCCCAGAGATCAGAGAGAGACAGAGAGAGAGAGAGAGAGAGAGAGAGCAAGAGAGAGAAGATGAGAGAGTGAGAGAGAGGAAGAGACAGAGCTAAAGGAGATGAGGCAGGTGCCTCAAGGGAGCGTAGCCGGGTCCAAAGGGGCCTTGGACTAGTCAGTGGACACAGGTTAGCGAAGAGGGAGGCTGGGCCTAGGCACCTAGACCCATCCTCTTCCTACAGTGCCTCCCTAGTCATCTCAGTTTCCACTAGTAGCCTTGCCAAGCAATCCACCAAAACCTTTTTCTTTCTTGGCATTTATTCCATTCTAAAGCAATATCCTTGCATTCGTCTCATCCTTCTAGCAATTATTGGTCATCCTTCCTTCACGCTTTGTAGCAAACAAATCTACAAAAGGGCGGTGGTCTGTACCAACAATTAATTCGATCCCCCACAGATTCTTCCTGAAAAATGTGTACCCCAGCAAGCTAATGCTTCTTTCTATGTTGTAGAGTAACTATTAGAGGCTTCTCTCAAGTATATTCAGTAGTAACTATTCTCTCCCCCTGATTTGCAGTAGAACTGTACTCAAACCACTGCTTCTGGCATTAGGTGTTCAAAATTTACTTTTGGCCAGAAACAAATTGGTTAAGTGCGAGTGATGAAATAATGCATTTCTTTCACTTAACAAACTCTCTTGCGCACTCTACACTCCACATAAATATTCAAATTTTTATCATGAACTTCCTCATTGTTTTGTCTGGTCTGTAAACTTTCAAATGTTATTACAAGTAATATTCTGGTAAACCTCTGAATATTTTGGGGCAAGAGCATGTGTCATTGCTCCGACTCCAATTAGGGAGAAATTCCTTTTTTATCTAACATCTACATAACTTTTACTTTCCTCATGCCTAATAGGCAACTTATTTTTTTTAAATCTTTAAAATTGTGTTTAGAGTTTCATAATGTTCCTTCTTGTCTGCAGCAAAAATCAGGATATCGCCCTGGGTCTCTCCTAAATAGCCGTTGGAATATTGCAGTGCTGATGCTTGTACCTATACGCCATCTCAGGTGTAACAAACAATGTTAGTAGTGAAGATTCTGGATTCAAAACAATTTGAAGATAAGCTGACGACAAGTCTGAGTGAGAAATCCTCAGCACCTTTGATGATCATCAGTATTTTCGTAATGTTGGTTAATCGTTGTCTGTCCAACCAAATTACCACATTGAGGTTGCTTAGGTCATCAGGGAGCTTCAAATATCGGCTGGCTGCTAGACACTCAGAAGCATCAAGTACTTCTCTTAGGGATCTTGCATTACTAATCGTACACTCCTACTATTACCTGCCTTAGGAGTTGACCATTGCTACAGACTTATCTTGTGGGTAAAAAACATAAGCAAACCTAAACCATTCTTATAAACATCAGGTAATGTTGCAAAGTATGCAACATTTACTTGAGTATTTTCTGCTTCCGAAAATGTTCTTAATAATGAAGAACAAGTCTCTGTAGATAATATTGTTGAGGCACCCTAATAACCATGAGCCATCTTGAGTAATGTAATACCTGGATCAGATTCCCACAAGGCTAAATGCAAACTTTGCCTCAAAATACCCCACCACATGAATGTTTTTTTTTTTTCTTTGAGGTACACTTTTATGTCAGAAGACCATACTTGCAACTTCCGAAACTCTGGTAACAATTTAGAGTCACTAACCTTTTTCTATGCTTTTTTGTAAACACCATTTTAATAGTTGTATAAAGACAATTGTAATTTGTAGATAATAATTGTATTAAATTGAATTGAATGTTTCTTTAGTTTTTCAACAACTTGCTGCTCTCAATGTTGCATTAGTGTTTTGAAAGTTCTGAACAACTGTGTTTAGGACTCGTGCAACACTTTCTCATCAAACTTAATTGTGCGTCAATAATTCTTCCAGACAATCTGCCAATAAAGTGCTAGTCAGCCTCACTAGACTACACAGCCTGCTTGTGTAACATATACAGCAATAGTAGTGCAACTACGCTTATCCCTCCACGTGGGATGTGTGGATGGTTTGGGTACAATGCGCACATTGTCAGGAGGACCTGTTAAAGCTTTGGAGCATGAACATTTAGAATGTGGAATAACACTGTGTAATTCTCGGATGCCTAAGCAGGTTGCCACTGCATATTTCAAGACAGCCCATCGGTCTGAACACAGTTTTGCACAAGGTATGTTCTAACAATCCTTAACCGCAATGATTATCCCACAGATCTTGGAATGGCTTTCATCAATGTCTCCCTGGGACCAGTTGTAGTATGCAAGATACTGTAGGTGGGTTGGTGTTAGTTTTTCTGGTGTTTTCTGTATGTATGGAGTATGTGTGTCTAACCCGTTGTTGTAAGCTGGGAACTAGGGGCCTCATTTACATACATTTGCAATAGGGCAGCACGGCAAGTCTTCATGCTGGGCTGCCCTATGTCAAAAGAAGAAGGCGGGAATATGCCACGTCTATGAGATATGGAGCATTCCTATTTTCTTCCCCAGCGCTGGTGAACAATTGTCTGTCAGAATGTAGTACACATAGAAAGAGGAAAAAATTAGAAGAATTGAAGTTATTTCCCACCATTACACTTCCCCTATGCCACCCCTGGGAGGCCTAGGCTCTTGACGCATTACCAGGTTTAGGAATTCTTGTAAATCTGGGAATATGTTAAATGCCATGGGTATTAAGTAGAAACACTCACCGTAATGTCCATTGCGTGCCTCCCTTTCACAGGGTGGGGCACCACAGCGACTTGCGCTGCATTGCCTCACTCCATATCTACAAGGCCATTAAAAGACACGCAGGGTGGCTTTATGTGGCCTTATAGGTAATGCCCTGTATGGTGTGCCGCCGGACCATCACTAGAAGTGACATTCCTGCAGCACAAACGCCTTGTAAATGAAGCCCCTGCAAGTAGAACTATGAGTATCATTAGAGTAAACGGGTGCTACAGTAGTAGGGTACAGAGGTGCTATATTTTATACATACTAGGAACGTGAATCCTATAGGCAGGTCTGTGATTGGGCAGAGCCTTGTACCTCCTCAAGCTTTCTTGTACAAGTTGTGGGATTTAACAAGAAATCCATACAGAATTTCTACCAAAGATAGTGAGCACAGTGTGGCTGGCATACCTGTCTGGAGGTTCTTTTAGGATGCTTTAATGTGTCTCCTCCCAAAAGACAACAAGGATCATACAATGTGTAAAAATTATCATCCGATTTCTCTAATTAATTTAGATTATATAATATTTTCAAAAATACTAGCTCTTCGTGTGGACACTTTATTACCTTGTTGAATGTTGTTTTATTAAAGGTAGGCATCTCTCCAACAACACTAGATTATTTTTTTATGTATGTTTAAACATACAAATGTAATTTAGAAGCTGTGTCCTTAGATGCAAAAAATTCATTTGACAGAGTCAGCTGGCCTTTATTTTTTTTTACACATTTCTGGTTCGGTTTTGGTTCTAAATTTATTAATTGTTATTAATTCTTGTATTATACCCCCAAAACCTCCATCTTAGCCAATGCCTTGTATTCCCATCCCCCCCCCTTTCCTGGGTGTTCAACATGGTTGTCCTCTTTCTCCTCTATTCTTTAATCTTGCTTTTTTAATAAAAAAATGTGTTCAATGCCAGAGATTAAAGGTTTTGTCTATGGTGATAAACAGCTAAAACTCTCTGTTTACGCTGTTGATATTTTATTTTTTTATTTCACAGACATCTTTACCAGCCTTTCTACTAGAAGTGGACAATTTTGGGTCTGTTTCAGGTTATCAATTGAATGCTGACAAGTGCAAAATTCTTCTCCTAAAATAGATTGTGTTCATGCAGATTTTGCTTCTTTCTCTTTTCACTGGAATCCGGATAAAATGTAATATCTAGGAATGGGGTACACAGAGTCCGTAAAAGATACAATGTCTTTAACTCTAAAAAGCATTGCAAACAGTATTAACTTTATTTATTTATCGTTGGAATCCTCTATTTTTCTGTTGGTGGGGGTCGCCTGGATACTAAATAAATTATGTTAGTTAGTAATATTATTTTATCTTTCAAATATGTAGAAATAAATTTACTCCATCATATTTAAATTCTTATGGAACAACAAAATGCTTCAGATATCTCTAGATAAACTCAAAAGATATGGGAGGAGGGGTTAATTTTCCAGATTTTCCAAGTCATCATTTACCTTTCTTCCACGTATTTTTTGTTGCAGGAAGAAGAGCCATTAGCTTTTCTCTAATGGATTCATCTTCAAAAGACCTTTCTTTATCCTTTTTCTATTCTGGAGTTTTATCTTTTACAATTAGACCTTCAGCACTATCTCTCCCTATTTTTAAGAATGCATGCAAGGTACTTCAACCTATGTTTGTCTCCGATAGAAAAGCCTAAAGACCAGTGGGGTATATTATCAAGGGGTTTATCTCCGCTTTTTTGGCTTTAAAAGCCAAGAAAGCGGAGATAAAATTATCTCCCTATTACCAAGCTGTCGCTAACACCAGTTAGTGACAGCTAAATGGAGATAGCGACCATCTTGGGCCCCGCTTTGCATGTCAGTGATATTTATCACTAATGACATGCAAAGTGGGTGTGGCAAGATGTTAGCGACTGGAAACAGTCGCTAACATCGCTATCTCCTATTACCAACTTTTGGAGATATTCGCGCTAAGCGCGAATATCTCCAAAAGCTAACACCTGCCCTGAGCGGTTCTTCACCATGTTATCCAATGGGAGGTGGATAACATGGCTAAGAGCATTTGCTCGATAATGCATGAATATCGCTGACTTTTCAGCGATATTCATGCATTGCGGCCGTTTTTTATCGCATTTGCGATAAACCTTGCTAATAACAAGGTTTATCTGCGATAAAAATCGCCGATGTGCGGCGATAATTTTTGTCTCTAAACAAGTTAGAGACAAAAATGATCGCTAGTTGTTGGTAATATGCCCCAATGTTTGCAGTCTTCACTGTGGCACAATACTTCTATTAAACTACACTACAAAGCAGAAATCTATGGGGCATATTATCAAGGGGGTTTATCTCCGCTTTTTTGGCTTTAAAAGCCAAGAAAGCAGAGATAAAATTATCTCCCTATTACCAAGCTGTCGCTAACACCAGTTAGTGACAGCTAATAGGAGATAGCAACCATTTTTGGCCCCGCTTTGCATGTCAGTGATATTTATCACTAATGACATGCAAAGTGGGCATGTCAAGATGTTAGCGACTGGAAACAGTCGCTAACATCGCTATCTCCTATTACCAACTTTTGGAGATATTCGCGCTAAGCGCGAATATCTCCAAAAGCTAACACCTGCCCTGAGCAGTTCTTCACCATGTTATCCAATGGGAGGTGGATAACATGGCTAAGAGCATTTGCTCGATAATGCATGAATATCGCTGACTTTTCAGCGATATTCATGCATTGCGGCCGTTTTTTATCGCATTTGCGATAAACCTTGCTAATAGCAAGGTTTATCTGCGATAAAAATCGCCGATGTGCGGCGATAATTTTTGTCTCTAAACAAGTTAGAGACAAAAATTATCGCTAGTTGTTGGTAATATGCCCCAATGTTTGCAGTCTTCACTGTGGCACAATACTTCTATTAAACTACACTACAAAGCAGAAATCTATGGGGCATATTATCAAGGGGGTTTATCTCTGCTTTTTTGGCTTTAAAAGCCAAGAAAGCAGAGATAAAATTATCTCCCTATTACCAAGCTGTCGCTAACACCAGTTAGTGACAGCTAATAGGAGATAGCAACCATCTTGGGCCCCGCTTTGCATGTCAGTGATATTTATCACTAATGACATGCAAAGTGGGCGTGTCAAGATGTTAGCGACTGGAAACAGTCGCTAACATCGCTATCTCCTATTACCAACTTTTGGAGATATTCGCGCTAAGCGCGAATATCTCCAAAAGCTAACACCTGCCCTGAGCAGTTCTTCACCATGTTATTCAATGGGAGGTGGATAACATGGCTAAGAGCATTTGCTCGATAATGCATGAATATCGCTGACTTTTCAGCGATATTCATGCATTGCGGCCGTTTTTTATCGCATTTGCGATAAACCTTGCTAATAGCAAGGTTTATCTGCGATAAAAATCGCTGATGTGCGGCGATAATTTTTGTCTCTAAACAAGTTAGAGACAAAAATTATCTCTAGTTGTTGGTAATATGCCCCTATGATTTTTGCAAATCATCAGCTTGGTTATCCATGGAAAGAAAGGAAGTTAGTAAGTAATAATTTTATATTCCGTTAATAATAAACTTATAATGTACCACATTTCACATTCCAAGCTGAAAATCATATAGTAACACAATCATAAAACGCACATTAAACTGGTTCAAAATTTAAAAAGAAGAGATTATTCCATTATTAACTCGACCTGGATCTA